>NC_083411.1:8817850-9120605 GCF_020745735.1 Hemiscyllium ocellatum
GCTAGTGAGGGCAGGAAGAGGAGGACAGAGCAGATGAATGCATGGCTGAGGAGCTGGTGTATGGGAGAAGGATTCACATTTTTGGATCATTGGAATCTCTTTTGGGGTAGAAGTGACCTGTACAAGAAGGACAGATTACACCTAAACTGGCATAGTTGAGAACAGAAGCAAAACAAACAGTCAGGGCAGGCAGGGACAAGGTAGGACAAATAAATTAAACAGCATTTATTTCAATGCAAGGGGCCTAACAGGGAAGGCAGATGAACTCAAGGCATGGTTAGGAAAATGGGACTGGGATATCATAGCAATTACAGAAACATGGCTCAGGGATGGGCAGGACTGGCAGCTTCATGTTCCAGGATACAAATGCTACAGGAAGGATAGAAAGGGAGGCAAGAGAGGAGGGGGAGGTGGCATTTTTGATAAGGAATACCATTACAGCTGTGCTGAAGGAGGATATTCCCGGAAATATATCCAGGGAGGTTATTTAGGTGGAACTCAGAAATAAGAAAGGGATGATAACCTCAATGGGATTATATTATAGACCCCCTAATAGTCAGATGGAAATTGAGAAACAAACTTGTAAGGAGATCTCAGCTATCTGTAAGAATAATAGGATGGTTATGGTGGGGATTTTAACTTTCCAAACATAGACTGGGACTGCCATAGTATTAAGGGTTTAGATGAAGAGGAATTTGTGAAGTGTACAAGACAATTTTCTGATTCAGTATGTAGATGTACTGACGAGAGAAGGTGCAAACCTAGACCTATTCTTGGGAAATAAAGCAGGGCAGGTAAGTGAAGTGTCAGTGGGGGAGCGCTTTGGGGCCAGGATAGGAATGGAAAAGGATAGACCTGATCTAAAAGTTGAAGTTCTAAATTGGAGAAAGGATAATTTTGATGGTATTAGGCAAGAACTTTTGAAAGCTGACTGGGGGCAGATGTTCACAGGTAAAGGGACGGTTGGAATATGAGATAATGAGAATCGAGAGAAAGTATACTCTTGCTAGGGTGAAAGGAAATGCTGGTAGGTATAGGGAATGCTGGATGACTAAAGAAATTGAGGGTTTGGTTAAGAAAAAGAAGGAAGCATATGTCAGGTATAGACAGGATAGATCGAGTGAATCCTAAGAGTATAACGAAAGTAGGAGTATACTTAAGATGGAAATCAGGAGGGCAAAACAGGGACATGAGATAGAGTTGGCAAATAGAATTAAGGAGAATCCAAAGAGTTTTTACAAATACTTAAAGGACAAAAGGGTAACTAGGGAGAGAATAGGGTGCCTCAAAGATCTGCAAGGTGGCCTTTGTGTGGAGCCGCAGAAAATGGGGGAGATACTAAATAAGTATTTTGCATCAGTATTTACTGTGGAAAAGGATATGGAAGATATAGACTGTACGGAAATAGATGGTGACATCTTGCAAAATATCCATATTACAGAGGAGGAAGTACTGGATGTCTTGAAACAGGTAAAGGTGGATAAATCCCCAGGACCTGATCAGGTGTACCCTAAAACTCTGTGGGAAGCTAGAGAAGTGATTGCTGGGCCTCTTGCTGAGATATTTGTATCATCGATAGTCACAGGTGAGGTGCCAGAAGACTGGAGGTTGGCTAATATGGTTCCACTGTTAAGAAGGTTGGTAAGGACAAGCCAGGGAACTGTACCAGTGAGCCTGACATCGGTGGTGGGCACGTTTTTGGAGGGAATCCTGAGGGACAGGACGTACATGTATTTGGAAAGGCAAGGACTGATTAGGAATAGTCAACTTGTTTTTATGCGTGGGAAATCATGTCTCACAAACTTGAGTTTTTTGAAGAAGTAGCAAAGAGGATTGATGCAGTAGATATAATCTATATGGACTTCAGTAAGGTGTTTGACAAGGTTACCCATGGAAGACTGATTAGCAAGGTTAGGACTCACGGAATACAGGGAGAACTTGCCATTTGGATACAGAACTGGCTCAAAGATAGAAGACAGAGGGTGGTGGTGGAGGATTGTTTCTCAGACTGGAGGCCTGTGACCAGTGGAATGCCACAAGGATCGGTGCTGGGTCCTCTACCTTTTGTCATTTACATAAAGAGGTACAGTTATTCAGTTTGCATATGACAACAAAATTGGAGGTGTAGTGGACAGCGAAGAGGGTTACCTCAGATTACAACAGGATCTTGACCAGATGGGCCAATGGGCTGAGAAGTGGCAGATGGAGTTTTAGATTACTTACAATGTGGAAACAGGTCCTTCAGCCCAACAAGTCCACACCGACCCTCCGAAGAACAACGCACCTTAAACTATGGGCAATTTAGCATGGCCAATTCACCTAACCTGCACACTTGCTGGATTGTGGGAGGAAACCGGAGCACCTGGAGGAAACCCACACAGACATGGGGAGAATGTGCAAACTCCACACAGACAGTTGCCTGAGGCAGGAACTGAACCTGCGTCTCTGGCGCTGTGAGGCAGAGTGCTAACCACTGTGCCACCGTGCCACCCACGATTTTTAATTCAGATAAATGTGAAGTACTGCATTTTGGGAAAGCAAATCTGAGCAGGACTTATACACTTAATGGTAAGGTCTAGGGAGTGTTGCTGAACAAAGAGACCTTGGAGTGCAGGTTCATAGCTCCCTGAAAGTGGAGTCGCAGGTAGATAGGATAGTGAAGAAGGCGTTTGGTATGCTTTCCTTTATTGGTCAGAGTATTGAGTCCAGGAGTTGGGAGGTCTTGTCGCAGTAGTACAGGACATTGGTTAGGCCACTGTTGGAATATTGCATTCAATTCTGGTCTCCTTCCTGTTGGAAAGATGTTGTGAAACTTGAAAGGGTTCAGAAAAGTATTACAAGGATGTTGCCAGGGTTGGAGGATTTGAGCTACAGGGAGAGGCTGAACAGGCTGGGGCTGTTTTCCCTGGAGCGTTAGAGGCATAAAGGTGACCTTATAGAGGTTTACAAAATTGAGGGGCTGATATTTGATTCTAAATACCTCAATAATTGCACCTAAATGACAAAGACTGACCCCTTTATTTTGTCAAAATCACAAAAAAACATTTACTCAATTTCAAATAAGGGGAACAATTGGGTCTGCAAAATTAATGGTGTTTGACCTTTTCACCACATATTTCTAGCTGATCACTGAACTGCCTGCAAATCTCTTGAATGCCGTGGCAGCAGTCAGAATTAAATTCTTGAACATAGAGTCATGGAGTCATAGAGTTGTACAGCACAGAAACAGATCCCTTCAGTCCAACATGTCCATGCCGACTATTAATCTAAGTTAATCTAATGCCATTTGCCAGCATTTGGCCCATAACCCTGTATCTAATCCCTTCCTTTTCATTTATCCATTCAGATGCCTTTCAAATGTTTTGAGAAAGGGTCACCGGACCCTAAATGTTAACTCTGATTTCTCTTCGCAGATGCTGCCAGACCTGCTGAGCTTTTCCAGAAACTTCTGTTTCTATGCCTTTTAAATGCTGTAATTGTACCCATCGCTTCCTCTGGCAGCTCGTTCCAGACACGCACCACCCTCTGCATAAAAAAGTTGTCTTTTAGGTCCTTTTTAAATCTTTCTCTTCTCAACTTAAACCTATGCCCTCTAGTTCTGGATTCCCCCACCCCAGGGAAAAGACCTTGTCTCTTTATCCTATCCGTCCCCCTCATGATTTTATAAACCTCTATGAGGTTACCCTCAGCTTTCGACACTCCACTGAAAACAGCCCCAGCTTATTCAGCCTCTGATAGCTCAAGCCCTCCATTCCTGGCAACATCCTCGTGAATCTTTACTGAGCTCTTTCATGTTTCACAGCATCATTCTTCTAGCAGGGAGAGCAGAATTGAATGTATTATTTCAGAAGTGGCCGAATCAATGCTGTGTACAGCCGCAACATGACCTTCCAACTCTTATATTCCCAACAGCTCATCCCTGGGAGTACTGGGCTGTGTGCCAAACCAGGAAAAAGGTAAGAATCGATGAACCAGACTCTGAGAGAGGATTGGAACGAATGAGTGAGTTGAACAGGCTGATGGCCTTTCATACTTCTGATCCCCTCCCCCACCCTCACCCCCCCCCCCCCCCGCCCCTGTTGTTGTAGATAAGGTTTGCTCTCTACTGGGCAAATTAATATGCTAATTGTTTGAATCAGACTGAAATGAAGAAAGCTGGTACACGCTAAAGAACTTACAAAGCGTAAGGTCACATAATGAGATGGAATGCACAATAAAAAGACATCATTGGAAGCTCAGCATTGGTAGAACAGTACAAACTGAGCCAATCTCCTGCTCTTGACTCACACTGCCTTTTGTCCCCACAAAACGTGGATGAATATTTCCTGAAACTCTCCCCAAAAATGCTTTCTATCTCTAAGTATTCTGCATCCTGAGTGTTTAGTGCTCTTTACACAGAGCATTTTAACTCACAAAGCACTGTTTGTTATTTTGAGTACTGCCTCACATCTATCTAGAAGGTATAGAAATCTAATTACTGTGCTGTCTTTCATATGCTAATTTCATCCCTCCTCGCTGAAGGTAGCTGTGAAAATAAATGTAATGGACTTTTATCTGCAGTACACTACTATCAAAAAAGTAATTTGCATGTCTTGAAAATGCAGCGGTGAAAAAGGGATAATGCGGTGCATTCCCATTAATACTGTCTTACAAAGAACAAAGAACAAAGAAAATTTACAGTCTAGGAACAGACCCTTCGGCTCTCCAAGCCTGAACTGATCAAAATGTGCCATCTAAACCTGTCGGTCAATTCCTAAGCATTTGTATCCCTATGTTCCCCACCTACTCATTCATCTATCCAGATGCATCCTAAATGAATCTACCGTGCCTGCCTCTACCACCTCTGCTGGCAGTGTGTTCCAAACACCCACCACCCTCTGTGTGAAGTACTTGCCGCGTGTATCCCCCTTAAACTTTCCCCCTCTCACCTTGAAAGCATGACCTGTCATTATTGAATCCTTCACCTTGGGAAAAAGATTGTCTCTAACCACTCTGTCTATACCCTTCATGATTTTGTAAACCTCAATCAGGTCCCCTCTCAATCTCCTTTTTTCTAGTGAAAATAAACCTAACCTACTCAACCTCTCTTCCTAGGTAGCACCTTCCACACCAGGCACCATCCTCGTAAACCTCCTCTCCAAAGCGTCCGCATTCTTTTGGTAATGTGGCGACCAGAACTGGACACAGTATTCTAAATGCAGCCGAACCATTGTCTTGTATAATATTAGCATGACTTGTCAGCTCTTATCCAAATCATGTCAGCTCTTATACTTGATATCCCGTCCGATGAAGGCAAGCATACCATATGCCTTCTTGAACACTCTATCCACCTGTGCAGCAACCTTCAGGGTACAATGGACCTGCACTCCCAAATCTCTCTGCCCATCAACTTTTCCCAAGGCTCTTCCATTCATTGTATAATTCGCTCTAGAATTAAACTTGCCTAAATGCATCACCTCCTGGGCAAGGCATTTTCTGCCTGCTTATTCAGAAACAAATACGTAGATGACGCGTATTACTTCTCAATCTGAATGTAGTTTTGGCGCAAAAAAAAACATAAATGGCTGGTGAAACTCAGCAGGTCTGGAAGCATCTATGGGAAGAAAGCAGAGTTAATGTTTTGAAGACAGGAAGGACTGCAGATGCTGAAAGCCAGAGTCAATAAATGTGAAGCTGGAAGAGCACAGCAGGGCAGACATCATCCGAGGAACAGGAAAGTCAACATTTCCGGCTGAAACTCTTCATCAAGTCTGGGAAGAGAGACGGAGCCCAGAAGTATATAGAGGGAGGACGTATTGGGACAGGGGGAAGGGTAAGTGGAATGGTGATAGGTGGATGCAGATCGGGGGTTATTGTGATTGGTCAATGGGAGGGGTGGAGCATACAGGTGAGTAGGAAGATGGACAGGTTTAGACAGGTGAGGGAAGCAAAGCAGAGGGGTGAGGCTGGACATGGGATGAGACTGGGGGTGATGGATTTTGAAGTTGGTGGAGTCAATATTGACCTGAAAAATGTGTTGCTGGAAAAGCGCAGCAGGTCAGGCAGCATCCAAGGAGCAGGAGAGTCGACGTTTTGGGCATAAGCCCTTCTTCAGGAACCTGCATCTGCAGTCCTCACTTTCTCGGAGTCAATATTGAGGCCATTGGATTGTAAGCTTCACAGGTGCAATGTAAGGTGTTGCTCCTCCAGTTTCTGTTTGGCCTCACTCTGACAGTGGAGGAGATCAAGGATGGACATGTCACCAGGGGGATTAGGAGCGGGAATTAAGATGGACGGCAACTGGAAGGCCAGGTTGATGACTCTTCTTCAGAACTGATGGCTGCTGGGAAACATGGTATTTATGATGAATAGTGCAGGTGGGAGGTGATGGGGAAGGGCACAAGGTGTTATTTATAGCAGGTCAGGACAGAAAAAAGCTGAAAACATGATAATGTGAGCTAAGAGGAAGTGAGAATGAGCAGACTGTGCTGAAAGCAATCCATATCATGACAGGGTCAGGACTGGACAAAAAGCACGGAAGGATGGAACCAGGCTCTGAAGTTATTGAACTCAATGGTAAGTCTTGTTTGAAGGCTCTCCAAGCTCCAAGAAATGTGATACTGGTTTTGGCATAATGGTAACACTCAGTCCACCCAGCTGTGGGTTTCAAAGCCTGCTCCAGTGTTTGAGAGCACGGCGGAGACTGGTCCTTGTTTGCATTTCCTCAGGATTACAGCAGGTGCCACCTTGCAGATGGAGGTGACAGATGAGATCTTGTTTCACTGCCCAAAATGGACACCAGAGATTGTAGAAAGATAGAAAAACATGCACAGAAGGAGACCATTAAGCCCACAGTGTCTGCATCAGTAGGAAAAAAAGCTACCCAACCTTATCCTACTTCCTAGCTCTTAGCCTATATCCTGTTGGTTACTTCAAATGCACTTTCTGGTTCTTTTCCAGTGCAATAAAGTTTCTGACTCCATCTCCCTTTCAGACTGTGAGTTCCAGACCGACATTGTCTGAGTGAACACATGGGTGTTCAAATCAACATCTATCTCACAAATAACACCACCGAACATGATTTTCTTTTTCTGTCTCATTGCATTCTGTATGAAAATTGGCTGTTTAATTATACTCAGAACAACAGTGACCACAGTTCAACAGCTTGCACCTGTTAAGTGTACTTTGAGGGCAGCACAGTGGCCCAGTGATTGGCACTGCTGTCTTACAGCACCAGGGACCCAGGTTCGATTCCACCTTCCGGCAACTGTGCGGCGTTTGCTCAGACTCCCCGTGTCTGTGTGGGTTTCCTCTGGGTGCCCCGGTTTCCTCCCACAATCCAAAGATATGCAGGTTAAGTGTATCAGCTGTGCTAAATTTGCCATAGTGTCTGGAGATGTGCAGGTTGGATGGATTGGACATGGGAAATGCAGGGTTACAGGGGGAGGGAAGGGATGTGGGTCTGGGTGGAATGATCTTCACAAGGTCGGTGTGGACTCAATGGGCTGAGTGGCCTGCTTCCACGCAATAAGGATTCTGTGATTCTTTCCAATATTGCCGTTGGTGACAACCAACACATTGGAATGAACTTTACAACCGGTGAAACATCCTCTCCATGTTAATCACTGTTGCAATGTAGACCATGTGACAGCCAATTTATGCACAGCAAGGTGTCACAAACAGCACTTGATTGAGGAATAAATATTAGCAAGGACCCCAGGGAGAACACGACTACTCCTCATTGAAATAATGGATAGGATCTTGAACATCCACCTGACAGAGTAAAACTGCTCTTGGCTTAATGAATAATAGCATAAGAACTAAGAGCAGAAGGAGGCAATACAGCCCTTGAGTCTGCTCTGTCATTTAATATTATCATGGCTGATCTCATCTCAACCTCAACTCCAATTTCCTGCCCACTCTCTATAACCCTTCAACCCATTGCTGATTAAATGTTTGTTTATTTTCTCCTTAAATTTATTCACTGTCCTGGAATCTGCCTGGTGGGATGGAGTCGTGAATTCCATAGATTCACAACACTTTAAGTATTTTTCCCTGATCTCTGATTTAGACCTGCTACTCCTTATCTTGAAATTATAACCATTGATTCGAGATTGTCCCACGCAAGGAAACATCCACTTTCCGTTCCCCTTTTTTGTATCTTATATACCACTCATCTCCTTTCATTTTTCTAAACCTGGAGAGTATAGACCTAAATTGCTCAATCACTTTCCATAAGACAGATCCCTCATCTCTGGAATCAATCAAGTGAAGCTCCTCTGAACCGCTTCGAATGCAACTCTCCATCCTTAAGTAAGGAGACCAAAACTATCCGCAATATTCCAGGTGCAGCCACGCTAGTGTTTTTTTTTAACAGTTGTAGCAACAGTTCTCTGTTTTTAAGCTCTACTCCTTTAGCAACAAGTGGCAACATTCCATTTATCGTCCTTATTTTTAACCTGCTCTACTTGCATCATAGCTTTCTCCAATTTGGGGTGGCACAGTGGTTAGCACAGCTGCCTCGCAGCAGCAGGGATCCAGGTTCAATTCCAGCCTCGGGGGACTGTCTGTGTGGAGTTTGCACATTCTCCCTGTGTCAGTGTGGGTTTCCTCCAGGTGCTCTGGTTTCTTCCCACAGTCCACAGATGTGCAGGTCAGGTGAATTGGCCATGCTAAATTGTCCATAGTGATAGGTGCATTAGTAGGGAGTAGGTGAATGGCCCTGGGTGGGTTACTCTTCAGATGGTTTGTATGGACTTGTTGGGCTGAAGGGCCTGTTTCCGCACTGTAGACAATCTAATCTAATTCATGCACAAGGACACCAAATGCCCTCACTCTGAAGTTTCTCTCCACTTCAGCTAAAAAGTTGCCTTTCTATTTTTTCAACCAAAATATGACCTTACACTTATCCACATTAAACTCCGTTTGCCCAATTTTGGGCCATTCACCTAACCTATCCATACCTACAGAGCAACCTCGGTTATCTGAACAGCAATTATTGTACTTTTGAACGATCTGAACAAGATCTCAAGGTCCCGATCAGGTACACAGTTTGCTCACCAACTGGACCGAATTCAGTGCCACTAGCTGGCCTTGATGTCACCCAGGTGGTGTGAAGTCCCGGATTCGTTCCCTTAGGAAATCACTCAAACCGACTCACAACTCAGCCTGCACCCTGTCCTAAGATCGAGGACAAATGCAACCCTCCTGACCTCAAGTGGCTGAAACTCCCGACTCTGTCCCACTGCAGACTCATGGCAAAGAGATCATGAGAGGACATCTGCAAGGAGCCAGGGTGAGAGGGGCCATACTGGCCAAATCGACGACCGCCCAGCCCGCCCATTGCTGTGGTAGGTTGGGGACCTTAGGAACAGTTCGTCCCTCTTGCTCTTCTTTGCAATGCAGCAATCTATCGATGCCAGGCGCCCCGACTGAGAGCCTGACTTTTAAACCACCACCGACAGCCTACAAACACACAGAGACCCTGGAGGGAATGTGCAACTGACGTGGTGAAGGGAGTATGTATGGTGTAGCGGGAGAGGTGAAGGGAGTCTGATCAGTTATCCAAACAAAATACTCCCTGCCCATGTCATCCAGATAACAGATTAGATTACTTACAGTGTGGAAACAGGCCCTTCGGCCCAACAAGTCCACACCGACCCGCCGAAGCGCAATCCACCCATACCCCTTACCTAACACTACGGGCAATTTACCATGGTCAATTCACCTGACCTGCACATCTTTGGACTGTGGGAGGAAACCGAAGCACCCGGAGGAAACCCACGCAGACACGGGGAGAACGTGCAAACTCCACACAGTCAGTCGCCTGAGTCAGGAATTGAACCCAGGTCCCTGGCGCTGTGAGGCAGCAGTGCTAACCACTGTGCCACCGTGCCGCCCAGATGTTGCCCTGTGCTTGTAAATTTCTTATCTCCTCATTGCCACTTACTTTCCCACCAATTTTAGCATCAAGATGAAAATGTAACACAGTGGATCAGCCTTCACTTAACTCAAATAGACAGCAATGAACTAGTTAATACCTAATAGATCAAAGTATTGCAGTCCTGCCACATCCATAGCTGAATGATGGTGGACAAGTAAATTACTGGTTGGCGGTGGGAACTTCATAAATATCCCCATTCTCAACGGTGATAGCGTACAGCACACATGTGCTAAAGACAGTCCTGAAACATTTGCATTCATCTTCAGGCAGAAGTGCCTAACTGGTGATCCACCATAGTTGCCTAAGGAGGTCCTCACTGTTACAGGGGCCAGTATTCAGATAATTCAATTCAGTCCATGTGATATCGAAAAATGGCTGAAGGTACTGGACGTTGTGAAGGCTATGGGCCATAACAATGTACCATCAATAGTGATAGGGTAGTAGGAGAGGATAAATGCATTCAGTCTTGTTCCCAAGATTATAGAGTCATAGAGATGTACAGCATGGAACAGACCCATTGGTCCAATGCTTACCAGATATCCCAATCCAATTTAGTCCCACTTGCCAGCACTTGGCCCATCTCCCTCCAAACCCCTTCTATTCATATACCCATCCAAATGCCTTTTTATAGGTTGCAATTGTACTAGCTTCCACAACTTCCTCTGGCAACTCATTCCATACACGTACCACCCTCTGCAGGAAAAAGTTACCCCTTAGTTCTCGATTATATCTTTCCCCTCTCACCCAAAACCTATGCCCTCTAGTTCTGGACTCCCCCAACCTAGGGAAAAGACTTTGTTTAGTTAGCCTATCCATGCCCCTCATAATTTTGTAAACCTCTATAAGGTCACCCCTCAGCCTCCGACACTCCAGGGAAAACAGCCCCAGCCTGTTCAGCCTCTCCCTATTGCTCAAATCCTCCAATCCTGTCAACATCCTTGTAAATCTTTTCTGAACCCTTTCAAGTTTCACAACATCTTTCCAATAGGAAGGAGACCAGAATTGCAAGCAAAATTTCAACAGTGGCCAATCAACGTCCTGTCCAGCCACAACATGACCTCCCAACTCCTATACTCAATACTCAGATTGATAAAGGAAAGCATACCAAATGCCTTCTTCACTGTTGTGGATGTAGGCCTGCTCACTGAGCTGAAAGGTTCATTTCCAGACGTTTCATTACGTTTCTGGGTAACATCTTCAGTGGACCTCATGTAAAGCAATGCTGAAAATTCCTGTTTTCTATTTATATGTTTGGGTTTCTTTGGGTTGGTGATGTCATTTCCTGTGGTGATGTCACTTCCTGTTCCTTTTCACAGGGGGTGGTAGATGGGGGTCTAACTCTATGTGTTTGGTGATAGAGTTCTAGTTGGAATGCCATGCTTCTAGGAATTTCTTGCATGTCTTTGTTTGGCTTGTCCAAGGAATTTTCAGCATTGCTTCGCATGAGGTCCACTGAAGATGTTACCTAGAAAGATAATGAAACATCTGGAAATGAACCTTTCAGCTCAGCGAGCAAACCTACATCCAAAACCTCAACCTGAGCTACAAATCTTCTCAAAACTCACCATCTTCACTATCCTATCTACCTGCGACTCCACTTTCAAGGAGCTATGAACCTGCACTCCAAGATTTCTTTGTTCAGCAACACTCCCTAGAACCTTACCATTAAGTCCTGCTAAGATTTGCTTTCCCAAAATGCAATACCTCACATTGATTTGAATTAAACTCCATCTGCTACTTCTCAGTCCATTTACCCATCTGATCTAGATCTTGTTGTAATCTGAGGTGACCTTCTTCGCTGTTGGGAAATCAAGGACTAGAGGGCATCACTTTACAGTTAGTGCAGAAAGAATCAAAGGGAACTTGAGGGGCAATGTTTTTACACAGAGGGTGTACGCATATGGAATGAGTTGCCAGTAGAATGGTTGAGGCGGGGCACATGAACAACATTTAAGAGGCGTTTGGACAAATACATGGACAGGAATGGTTTAGAAGGAAATGGGCCAAGTAGAGGGAAATAAGGTTAGCGTGGATGGATGTTTTAGTTGGCATGGATCAGTTTGGGCCAAAGAGCCTGTCTCTGTGCTGGAGGACTGTATCACTCTGTGACTCAAATGAAGATTTATTCTGACCGAATGCTCGCCAAAAAAATCTTTTGAAATGATTTGGCCACCATTGCAGGGTAGTTAACTCTCCATGAATGTTCTGGAATCACAGGAAATTAAAAACCATTCTCTGAGATATTGCTGTTTAACAAAGCAACAGGGACAGTACGTGATTAAATCTCCAGGAACAGAAGTAAACATTGGTATTCTACATGTGCGGGTCATCAATTTGTGTTAATTACTGAGACTAAGATAAAGGTCCTCCTCTCTCACAAAATCTGTCAGTATAATCAGACTCCATCTCCCTTTCAGGCACACACTCTCTGAGTGAACAATTTAAAGAAGAACATGGATTCCCAGGCTAACACCTATCCGTCAAAATAACACCATCGAACATGAACATTGTTCTGTCTCTTTATGTCTATATGAAAACTGATTGTTGCATTTATGCATGGAATGACAGTGACCACAGTTCAAAAGCCTGTGCCTGCTAAATATACTTTCCAATAGTGTCACTGGTGACAGCCAACACTAAGGTTGCAGCTGAAAATGTGTTGCTGGTCAAAGCACAGCAGGCCAGGCAGCATCTCAGGAATAGGGAATTCGACGTTTCGAGCATAAGCCCTTCATCATTCCTGATGAAGGGCTTATGCTCGAAACGTCGAATTCCCTATTCCTGAGATGCTGCCTGGCCTGCTGTGCTTTGACCAGCAACACATTTTCAGCTGTGATCTCCAGCATCTGCAGACCTCATTTTTTACACTAAGGTTGCAGCCAATAAAATATAATACTTCTCTGAATGGTGGATGGAGTTGTTCTGGGCTATACACGTCAGGGGTCGAGGACTTATGTAAAGGCAGCTGAAGACAACCGTTTAATGGGATAGCAAATAAATGATTAACAGTGATGACCAAAATCCAAAAGAATGGCAAACAAAAAGACAAATCTCTTGAGGTAGTCATGATCTTTATGAAGCCATGCAGGAATAGTGTGTCTCGTTCTGATCAACTGGGATGTGTGGACAGTTTTGGTCAACTAAAATGGTTTGTCCAGGAGAATCTGAGTTCAATAAACATCTGGAATTAAGCGGCTAATGATGACTATGATTCCATTGTTGATTGTATGTAAAAGCCCAACTGGTTCACTCATGCCCTTCAGGAATGAAAACTGCCATCGTTCCTCCCCCTCCCTTCCACCAATCAGATTCATTCCAACCATTGGCCAACCAGGCCAAACCCTCTATCTGTCTTTACCTATCCCCACTTCACCACACTGCCACCACCATCCCCGTTATCTGCAGCTTCCCCCACACCCACCCATCATCCTAAAGAAGAGTTACACCTGAAATGTCACCTTCTGCGCCTCCTGATGCTGCCTGGCTTGCTATGTTCTTCTAGCCTCCTGCCTGTCTATCTTTACCTGGTATGGTCTACATGTGACTCCAAACCTACAGCAATATGGTTGGCTCTTATTTGCCCTCTGGGCAATTAAGGACGGGCAACAAATATTGGCATAGTCGGCGATGCTGTCATCCTAATAATGAATAAAAAAAAGTTCTGATCAGCTGGTATAAAGAATTCATTTTGGTTGGTTGAAATGATTCAGCTGGCTACATATTTGTTTCAACAAGCAGAAAGCATCTTCGTTCAGGCCCTGGTTAATGTAGTCAACTACAATAGGGCTCCCAATTTGACAGAATTCATTAGCAGCTGCATTTGCCTGTGTATCAAAATGGGAAATGGAGCAAAGGATTAGAGGTTTGATCTGGTTAGCAATTTGCTAACACTTTAACACCCCCATCTGTTGTATACGCTTTGTATCAACACCAAACTATGTTGGTTCAAACATTACAATTATCACTCTAGATCATATGTCCTTGGTTGTACTCATTCTGTGGTGCTATGGAGTCCGTGGACCATGTATATGTTGGGCGTGGGCGTTTGCACTCCCTTTTTGATTTTCTAAAAAAACCTTCTTCTGTTTCTGGTTGCACTTCAGTCCCACGCTTCTGATCTTTGGGCACTCGGTGTGGAGGCGGAAGGGTAGGCCAGAGGATCTTCTCATTGGTCTGCTACTGGGCCTGGCCAAACTGGCCATAAACTGGTCTGAGCAGGCGGCCATGGAGGAGGTCATTAGGGCCGCTAGCTTCCTCCTCTTCCACAGTTATGTTCGAGCCCAGGTGTCCATGGAGAAGGTGCACGTGGTATCCACCAACACACTGGAGTTGTTCAGTGAGAGATGGGCACTGCAGGAAGTGGAGTGTCTTATTTCCCCCCCAACTCTATTTTGATTTAATCCCTTCCCTCCTTTCACTGTTTGATCACACAGCATTGCCCTTTGACGTGAAGGGCACTGCTTGTCAATGGCCACTCTGATGTATCCTTTCTTCCTGGTGGTGGAAATTGAATAAAAACTTGAAGAACTGTTTTCTATCACTGTGTCTCACACCTGCACACACACAACATGGGTGCTGGGGGAAAAATAAGCACTACTGCAGTTAGGTGGAAGTGTGAGGGTAAAATAGGAACATGACATGATATATGTGAACTTTAAAACAAAGAAAAAGAAAATTTACAGATCAGGACAGGCCCTTCAGCCCTCCAACCGTGAGCTACCTCTGCTACCTCTGCTATAAATGCATTCCAGATGCCCACCAACCTCTGTGTGAAGTACTTGCTGCATGTATCCCCCTTAAACTTTCCACCTCTCACCTTGAAAGCGTGACCTCTCTTTATTGAATCTTTCACCCTGGGAAAA
Organism: Hemiscyllium ocellatum; assembly: GCF_020745735.1. Lineage (NCBI taxonomy): Eukaryota > Metazoa > Chordata > Chondrichthyes > Orectolobiformes > Hemiscylliidae > Hemiscyllium > Hemiscyllium ocellatum. Next base: position 8,832,635 of record NC_083411.1, read on the forward strand.
AGCTTGTCTCTCTCCACCCTGTCTGTACTCTTCATGATTTTGTAAACCTCAATCTCCTTGTTTCTAATGAAAACAAAACTAATCTACTCAACCTCTCTTCATAGCTAGCACCTTCCATACCAGGCAACATCCTCGTAAACCTTCTCTGCACCCGCTCCAAATCGTCTACATCCTTTTGGTAATGTGGCAACCAGAATTGTACGCAGTATTCTAAATGCGGCCGAACCAAAGTCTTGTACAATTTTAACATAACTTGTCAGCTCTTCTACTCTATACCCTGTCCAATGAAGGCAAACATATGCCTTCTTGACCAGTCTATCCACCTGTGCAGCAACCTTCAGGTACAATGGACCTGCACTCCCAGATCTCTCTGCCCATCAACTTTTCCCAAGGCTCTTCTGTTCATTGTATAATTTGCTCTGGAATTAGTTTTGCCTAAATGCATCACCTCACATTAGTCTGGACTGAAATCCATCAGCCATTTTTCCACCAACTCTCCAGTCTATCTATATCCTCCTGTACTCTCTGACAGTCCCTTATGCTTTCTGCTACTCCACCAATCTTTGTGTCATCTGCAAACTTGCTGATCATACCAACAGTGCCTTCTTCCAGATCATTTATGTATATTACAAACAATAGTGGCCCCAATACCGACCCCTGTGGAACACCACTGGTTACCTTTCTCCATTTTGAGAAACTCCCTTCAACTACTACTCTCTGTCTCCTGTTGCTCAACCAGTTCTTTATCCACCTAGCCAGAACACCCGCAGACCATGTGACTTCACCTTCTCCATTAGTCTATAATGGGAAACCTTATCAAATGACTTATTAAAGTCCATGTATATGACATCAACAGCCCTTCCTTCATTTATCAACTTGTTCACTTCCTCGAAGAACTCTGTTAAGTTGCTAAGGCATGATCTCCCCCACACAAAACCATGTTGCCTATCACTGATAAGCCCATTCGTTTCTCAATATAAATAGATCCTATCCCTCAGTACCCTCTCCAGCAACTTTCCCACCACTGGCGTCAGGCTCACTGATCTGTAGTTACCCGGAATATCCCTATTACCCTTCTTGTACAGGGCGGCAACATGAGGAACCTTCCAGTTCTCCGGCACCTCACCTGTATTTAAGGATGCCACAAAGACATCAGTCAGGGCCCCAGCTATTTCCTCTCTTGCCTCCCTCCATCCAGTCCTGGGGATTCATCCAAATTAATAACCTCTAGCCAACCCAACACATCTTCCCTACTTATGTCAACCTGATCCAGACTAATCAAGCTTCTATCTCTAATCTCAAGATTCATCATGTTCCTCTCCTCAGTGAACACTGATGCAAAGTATTCATTCAGAATCTCACCCATTCTCTCAGGTTTGACACACAGCCTTCCTTCATTGTCCTTTACTGGACCAAGGATAGAGGGTGTGACTTTTTCTTAAGTACATTTGTATACTGCTGCAACAATAATTTGCCATCAGTGAATCAGAAAAGAAAATTTAATAAAAGTCATATAATTTCTTTCTCCTGGGTCTTTCTCATAAAACCTGCAATCCTCTTCCTGACCTCTCCGCCCCCACCCCACTCCGGCCTATCACCCTCACCTTGACCTCCTTCCACCTATCACATCTCCATTGCCCCTCTCCCAAGTCTCTCCTCCCTACCTTTTATCTTAGCCTGCCTGGCATTCTCTCCTCATTCCTGATGAAGGGCTCTGGCCCGAAACGTCGAATTTCCTGTTCCTTGGATGCTGCCTGACCTGCTGTGCTTTAACCAGCTACACATTTTCAGCTCTTTCTCATAAAAGAAAATCAAAGTCCAGATTGACATGGTTTACCCAATCACATTCCTTTTATGTTTGATAGGTAGGTCTCAGGTTTGGAATTTGAAGCACCAGTCATTAAAAACGGGCAGGAGACAGCTTAGAATCTTACCGTGGACTTGGGGAGAGGAATGTAAATCCAGCAAAGTGACATTGAAGGCAGAACAGCTTGCTAACATGGGACTAGTTCCACTTACAAAAAGGAGAGTATTAGAAGAAGCAGAGATTGATGTGAAATCCAACTCCTGAAGTCACTGTAGATTTGTTGGGGAAGTGTTGAACACAAGATAGATGTGATGAGCTGAGTAAAGATGCCTAGGTCACAAAGGATATATTATACATTTAACACTGACCAACTTTTTCAGTTGTTTGATGCACTCTATTTATGTCTTGTTGGTGCCATTAAACACTGCCATTAATTTAAATGTATAACCAGACAGGACAATGTCACAGTGAAGTGTGCAGTCCAATTCTTCATGCACCAGGAATCTCAACAAACTTAATGCATCTTTCTGAATGACCCTGAAGCACTTTTGTATTGGAAGCCATCCCTTTTGAGACCAGCAGAGAATATTTCTGTTGAACAAGGTGACAGCCCTCTCCACCAACCATTCCAAAATACATTTTTTAAGGTCATCCCCACTTCCTCAAAGAAGAATCCTTCAGGGATCTGTTCAAGAAATGCCAGTGAAGATTGAGGAGATCACTCATCATGTTGTATAACATGGTTCCTTTACTTGGATGCAGACAGATTGATAAGTAAGGAGGAACAATTCAAACAATATCTCTTGGCTGTTCAGAGTGCAGAAAAAGCTGCTTATTGCTCCAACACAGTATTTTACACCTATGAGCACTCAAATTTAAAAGCTGGCCATTGAGCCCCTTCAGCCTGCTCCTCCCTTAATCAAGGTCACAGCAAATTCATCTGGGGTCAATTCAGTTGGCTTTGACAACTGGTGAGTGATGTTAACAGCGTGGGTTCAATTACAATGAAGGATTCTCCATTCGGGTCACCAGAACCATTGTGATCTTCAGACTAAACCAGTCATCTGTCACGAATGAGAGAGTGGGAGTATGGTTAGTTCCCTAGAACACAGAATAGAATCCCGACAGTGTGGAGACAGGCTGTTCAGCCCAACAAGTCCACATTGCCCCTCCAAAGAGAAACCCACCCAGACCCAATTCCCTACCCTATATTTACCCCTGACTAATGCATCTAACCTACACATCCCTGAACACTATGGGTAATTTAGCACAGCCAATTCACCTAACCTGCACATCATTGGATCAATCAGTTTGTAATCTCAATTCACCATTCTTGACCACCCTTAAAATATTTTACCTGCTTGTGAGGCAAGAATCAATCTACTTCTGCCTTGAAAATATTCAATAACCATATTTTCACTAACTTTTCATGATACCCTGTGCCCAAACAATATTTCAATATTAGATCTCATTGACAATGGATTAAGAAAGTGAAGTTTTGAACACCAATTCCAGGACTCATCCAAAAAATACTGCTGGGTTGGTGTGCTACTGGGTTTAACTACACCAGCAACCATCCCAACACACACAAACGAAGCTGTATCAGAAAACTATTCCAATGAGCCACCACACACTGCAGCACAGATGAACTTCGGAAAACAGACGAGAACCACCTATACAATGTATTGAAGAAGAACGGATACTAAAAAAATACAGTCTGCAGATTCCTCAGGAACAAACCACAACAAGCAGACCAAACACAGCCAGAAACCCTAACCACCTTACCATACATCAAAGAAGTTTCAGAAATGACAGCCAGACTACTGAGACCCCTCTGAATCCTAGTAGCACACAAACCCACCAACACTGTCAAGCAAAAACTAACAAACTTAAAAGACCCAGTACAACCCATGGACAAAACCAATGTCGTCAACAAAATTCCATGCAAGGATTGCCACAAACACTATGTAGGACAAACAGGAAGAACGTTAGCCACCAGGATACACGAAAACCAGCTAGCTACAAAAAAACACGACCCTCTCTCCCTCATAGTCCTACACATGGAGGAAAAAAACACCATTTCGACTGGGACAACACATCTATCCTGAGACAGGCTAAGCAAAGACATGCCAGAGAATTCCAAGAGCACTCCAACCACAACGCCATAAACAAACACATAGATCTAGATACCATCTATCAACCCCTCAGAAAACGAACAGGAAATGACATCACCACAAACCCCAGGAACCCCATCCAGGACAAACATATAAATAGAAAGCAGGAGACAACAGCTTCGCCTCACTTTGAGGTCGCCACTGATGATGTTACCTAGCCAGGTAATGAACCATCTGGATAACAAACCTACAGATCAGCGAGCAAACCTACACCCTAAACCTCAACCTGAACTACAAATCTTCACAAACCTTGCAGATCAGAAGTTATATTTGAGAGGTCCTTTCAAAAGTCTCATAACAGCACTAAGAAGTTTTTCTTGAATCTGTTCACACATGTATTCAAACCTTTACATTTTCTGCACAACGGAAAAGGGTGGAGGTGAGTATAACCAGGTGGGAGGGGTCTTGGATTATGTTGGTTGCTTTCCTGAGGCAGCGGGAAGTGTAGACGGAGTCAATGGATGCAAGGCTTGTTTGTGTCGTGGACAGGGCTGTGGTCGTGACTCTCTGTAGTTTCTTGCAGCCTTGAATCTTATTTCATGCCAGCTCATCATTCTTAAAAGTCGGTTGCATTATATTCAGTGATTGAACTGGCCAAACACATCTGGCGAGAGAATGGGAGATGTTCACTCTCACTTCAACACCCCACCGTGTTCACTGGTCAACATCTCTGAGTCAGGCTTGCTGCAGTGCTCCAGCGAAGCTCAGTGCAATCTGGAAGAACAGTGACTTATTTTCTGCTTGGGAACTGTATATCTTTATGGACTCAACATCGAGTTCAACCACTTTCGGGCTTGAGGTATCTTCTTGCCTTTATCCCAACCCCCCACAAACTGGGACTTGTTATCACATGGTTTGCTATTACACACAACCCATTATTAGCCACTAATAGTCCCCATTGATCGTTTTCCATTTTCCTAGCCTGATCATTATCTCCTCCTTTGTCTGTCCAACAGTTCTCTTTCTTTGAGCTTTATGTCTGCCTTTCGCTTACTCCTTACCCCCTTCCAATCCTCGGCATAAAAACTGACATTTTTCTCTCTACCACCAGTTCTGAGGAAATGTCACTGGACCTGAAATGCTGACTCTGATTTCTCTACATAGATGCTGCCAGACCTGCTGAGCTTTTCCAGCAATTTATATTTTTGTTACTGATTTCCAAAGTCCGCAGTTCTTTTGGTTTTTATTTTGATTCCAGCATTGTCATATGAAAAGAGTTTAGTTAGGTCTGGACTATAGTCATAAAGGTTTAAAAGAATTGAGGGGACATCTTATAGTAACTGTTAAAATTCTAGACAGAATAAACACAGGGAAAGTGATTCTTAGAACTGGGAATCCAAAACCAGGGGTTGTTGTCTGAGAATACGGGGTAGGCTGCTATAGAATTGAGAAAGGATAAATTCCTTCACCCAGAGAGTGGAATTCCACCCTGTGGAATCCTCTGCCAAAGTAAACAGTTGAGGCCAAAATATTGAATGTTTTCAAGAACTTATGATGTGGAGGTGCTGGTGTTGGACTGGGTTGTACAAAGTTAAATATTTCACAACACCAGGTCATAGTCCAACAGGTTTATTAGGAAGCACTAGCTTTCAGAGAGCTACTCCTTCATCAAAGGATAATACCACCATAGTCGATCGAATCTCAGATGGCAACGAAACAGACTACAGACGGGAGGTGGAAGACCTGGAAAAATGGTGCACTGAGAACAACCTAGCTCTCATTGCTGGCAAAACCAAGGAACTCATTACTGACTTTTGGCAGGATGTTACTCATGCCCCTCTCTACACATTAACAGAACAGAAGTGGAAGGAGTGGAGAAGGTCAAGCTCCTGGGAGTGGTCATCCACAGCAAGCTTTCTTGGACTCTTCATGTGAACGCACTGGTTGCAAAGGCCCAACAACATCTCTTCTTCCTCAGGCAGCTGAGGAAATTTGGCAGGACGGCCAATAAATCTGCCAACCTTTATAGGTTTGCCATCGAGAGCATTCGGTCTGGATGTATCACTACCTGGTATGGCAACTGTACCATTCAAGATTGGAGACGGTTACAGAGATTGGTGAACTTGGTTCAGGCAATCACAAAGGCCACCCTCCCATCTATAGAATCCATCTACCAGGCCCACTGTCAAAGAAAGACCACCAGCATTCTCAAAGATCCATCCCACCCTGGCAATGTTTTTCTACAACCTCTCCCATCAGGCAGAAGGTACAGAAGCCTGAACACACACACACACACACACACACACACCAGCTGGTTTCAAAACAGTTTCTACCCATCTGTTGTTAGAACTCTGAAGGGACTCACAAACTCTTAACATTCGCCTGTACGTGTGTTTTTGTTTTTGCCTCTGTTTACCTATTATTTACTTATCTATGCTACTTAACTCTGTGATCTGCCTGTATTGCTTGCAAGACACAGCTTTTCACTGTGCCTCGGTAGATGTGACAATAAATTCAATTCAATTCAATTCAATTCAATTCAATACAATCAGCCATGATTCTTTTGAATGGCAGAGCATGTTTGAAGGGCCGAATGTTGCTATTTTCTGTGTCTATACCCATGTCTCTTTGAATTATGACAGTCCACTCCAGCTGTACCATTACCCACTTCATTTCTTCCCACCTCTGCAGTGACATGCATGTCCTGAAAATCTTTCACTGCTCTGACAGTGATATATTGCTTTCCTTTTCTTTTAAAACAGGCATTGCTGGCGTGGAACATGGACAGGTGTTGGACGATCATTGCAATTCATCCAAATGCTGCCGTCACCTGAAGAAAGGGTGGTAGACTTTGGGACAGGCGGGTGTGTCAAGAGCGTGACTCCTGCCGAGGCTGATGGTGAAATGTTTCAGGGTTTTCAACCTCCTTGTTTTCTTGCTTAACTGTCAACGCATGATAAACTGTCCCTGCTTTCAGAAGCCAAACATCTGCTCTCTAACTCCTGTCCCTCTGTTCATTTTTAAATTCCAGACGTTTCAGTCAGGCCCCAGGAATAAGGAAATGGTACCAACGCAGCACAGCAGGAGCTGTCACTGAGCATAACAAAGCCACATTGGTTGGCAGCGTGTATAGTTTGAGCCATGCTTTTCTTTTTTTGTCTGTGTTTATTGTGGGATGAAGACATCAAAAGCAAGACTAGCATCTGCTGCCCACTTCTAGGTGCTCTTGAATTAACTGGCTTACTGAGGCATTTTAATAATTAACCACATTGCTGTGGTCAAACGTGTGGTGCTGGAAAAGCACAGCAGCTCAGGCAGCATCCAAGGAGCAAGACAATGGACACTTCAGGCAAGAGCCCTTCATCGGGAGTGACGTTTTCATGTACCTAAATCATCTTGTCCACATTGCTGTGGGTCTGGAGTCACATGTAGTCCAGACTGAGTAAAGACAGCAGATCTCTGTCTCTGAAGGGTATTATAGAACCAGATGGGTTTGCAAGTTGTTCGATATGTAACTAAACTAGCTGTTATTTTGACATTCTTACTGAGTTTGGATTTCAATGTCAGCCACAAGGAGAAATCAAACCAGTGATATCGGAACGCTAATCTAAGGGCTCTAAATTAGCGTGGTGCTGGAAAAGCACAGCAAGTCAGGCAGCATCCGAGGAGCAGGAAAATAAACGTTTTGGGCAAAATCCCTTCATCAGGAGAAGCCTTCCTGATGAAGAGCTTTCGCCTGAAATGTCAATTTTGCTGCCCCTCGGATGCTGCCTGAGCTGCTGTGCTTTTCCAGCACCACGCCAATTTTAACTCTGATCTCCAGTGTCTGCAGTATCCACTTCTGCCTCAGGGCTCTAAATGACTAGATCAAAGATATTACCACAACACCATATATCACTGGCTAAATAGTTTCCCTCTGTGACCTTATTTTAACACTTCACATTGGGGGAGGCCCCAGAGTGAAAATTGGAGACATTTGTGAGATGTTCAGCCAGTTGGGATTGTACTCATTGACATTTATAGGAGTGAGAGGCCATAAAGTCATAGAGATATACAGCATGGAAGCAGACCATTTCGTCCAACTCGTCCATTCTGACCAGATATCCTAATCTAGTCCCATTTGCCAGCATTTGGCCCATATCCCCCTAAACTCTTCCAATTCATATACCCATCCAGATGCCTTTTAAATGTTATAATTGTACTTGCCTCCACCACTTCCTCTGGCAGCTCATTCCATACACACACTACCCAGTGTGTGAAACGTGGATTTGATTGAAACACAGGATTCTTAGAGGACTTGATAAGATAGATTCGAAAAGGTGGTTTCCTCTTGTGGGAGGGTCTTGTATGAGGATCAGAGGACATCATCTCAAAGAAAGTAGTCCCACGTTTAACACAGAGATGAGGAAGAACGTCTTCCCTCAGAGGCTTGTGAACGTATAAAATTCTTTACCACAGAGGGCTGGGTCATTCAGTACATCTATTTCAAACCCACCAACTCCCACATCTAGATGGACTGCACTTCCTCACATTCCTTATTCCAATTCCTCCACCTCCATTGTATATGGTCCCAGAGGAGTAATTGCACTCCAGGACTTGTAGATGGCTTCATATTTCAAGGACCTCAATTTCCCCTTCCACATGATCAACAATGTTCTCCAGTGCATCTCCTCCACTTCTTGCACCTTTGCCCTTGAACTCCACTCCTCCAACCGGAACACAGAGAGAACGCCCCCGCTCCTCATCTTCCACCCCACCAATCTCTGGATGCAACGCATTATCCCCCGTTATTTCCACCACTGACAATCAGACCCCACTACCAGAGATATATTTCCCCACCCCTTTCAGCATTCCACAGACAGCATTTCCTCCGTGACTCTCTTGTTAGGTCCATGCTCCCCACCAACGCACCCGCCCCACATTCCCAGCACCTTCTCCTGCCACCACAAAACCTGAGTCACACCTCCCCCCTCACCTCCATCCAAAGCCCCAAGGGAGCCTTCCACATCCAGCAAAAATTTTCCTGCACATCCAAACACGTCATCTACTGTGTCCATTGCTCTAGTTGTGGTCTCCTCTACATTGGGGGGATGCAGAGGCCAACTCGCAGAACATTTCAGAAAATTTCTCTAGGACACCCTTACCAAATTATCCCATTGTCCTGTGGCCAAGCACTTCAACGCCCCTCCCACTCCACCGAGGATGTACAAGTCCTGGGACTCCTCCACTGCCAAATCCAAGCCAACTACCAACTGGAGGAACAACTCATCTTCCACCTTGGGACCCTCCGAAAACATGGCATCAATATCAACTTCACCAGTTTCCATATCTCCCCTCCTTCCACCTTATCCCAGATTCAACCCTCCAACTCAGCACTGCTCTTTTGTCCTATTTATCCATCTTCCTTCTCACTTATCTGCTCCACCCTCCCCTTCAACCTATCACCATCACCCTCCAACCTGGATCCACCTATCGCCTTCCCAGCTATCTTCCCCCAAACCCCACCCACACCCTCCTATTTATCTCTCACCCGCTTCCTCATCCCACATTCCTGATGAAGGGCTTATGCCCGAAACGTTGACTCTCCTGCTTCTCAGATGCAGCCTGACCTGCTGTGCTTTTCCAGCGCCACACTTTTCAACTCTGACTCTTCAGCATCTGCAGTCCTCACTTTCTTTTCATTCAGTACTTTGATGATTGAAATAGATTTTTAATCAGTAAAGGAATCAAGGGTTGTGGGGAAAAAAAACGCATGAAAGTGGAGTTGAGGATTAGCACATCAGCCATGATTTCATTACATGGGCTGAATGGGCATAATGGCGTGGAAAGTTGTCGATCAGGAGTGGATACAGGTGAGCATACAAGCTGTAGTACATGCCTAAAGTAATAGAACTAGAGTAAAACCAATGTACAGTGGATGCTGAAATAAAAATGTGCTGGAGAAAACTAGCAGGTCTGAGTAGAGAGAAACAATATTCTCAAGAAGAGCCAGATTGGATTCAAAATGTTCACTGGGGAATGGAGTCTATACAGTCAACAGTGGAGTGCAAGGTCAGTGTAATTAACTCTACAAGACCATGAATAGACAACAACACTCTCCAAATCCTGAAAAATGAACTACTGGCTTGTCATATTGCCCCTCAATCATGAAGTCTCTGGTGAGATCTTCAACTGTTCTGGTGGAAGTTCTAATATCAGAAAAGGGTGAGCTGGAACATTGAGAGTCTCACGGTACACCTGCAGCATTGGAACAGAGCACCGAACCTGCTCCTCCCCGCTGAGAATGGGATCCTTTCTGTTCTGGAGGTTTTCCTCCCTCAGGGATACAGGTCTGCTCTGTCCTCCTGAGGCAGCTTCAATGAATCTTGCTCTGAACAGGAAGACTGTGAGCCTTGCAGTTATCATAAGAGAGATTGGCAAGGATATGGAACTCATCACTAATCGAGAGTAATTGAGGTGAATAACAAAGATGCATTTGAGGGGAAGCAGAAGACAGTAAAGGGTCGATTGAAAATTCCAACATCAAATTGAGATTATAATTCAACCTGGCCATGAAGAGTCACAGAATTCAAAGGGATATCAAGAGTTAGTTAGTAGGAGTAGGTGCAAAAACAGAATCTGCTGGAGACATTCAGCAGGTCTGGTAGCATCTGTGAATAGAAAAACAGAACATTCTGAAGAACAGTCACTGGACTCAAAATGTTAACTCTGTATCTCTTTTCACAAATGCTGCCAGACCTGCTAATTTCTCCTGAGCTGAAAATGTGTTGCTGGAAAGGCGCAGCAGGTCAGGCAGCATCTAAGGAGCAGGGGAATCGACGTTTCGGGCATGAGCCCTTCTTCAGGAATTCCTGAAGAAGGGCTCATGCCCGAAATGTCGACTCTCCTGCTCCTTGGATGCTGCCTGACCTGCTGCGCCTTTCCAGCAACACATTTTCAGCTCTGATCTCCAGCATCTGCAGTCCTCACTTTCTCCTGCTAATTTCTCCTACAAATTCCATTTTCTTTTCAGATCTTCAGCATCTGCAATTCTTTGCTCTATTATCGGGGACGTAGATGTGTTGGTAGACTAGTAAACCAGAGTCCTGATCCAAAATTCTGGGAACAATAGTTTAATCAACAAAGAGCAAACAGTGAAAGTTGAATTAACTAAATAAATTGAATGAGAAGCTAGTCTCATTACAACCGCCATTAACTATCATATTAAAAGAAACCTCTGGTTTACCAATGACCTTGAGGGAAGGAAATCTGCTATCATAATCGGATCTGGTCTACACGTGACCCACGATCCACAGTGTTCTGTTTGACTTCCAACTGCCCTTTGAGCAATTAAGAATGAGCAGTCAATACAGATCTAACCATTGACACTCATATTCATCAATAAAGATAAAAAAAAAGTATCAACTGAATGGGAGATCAGGCTCAAGATGCTGAAAAGCCGCCTTCTATTATTGCACTCCCATATAATTCTGACAATAATAGATGTTGACAATAGTGTAAACATTACAACTGTGAGTCGGCAATTTGTCTTATATTTTTCTAAATGGGTTTTTCAATTGTTTTTCTTCAGTTCCAAAGTCAGCTACTGGTTTCTTTGTAATTGCATTCCGATGAACATTCAGCACCATCAATGCATATCTGAATATTAAAGGATTTGGTGGAAGGAACACACAGTTTTCTTGGCTGCTGAGCCAAATAACCAGCAAAGTCTTTCCAGCGATCCCAAGACAGCTCTGGGTAAAAGACACAAAGAGAAACTCTGGTAACATGTGAAAAAAGAAAAAAACAGAGTTAATATTTCGAGTCCAGTTTCTTCTTCTGAAGAAGGGTCATTATACTCAAAGTATTACCTCTATTTTCGGTCCACAGATGCTGCCAGATCTGCTGAGTTTCTCCAGAAATTTCTGTTTTTGTCTGTTTCAAATCACCAACATTGCAATTCTTTGTTTTATTGTAATAGTTTGACGCCTTCTAAATTCATCTAAAATATTTGAAATTTTCTTTCTTGCTACATTCAATTGTTTCTGAAAGTATTTCAGTACTTATATCTCTACAATGTCTTTGGACATTTATTGCAAGTGAGGAACAGTTCCTGAAGAGAATGTTGCCAAAGGTTCCAGGTTGTTTGTTCACTAATTATACACAGAATATGCAGCACAATTGATCCAAACTGGTACCTATAGCCATGTGAACTTCCTCTCGCCCCTCACGATTTAGTTTTTTTAGATTACTTACAGTGTGGAAACAGGCCCTTCGGCCCAACAAGTCCACACCGACCTGCCGAAGCGCAACCCACCCATACCCCCTACTTAGTGTCATAGCATATCCTGTAATTCCTTTTTTTCATCCTGTACTGTACTAGCTGCTCCTTACAGGTATCTGGACTGTGCAGCTCATTCCTAAAACTGTACAATAGTAAGTTCTAAATTCTATCCATCCTCTGGGTGAAGAGGTGCCTCCTGAATTCCACATTAGATTTATGTCCAAATATCTTATTTAGTGACTTCTACATCTACATCAACCCTATCAAATCTTTTTGTGCTTTTGTAATCCTAAAAACCTTAATGTTGACTGGAAGAAAAAGCTCTCAGCCTGTTCAATCTCTCATGATATGTATACATTTTGCAATTAAAGTTTAATCATTGTACTTTTTAAAAAATATAGCTCCTTCACCTGTGTAGCTTCATTCATATAGCACCCTGGGATTCTACAGCAAATCACCAAAGCTGACATTGATCTTCAATTCAGTCTGATAATGATGGACTATTGCATTTTGATAGTAAGGCTATTAAAAAAAAACTTACCCGAACAGCTAATTTTAATTACTTGTTTCATATTTAACTCCCCTTCACCATGTTATTGTATTTTTTAGGATAATGTAGCCTTTTTAGATATTTTTCAACCACCTGCTCAGGCATGTTATGATGCAGCCCTGGAGCAGATGAGACTTTAGAAGAATCCTTACAGTGTGGAAACAGGTCCTTTGGTCCAATAAGTCCACACCGACCCAGACCCATTCCCCCTACCCTATACTTACTCCTGACTAATGTACCTCACATACACCTCCCTGACTAAGATGGGCAATTTAGCATTGCAAATTCATCCTAACCTGCAAATCTTTGGACTGTGGGAGGAAACCAGAGCACCCGGAGGAAACCCACTCAGACATGACTAAAATGTACAAACTCGAGGTGGAATCAACCCCATGTCCCTGGCGCCAAGAGGCAGCAGTGCTAACCACTGAGCCATCGTGCTGCCCACAAGCTTTCTTGAAGCCAAGGAAGCCAAGACTTGAACCCAAGATTTCTGTCCCAGAGTCAGGGACACTACCACTGCACCACAAGAGCCCTTTTATTCTGGCTTTTAAAGTTGGTGTGTGTGTGGCTCATGCTTTGACTCAATTTTTTGGTGTTTTCCTCATGTAGATATTTTCTAATCATACCTGCCTCATAGAAGTTATTAAATGTCTCTGACAAAGGTGGGACTTGAACCCAGGCCTCCTGGCTCAGAGGAAGGGACACTACTATGGTGCTATAACAGCCCAAAAAATTGTTAACTGCAATCCACAATGTGGGCGGTATTTATTCATTTTTAAAACAATTGTTTGGACATACTTTCAATCAAGCTGGATTTCAGTGGTTAACACTACTGCCTCACCGCCAGGGACATGGGTTCAATTCCAGCCTCGAGCGACTGTCTGTGTGGAGTTTGCACATTCTTCCTGTGTCTGCGTGGGTTTCCTCCAGGTGCTCTGGTTTCCTCCCACAGTCCAAAGATGTGCAGGTTAGGGTGGCTTGGCCATGCTGAATCATCTATCGTTTTCAGGGATGTGCAAGTCAGGTGCTAAATTACCCATAGTTTCCATAGTTAGTCAGGCCAAGTGGGTTAGCCATGGGAAATGCAGGATTGCAGGGACAGGGTGAATCTGGGTAGGATGTTCTTCAGAGGGTCAGTGTGGACTTAATGGACCAAATGGATGTAGAGATTCTATGATGTTGTGACGCTTTTCTGCATTAGATCAGACTTGAATTTGTTCCTCCTGATGCAAAGGTAGGTCCTTTTATGTCTTAGCTGATGGTACACACATCTATCTTTCAGCTAATTTGTTAATTACACATCCACTCTAAAAGTGTACTTAAATATTTTGCTTGCATTCCAAAACTAGACACCAATGATGATAAACAGGGGCATTAACTTTCTACATTGCTGTCAAACTAGACTGTAAACAAATTCCCAGTGACCAACTATATTCCAGGAAAGGTATAATAAATATTTATTTAGTAACAGCTATGTCAATATGTACCAATGCTGGGCACTACAGAGATGATTTATAAAGTATGAATGCTCAAGAATTTAAAGCACTTGGATAGTAAAATTTGAACATGAAAGGATGGAGAGTTCATTACATTATTTTAAGAAATTTAGATATAAGGCATCAAACTATAGATAATTAAAACAAAATAGTTTTTAATATGCAATTTTTATCATAATGTGAGTTGATTTATAGCACCTAATGATTAGTGGACTAGCATTTAAACATTTTAGTATATGCATGAGCAATAAGCAATTGTGGAATAATTTCCGAGTTGAATTTTCAATTCTATAAAGTTAAACCATTATATTTCCTACCTATCCATAATGTATGTTATTCAATTGATGATTCTGACTTCCTTCACTTCATCTTTGATTTGTTTTTTTTTAAAAAGACATTGCTGACTTCTGTAATCTATATCATATGCATGGATGATAATGTAAAACTAGCAGCCTCAACATTTCATGTTAGTCAAAAAAGCACTCTGAAATGTGAAGAAATTTGCTTCTCTAGTTTCCAGCTATGCAATTAGTAGTTGGGAGTATAGAACTCCTGAGTATTGCTGACAAAGACACATTTTGTTGAAGCCTTCTTGTCTTGCACTCATCAGAATGATTTTGTGTGACCAGCAATATAAGGAGATAATCAAAATTTACAATATATGAGCAGACAGCACATACAACTCCACACAAGAACATTTTTGAATTAGTTCTCAGTGGTCAGTGCTGCTACCTCACAGCGCCAAGGACCCAGGTTTGATTCCAGCCTCGGGCGAGTGGGTGTCTGTGTGGAGTATGCACATTCTCCCTGTGGAGAAAGTGAGGACTGCAGCTGGAGATCAGAGTCGAGGGTGTGGTGCTGGAAAAGCACAGCAGGCCAGGCAACATCCGAGGAGCAGGAGAGTTGATCATTCAGGCGTAAGCCCAAACTCCTGATGAAGGCCTTAGGCCTGAAATGTCGATTCTCCTGCTTCTCGGATGCAGCTTGACATGCTGCGTTTTTCCAGCACTACAACCCCACATTTTCCCGGTGTCTGTGTAGGTTTCCTCCAGGTGCTCTGCTCTCCTCCCACAGTCTAAAGATGTGCAGGTGAGGTGAATTGGCCATGGTAAATTGCCCAAAGTGTTCAGGGATATGTAGGGAAGGTGCATTAGCCAGAGGGAATGTCGTGAAATAGGGTAGGGGAAATGAGGGTCAGTATGGACCTGTTGGGTCAAATGGCCTGTTTCCACAATGCAGCCGTGCTAGGATTCTACAGATCTTCTTAACTAAGTTTCATGCAAATGTGACAGTTACATGCTAAAAAGGAAAACAGATAGCTCTGATGAAGAGTCATCTAGACTCGAAGTGTTAACTCACTCTGTCCCCATGGCTGTTGCCTGGCCCACTGCGATCTCCAGCATTTGTTTTCAGTACAGATTCCAGAGTCTGCAGTAACTTGCTCCTAAAAGATTAAACTTGTTGTGATCAGCTGAGAGAGGGTAAAAGAGAAACCACGCCATTATAAATTATTTATTGTCACATTTAGCTAGAAAAACATTTTGTCACCAAGGTCTGGGTTACAGAAAGAATAAAAAGAAATTGCAAAACTAGATTTCATCCTCAATACAAAGGGTCTTCAAACACAGCTCCTCCTCCGCCTTCTGAAACGTGCGTCAAGTCTCAAGGAGTTACCACACTTCAGGTTTACGGTGGCCAGCAGTCCCCGCTCTGGGCACCACATCCATCCCAAAGACCCACTGTCACCGTGAGCCCCCAGTCCAGGCACCACATCCATCCCAAAGATCCACTGTCACCGTGAGCCCCCAGTCCAGGCACCACATCCACCCCAAAGACCCACCGTCGCTATGACCCCCCACTCCAGGTAGCAATCCGCCACAGAGACCCACCATCACTGTGAATCCCCACTCTGGGTAACACATCCACCCCAAAGATGCAAAGTCACTGTGAGCCCCCTCTCCAGTACCACATCTGCCCCAAAGACCTACTGCCACCAACATCCACCACAACAACCCACTGTTACCGTGAATCCCCACTCCGGGCACCACATCCACCACAGAGACCCACCGTCACCGTGAATTCCTACTCTGGGTACCACAACCGCCCACTGTCACCTTGAATTCCCACTCCGGGCACCACATCCACCACAAAGACCCACCGTCACCGTGAATCCTCACTTCGTTTACCGCCGCTACCACCACCACTGACGGTGACCCACTGTGTCCACACTCCTGGCCTCCCACGGCCAGAGCTCCTCACTCCGGACACTACCACCACCGTAGACGACAACCCGCTGGACACTTCTCCAACATCCCTATGACATTAGAAGATGAAGAAAATAATAAAAGAAAAGATAGAAAAAAAATTAAAAAGAGCAGTTTGCAGCTGGCCTGTAGCACATAGAACCAGGAGCCTGTGTCAAAAAGTGTGACGCTGGAATAGCACAGCGGCCAGGCAGCATCCGAGGAGCAGGAGAATCAATGTTTCAGGCATAAGCCCTTAATCAGGAATGTGGAGGGGGTTGGGTGGCAGGGAGTGAGGGAGGAGGGGGATGAAACATAAATAGGACTTTGGGGGTGGTGGAATCTAGCTGGGAAGATAATAGGTAGATACAGGTGAGGGTATTGGCGATAGGTTGGAGAGGAGGATGGAGCGAATACGTTGGACAGATCAAATGGGTGGTGCTGAGTTGGTGAGTTGGATTTGGGTTGAGGTGGGCAGACGGGAGATTTGGAAACTGGTGAATTCGATGTTGATGCCGTATGGTTGAAGGGTCTCCAGGTGAAAGATGAGGCGTTCTTCCTCCAGTTGTTGGGTGGCTTTGATTTGGCAGTGGAGGAGGCCCAGGACTTGCATGTCCTTGTGGGAGTAGGATGGGGGAGTTGAACTGGTTGGCCACAGGACCGTATAGTTGTTTGCTGCGTGTATCCTAGAGATGTTCCCTGAACTGCTCTGGGAATTGGCGTCAAGTCTTTCCAGGAGATCCGAACACTATTACCGTGCTAGTGCCACCATCTGAGTAACATAACCTCTTCTTACCTTTGCATGACAGCCACTGTAAAAGATTACAGAGTCACAGCAACCCAGAGTCCCCTGACTGAATAGTGGGACAATATGGAACGTCTGGTATGATGTAAACCCAAGAGATGCTGCTAATGATAGCAATAAAAAAGGACAGTTCAAAACTTCAGCTGCCATTATTCTGCCTGCCCATTTAGTAGAAATGTTAATCTTTTTGGAAATCACTAGGTAAGCATGCGTGTTGAATTAGCACTGGAAAGAATTGTATCTGCCAGCAGAACAGCATTGTGGTTGTCTGACCGAGTGGTCTCAGGTGGTGGAATTAACATGTACAGAGGAATGAGTTTGATTCTCACAAAGTGTTAGGTAGTTTACCTGTCAGTGCTTATGAAGTTCACTTTGAGCAAGTTAGTGTCAGCTAGAATATGGTAGCACCTTGTGGTGCAGTGGTAGTGTCCCTGGATCTGGACCAACACATCTGAGTTCAAATCACCCCTCAGAAACAATGAGCAGAGTGGTGAGTTGAAATGTATCCAAGCATAATTGATTCTTTTCAATACTATTTTCTTTTATTCATTCACAGGTCAGCATTCATTGCCCATCCCTAGTTGCCCAGAGGGCAGTTGCATGTCAACCACATTGCTGTGGGTCTGGAGTCACATGTAGACCAGACCAGGGCAGTTTCCCTCCCTGATAACATTATTGAACCAGATGAGTGTTTCCTGGCAATGACAATGGTTTCATGGTTATCATTCGACTTTTAAATTCCATTTTCTTTGTGAATTCAAATTCCACTTTCTGCCATTGCAGGATTCAAACCCAGGTTCCCAGAACGTTAACCCGGGTCACTTAGTGACTTGCCTTGCGAGAACACCACTAGGCCATCACCTCCCCCTGTACAATACTTCTGGCCTCAAAGTGACGGAGGGAAATTGTGGTCAGTAATTGAATTGTTCATCAATTTGCAAAGTTTTAGCATGCAAGGGGGTAAAAGGCACAACACAAAGACTGTCGAACAGAGCTTTCAAGTGCCAGGTTTTTGTATTCTTCCAGCAATGACACCAAATCCATTTACTTTTCTTAACCTGTCCAAGTCTAAAATTTATTGCAACAATTTTGTGCTGCATAAAGGAAAGCAATAATTCCAAGAAACCAATTTTTCTCAAGAGATCTTCAGTCAAGGTTTTTGCAGACTCTGTACAGCTACCAGCAGCACTTTGTTTTCACTGGTATAGAGCTCCATTTATTTTGATAGTTATCTCACCGTAGCACATTGTAAAACATTAAAGCATTAACAGCAGGACATTTCAATTGTACTCATATAAATAAACCGGAAGGACACATTACTTCTATTGACAGTTTAACAAGAAAAAGATGTGGCCATTGTTTCGAGGTTTCATTACTTGATAACTACTTCAGTCCAGAAAACTAGCTCAGCATTCCTACCAGGTATTTTCTAAGAGATTCAAGTGTCAAAATGAACACAGGTGTCACCCCACAGCACATGCATCAACAGAGCATAACTCCTTCAGAATTCAGGGATTACAGCCTTTTATTAACATTTATCTTTCAGGCACACGACCTTTATGACCGACGCCAAACTGCTCTGAAATCTCTGCCCTCTTCCAATTGATGGCCTTGAAAATTCCTTTGTTTAAACATTGGTTACAGTTACACCAGCCCTCAGAGATCTGGATTTCCTTACTTCATCTTCTTGGCCTCTCCAACTCTCTTTTTCCCCCTTACCCCAGGCAGTAAAATAAGAAAGACCAATTTTGTCACCTTAATTGCAGCTGTAGAAGTTGATGCATTTGGTCACACGATTAGATTTGAGCCAGATATGAGAGATTGAATTTGACTCTGAGGCTTAAACTAAACTATTGTGTTTGTTATGTCTTATGGTCAGGAGACTAGTACACATTTAAGGGACTCAACAGACCAATATATCATCATAATATCAGAGCATATGACCTGAGAGGATTTCTTGGAGCATGACATGCTATAAGCAACATGGTGATCTTTATAATTTCATGGCGGACACTTGTGTCTGTGAATGTAATATTTTTGTGCATAACTAGCTAAAATGTATGTTGGTTGGATTCTTAATTCTAAAAAAATCCATCCCCAGTTTCGTTTTGTCTTATCAGGGATAACAAAAGCATTCCCCACCAGGTCAAATGCCATATGGCAGGCAAAAGTCACATCTCCTTGTTGTTAAGAGAGACAAATACAGAAGTTGCTGGAAAAGGTCAGCAGGCCTGGGAGCATCTGTGAAGAGAAATCAGAATTAACGTTTCGGGTCCAGTGACCCTTCCTCAGATCAAGAGGGGTCTGAAGAAGAATCACTGGACCTGAAACATTAACCTTGATTTCTCTTCACAGAAGTTGCTAGAGACTTGCTGAGCTTCTCCAGCAACTTCTGTTTTTGTTTCTGATTTACAGCGTATGCAGTTCATTTCGTTTTTGTTGTGAATAGGGTTCATTTTTAAGGATTTCTTACACTTTGTGGTTACAATGTTGAGATTCTGCCTGGCTGTTACCTTGGGTTTGTAATGTACACACAAAAGTCAGTTGAGTTGTTGAAACAACTGCTTCATAGCTTACGGGATGTTCCTGTGGTAATAACCTCCACCTCTGCTTATATTACTCACGGGATTGAGCACAGTGCTGGGGGTTAAGCACTTATTTGAGGCTGATACTTATGAGAGTACTGCACCATCTGTTACCTTTGCAACATTAAAATGAGCCCCCATCTGGTTTCTCAGTTGGACAGAGAGGATCCACGGGCACGACTTGAAGGAGGATAAGTGAGCTTTTGGAGATACAGAAAAGAGAGTACTGGAGAAACTCAGCAGGTCTGGCACCACCTGTAGAGACAAAAACCGATTTAATGTTTTGTGTCCAGTGACCCTTCATGGAAACTGAAAGCAGCTGGGAAATGGTGGTACTTAGATTGATGACAGGAGCATGGTGGGGAGAAGAGAGAGTCAGATAGATGGAGATGGTAGGAGAAAGTGAGGACATTCAGAATCGAGAGTGTGGTGCTGGAAAAGTACAGCAGGTCAGACAACATCTCAGGAGCTGGAGAAATGATGTTTTGGGCAAAAGCCCTCCTGATGAAGGGCCATAAAACAAGAACTGAAACCAACATGGTCTTTCTAAAAGATAAGAGACTTAACAAATGATCCAGGTCTTTTTCAATACATAATTTCAGTTGTATCAGACTGTAAACTCTAGATATAAATTCTGTGTCTTACGACTTTATATTCCACAACCACCTGATGAAGGAGCAGCACTCCGAAAGCTAATGCCACCAACAGTAGGTTATGCAGTGACTTTTGTCACTGTTGTTTGAGGGACTATACTGCATGCTATTTACCAAATTACTGGTGTACAAGAACAGTGGTTACACAGCTTAAGAATACACTATAGAATCTGGCATGCTCGGAAATCCTGAGTTCCTGAAAGGTGCTATGCAAATGCAAGCTTGTTTGTTCTCCAAGATAAATGTTCACAGCAGGAGGGGAAGGTGGGGTGGGATCAGGGTGAGAGGGCATGTTCATTCAAATCAATGGAGATGTCATAGGATCATAGAATCCCTACAATGTTAATTCAGGCCTTTTGGCCCAACAAGTTCACATTGATCCTCTGAAGAGTAACCCACACAGGCCCATTCCTCCACTACTTTACATTGACCCTTGACTAATGTACCTAACCTATACATCTCTGCACACAATGGCCAATTTAACACAGCCAATCTACCTAACCTGCACATCTTTGGAATGAGGAAGGAAACCAGAGCACCCGTACGAAACCTACGCAGACACAGGGAGAATGTGCAAACTCCACACAGACTCTCGGCAGAGGCTGAAACCGAACCCAGGTCCCTGGAGCTGTGAGGCAGCAGTGCTAACCACTGAGCCACCATGTCACTGAACAAAAAACCATTGTTAAAACTCTTGAGAAAATCTTTTGGGAATAAAATGCTGTTATTTCATAGAGGACTCTACTCAAATATTACCTGACGACAATAGAGTGTCCACTCATTACAGAGCACAATGGATATGAAAATATGATGCATTTCTATTTTATATAATGCGATGTATAATACAGACTTAGACTTGAAGAACTAACGAGTATAACATATGGACCTTTCATGACCAGTCTACTTACCTCTTGTGACCACTTCACAAAGAATCAATTATCTTAAACTATTGGCTTGTGATCCACAACAAATTCTGAAATCAGCATGCAGCATAAAGATATGGTGAAACTGAAAAAGGATTTCCCTAAGGACGTGGCATAGTTTTGAATGAAAGCATTATTAAAAGTGATAACACCTCCAAATCTAACTTGATCGTAACAATTGGTTACAAACTGTACTGAGTTTCTGGACAATGGCACAAGTGATAATGGACACTGGCTTACAACGAAGATGGCTTTTCTAATACTCAGCCAGCCGCAGATAAAAAATACTTTGGTCAATGCAATATTCAAAGCGATGTGGAACTCTGTCAACAGCGTACGCATCATTCAGTGTTGCTGAACCGGTGTTTGTATGTTCAGATGTATCCTTGCCCATAGAAAACCATGCCACAGTCTCAGTAAATAACCAAACCAGGCTGTCTTTAAGGTTAGTTCCCCAAGCCAATTACTGCATCATTCAAATTTAGTGATCATATTCATTATGCAGAATGACAAATGGTTACGTTTTACTTTACCTTGAATTTTCACTCAAGATCTTATCAAACCCTCTTACTCCACCTAATGGCTGCATAATCCATTTTCAAATGTTTGGTTTCCTTTTCTCCAGGAGTTACCAATGTTAATGAAATAAATGTGCTGTGCTCTTGTGGATTTTATCTACTTGTTTTTGCTGCAAAATACAACAATTGTTCTTTTGCAGGAACGATGTGTACCAGCAATTAATATTAAGACAGCAAAAGAGCCAGAATGGTATTTTGACAAGATAATTCAATAATGATGTGCATTTATCGGGCATCTTATTGTGTCTCAAAGCCTTTTCATTTGTAGGTTAAGTTCTATCTTATCCTGAAAACCTTTGATTTTCTTGCCTAACAAGTATCTATGAATCCCCACCTTAAAAATAGTCAATAACTCCACATCCACTGCCTTCTGAGGCAGAATTCCAAAGTTGCACATTGCTCAGAGAGAACAAACTTTTCCTTATTTGGTCCCAAATATGTGACTCCTAATTTTAAAACAGTGCCCTTGAGTTATGGACTCACCTACAAAAGGAAACATACTTTTTATTCTGTTTTGAATAAGGGGTTTTTGGACCTAAAATATTAACTCTGCTCTCTCTCTACAAATGCTGCCCGTCCTGCTGAGTTTTTCCAACAATTCAGTTTCTGTAACATCCTTTCTATGTCCTCCTTATAAACACCTTTCAAGATCTTATACACTTCCATCATATTATCCATCACATTTCCAAACTCCAGTGGAGACAAGCCCAACCTGTCCTAAGACAACCCATCCCTATATACCCTTCAACCAACCTAACCTTGACAGAGGTGAAGTCCCAGGCCAATTTGGAGAAGAAAATCTGGAAAAGTCCTTTATGACTCAAGATAATTAAAAATCATCCAGAAAAGACAATTGAACCCTTGAATTCCTCGTCTGAGGATGTCATTACTTCAACAAGAAGCAGTTCTATGAAGGCATTTGCTCATCAATGTCCAATGCACAAGTTGCCAGGCTGCTCCAGATTATCCTCGAACATCTCAGACAACAAAATCCTCCTGACATCTGACCTCACATATCATGACCTTTGACCTCCCTAACCTCTTTAATTTGAAAAGACCTTTAATCGAAGCACAATCTATTCGTTTCATTCAACTAACATTTGGAATTTGTTCTCAGCTTTTGAGAACACCAGAGGTAAGGATCATTTTTGAGAGGCAGTGATAACAGTGTCCAAATAAAAGTAAGATCTTGCTGATGCTGAAAATCCGAAGCAAACACAGAAAATGCTGGAGAAACGCAGCAGGTCTGGCAACATCTATGAAGAGGGAAACAGAGATAATGTTATGAGTGCAGGAAATGAGGATGGATCATACTGAACTCCAAATGTTAATTCTGCTTCCATCTTCACAGATGCTGCCAGTCCTGCTGAGTTTCTTCGCCATAGTGTTTGCTGTTGAGAGCAATACTTATTCTGTGAAACATTCTGACCATTCTTTTTTTGTTGTTTCCTTTCACATTATTATGTTACTGGAAATCAAGCATGACAAGTGAGAGGTTAGAGGTTGACACACAAGGTTTAATGCTCAGGAAGAAATCATTTTAAAAAACTAGTCAACAGTTGATAAGAAAGGCAACTTACCTCAACTGTACTAAATTCATTCCATGCCCATTGAATGGAATGTTCACTTAAAGCACCTCCACAAACTCTTATCTCATTGCTGTTACAAATCTTTAATTGGCTGTTACCTTCTTGCACCTTAACTGAAGAAAATGATTTGTGGTGAAAGAGAGAGCATGGGTCTGCAGTAATCGAACATTCAATCATACGGTCTCATTAGACACTGTCAATAGTACTAGTTGCTAATGATTGTTTGGATTTCAATCATGGGCCCTATTCTCAGCTTGCCTGGTTTAAATTCACTTTGGACAGTCAACTGCACAAAGTTGCAGCTGTGCCAATTATGCCTCATTTATCAGCCCACTAGGTTATCGATTTGACACCTGTGAAAGCTGAAGTTGTGCATTTCAATGTGAGGTTGCAGATACACAGAATATGCTGCCTTAATCAACGGAAATGAGCCTATTTATCAATGCAAATTATGTGAGTTATTGCACTGCTAATGATGAAGAATGGAACGAGTCACACAGATATGAAAAGTTTATAATAATGTCTGAAAATCCACCAAAGGACATATCAGTGGCAGGTATTAATCGTAAATATTCCTACAGCGCACACGGACTAACATAGAATCGTTGCACGGTAGAGCACTAAGGGACCCTGCCGTGTCTCTGCTGGCTCCTTGAAAGAACAGTTTGATGTGTCCAATTTTTCTGTTCTTTCTCTATCACCTTACAAAATGTTTCAATTTAGAAGTTTATTGAATTCCAGTTCTGCAAGCCATTCTATCTTTGAAATGGAGGGGAAAAAAGCAATTGCAGTAGTTTTGGGAAGGAGCAGGGGGTAAGGATTAGTCAGATTACAGGCAAACGTGAGGACTGCAAATGCTGGAAGCCAGAGTTTAGATTAGATTGGTGCTGGAAAAGCACAGCAGGTCAGGCAACATCCGAGGAGCAGGAAAATCGGCATTTCGGACAAAAGCCCTTCATCAGGAATGCATTAGCAGGGATGACAGTGGAGGAACAATGGCAGATATTTCTGGGTATAATGCAGAAGATGCAGGATCAGTTCATTCCAAAACGGAAGAAAGATCCTATGAGGAGGTAGGGGTGGCCGTGGTTGACGAGGGAAGTCAAGAAACATATAAAGTTAAAAGAGAAAAAGTATAACATAGCAAAGGTGAGTGGGAAAACGGAGGACTGGGAAGCTTTTAAAGAACATCAGAGGATTACTAAGAAGGAAATATGCAGACAAAAATGAGGTATGAAGGTAACCTAGCCAAAAATATAAAGGAGGATAGTAAACGCTTTTTTAGGTATGTGAAAGGGAAAAAAAATGGTTAAGACTAAAATTGAGCGCTTGAAGACAGAAACAGGGGAATATATTACGGGAAACAAAGAAATGGCAGAAGAATTGAATTGGTACTTCAGATCTGTGTTCACTGGGGAAGACATAAGCAATCTCCCTGAGGTAACAGTGACTGAAGGACCTGAACTGAAGGGAATTTATATTTGCCAGAAATTGGTGTTGGAGAGACTGTTAGGTCTGAAAGCTGATAAGTCCCTGGGGCCTGATTGTCTACATCCCAGGGTACTGAAGGAGGTGGCTCTAGAAATTGCGGATGCGATGGTGATTATTTTCCAGGGTTTGATAGATTCAGGATCAGTTCCTGCAGACGGAGGGTGGCTAATGTTGTACCACTTTTTAAGAAAGGAGCGAGAGAGAAAGCAGGAAATTATAGACCAGTTAGTCTGACCTCAGTGGTGGGAAAGATGCTGGAGTCAATTATAAAGGATGAAATTATGACACATCTGGATAGCAGTAACAGGATAGGTCAGAGTCAGCGTGGATTTATGATGGGGAAATCATGCTTGACTAATCTTCTGGAATTTTTTGAGGATGTAACTCTGAAGATGGACAAGGGAGATCCAGTAAATGTAGTGTACCTGGACTTTCAGAAAGCCTTTGAAAAAGTCCCACATAGGAGGTTAGTGAGCAAAATTAAGGCTCATGGTATTAGGGGCAAAGTACTGACTTGGATTGAAAATTGGTTGGCCGACAGGAAACAAAGAGTAGTGATAAATGGCTCCCTTTTGGAATGGCAGGCAGTGACCAGTGGGGCTACCGCAGGGATCAGTGCTGGGATTACAGCTTTTTACAACATATATTAATGATTTAGAAGATGGTATAAATAGTAACATTAGCAAATTTGCTGATGATACAAAGCTGGGTGGCAGGGTGAAATGTGAGCAGGATGTTAGGAGATTACAGGGTGACCTGGACAGGTTAGGTGAGAGGATAGATGCATGGCAGATGCAATTTAATGAGGATAAATGTATGGTTATCCACTTTGGTGGCAAGAACAGGAAGGCAGATTATTACCTAAATAGAATCAAGTTAGGTAAAGTGGCAGTACAAGAGATCTGGGAGTTCTTGTACACCAGTCAATGAAGGCAAGCATGCAGGTACAACAGGTAGTGAAGAAAGCTAATAGCATGCTGGCCTTCATAACAAGAGGGATTGAGTATAGAAGCAAAGAGGTTCTTTTGCAGCTGTACACGGCCCTGGTGAAACCACACCCGGAATATTGTGTGCAGTTCTGGTCTCCAAATTTGAGGAAAGACATTCTGGCTATTGAGGGAGTACAGTGTAGGTTCACGAGGTCAATTCCTGGAATGGCGGGATTACCTTACACTGAAAGACTGAAGTGGCTGGGCTTGCATACCCTTGAGTTTAGAAGACTGAGAGGAGATCTGATTGAGACGTATAAGATTATTAAAAGATTGGACACTCTGGAGGCAGGAAACATGTTTTCGCTGATGGGTGAGTGCCGAACCAGAGGGCACAGTTTAAAAATAAGGGGTAGGCCATTTAGGACAGAGATAAGGAGAAAGGTCTTCACCCAGAGAGTGGTGGCTGTGTGGAATGATCTGCCCCAGAAGGCAGTGGAGGCCCAGTCTCTGAATTTGTTTAAGAAAGAGTTGGATAGAGCTCTCAAGGATAGAGGAATCAGGGGTTATGGAGATAAGGCAGGAACAGGATATTGATTGAGGATGTTCAGCCATGATCATAATGAATGGTGGTGTAGGCTCGAAGGGCAGAATGGCCTACTCCTGCACCTATTGTCTATTGAAATAAATGCCCTCTCTTTGTGCTATCTTTGAAGCCTCTGCATTTGTCAAATTAAAGATATTTTCAATTTATTAACTTAGTTGGTGTAAAGGAGCAAGGGAACAGAAATAAGCCATTCAGCCTACAAGGCTATCCAGTTCCTAGCTTCTTTTTATTCATTCATGGGATGTGGGCATTGCTGGCTTAGCCGGAATCTATTACCCATTGGGCAGTTAAGAGTCAACCACATTGCTTTGGGTTTGGAGCCACATGTAGGCCAGACCAGGTAAGGATGACACTTGCCCTCCTTAAAGTAAACCAGATGGGTTTTTCCAACAATCAACAATGGTCAAGATTTATGGTCATCATTAGACTCTTAATTCTAGATTTTTATATTCAATTCAAACTTCACCATCTGCCACAACAAGATTCAAACCCGGGACTTCAGAACGTTACCTGGGTCTCTGGATTAAGAGTCCAGCAATAACGCCATTACACCATTGTCTTACCTGGCTGAATGTAGAGTCAGAGAGTCACAGAGATGTCCAGCATGGAAACAGACCCTTCAGTCCAGCTCGTCCATGCTGACCAGATATCCCAAACCAATCTACTCTCACTTGCCAGCACCTGTCCCATATCCTTCCAAACTCTTCCTATTTGTATACCTATCCAGATTCTATTTAAATGTTGCAATTGTACCAGCCTCCATTACTTCCTCTGGCAGCTCATTCCATACATGTACCACCCTCTGCATGAAAAAGTTGCCCCTTAGGTCTTTTTTATATCTTTCCCCTCTCACCCTAAACCCTCTAGTTCTGGACTTCCCCCATCCCAGGGAAAAGACTGTCTATTTGTCCTATCTATGCCCCTCATGTTTTTATAAACCTCTATGAGTAACTTAAAATAAATGTGTAAAATGTTGAAATTGTAAAGTAGAATAATTTCTGGATCATAGAGAACTTCAGCATTACCAAAAAGAGACCATGTCAACTCTGCGTCTACTTTTAGTAATGTTTCATTGGTAAAAGAACATATTTGGGCTTCTATGTCTCATTGGCATAAAGATGACCTTACACTTAATTTCTGACCTTTAATCATGATGGCCAAATGAAGAATAAGAGAAACTAAAATAAATAATTCTAATGCTGGAAAACTCCACTGTGTATTCTGGTATTATACTTACTTCTGCAGATTGCTTTAGAATTCTGAGTAAGGGTGAGGTCTGAGGAAAGGTCACTGGACCTGAAACATTGACTTTTATTTCTGTCCACAGATGCTGCCAGACTTGCTGAGCCTATCCAGCAATTTCTGTTTTTGTTTTCTGATTTCCAGCACCCACAGTTTTTTCAGGTTTTATTGAGTAAAGTTTTGTTTATTTTGTGTTAAAATGCACCTAAACCCCATATCTATGATACTTTAGTTCACTTTACGAGCTAACACACCAATGGAGGTTACCATAATGGACTCTTCTTCTCAACGTCAGCCTCTTTCTTTGCTTGACATGTGATGACCCTCAGGTTAAACCACTTCAAACTGTCTTTCTCTAATGAGAGAGCGCAGCCTAGGGTCTGGCAGGACTATGGTGACCTTATGTTTAAGGAACTAACCTTGTGAGGGAGAGACCGTGAAAGAGTAACCTGTATGTGTCAAAGTAAAGAGCAATCATATACTGTGGATTTATGCCAACTGGGAAATCTGCCCAAATTCATTACACTTACACCTGTTACTATTGCCAAACAAGGGGACTTCTGTCAAGCTGAGCTGGGTATTTTCATAAAGTCCCTGCACAAGATATAAATTTATTGCTGGACCTTCAACATCCCTGATTCTTTGTTGATGTTTTGGTCATCTTTTCAAAATAAATTGTTGCCATGTGTTCCAGCTTCTCTTGCTTTTATACAAATTGAAAAGTGAACCACTTTAATGTATGAGTATCCTTCATCTCATAATCATAACTGTGCATAAACTACGTCACATACCGCTTTATCACCACAAGCTTCTTGCTAATACTTCATTTGAGAAAGTCAGTATGAATCATCAGTATTTTTGTTTTATTAATTGCGGAAGGGATGTGGGCATCACTGGCTTTTATTGTCCTTCTGGTTGGCATTTATTGTCCTTCTCTAGTTGCCCTTGAGAAGGTGATAGTGCCTTCTTGAACCACTGTAGTCTGTGTGTTCTAGGTAGACACACAATGCATTTAGGGATTGACTTCCAGTATTTTGACCCCGTGACACAGGAGAGATATTTCCAAGTCAAGATGATGGGTAGCAAATGATAGTGGAGAAACACTTGCAGATAGCGTTGTTCCTATGTATGCAGTCACAGAATCATAGAGCTGTTCAACACAAAAACAGACCCTTTGGTCCAACTTGTCTATGCCAACCAGACATCCTAACCTAATTTTGTCCCATTTCCCAGCGTTTGGCCCATATCCCTCTCAACCCTGACTATTTTGTATCCCCATCCAGACGCCTTTCAAATGTTATGATTATACCAGTCACCATTACTTCCCCTGGCAGATCATTCCATGCAAGTGCCACCCTATATATGAAAAAGCTGCCCCTTAGGTCCCTTATAAATCTTTTCCCTCTCACCTTAAACGTATGTCCTTTAGTTTTGGGGAAAAAAAACCTTGGTTATTTACCCTTTCCATGCCTTTCATGATTTTATAGACCTCTATTAGGTCACCCCTCAGCCTCCGTCACATCAGGGAAAATAGCACCAACCTCTTCAGCCTCTCCCTATTGCTCCAACCATAGCAAATCCTTGTAAATCTTGTACCTGCTACCAAATTTTCTATGTCTATTGTTCATTTTCTTAAGAATAAAATAGTTCCAAAACAGAGATCAAGATGAATAAGATTACGGACCTATTTTTCATCTTTTCCCCTCAGGATCCCATTGCCCCATCCTATTATAGTTTCACTGCTCTTGGTAACTATTTATCTCAAGGGTGTATTAACGGCTTGTCATTCATTTCTTCTAGTCCAGATCTGGTACCAGTTTAAAATCCCTTTGGCATTTTGTGAACAAAATTCATCTTTGGCAGTGAACATAAATGCTCAATAAATTCTAGCTTATTGTCAAGCAACGGTTCACCATAAATTTTAACATAGAAGCAGCAATCCTTAGACTCCAACCTTCTTCATTATTTCCAGAACAGAAACACTATCCGGCCTGTGAAAAAGTATTTTGCTCTTAACTACACCGTCAATCTTGGTATATAAGTATCAGCCTTAGTTCCAATTGCTGAAGAAAAGATCTGCAGAGGGGCATCAGATGGTTGTCTTGACAAAACCTATTTAAATTCTGAATTTTGTCACAATTAGATGATTCTTGGAGTTATTCCAACCCAAAAGCGAACTGCCAAGTGTTTTATTTCAGATCACATCCAATTAGACAGGCTGCTGAGTGATTTATGATCAGATTAGAGAAATAAATCATCTATCTTTTGGAAATTTCTCTTGGGCCTCTGCCAGTTGGGCATCCTAACTTTGGCAGAAAGTCGAGGGATAGCATTGCTGCAACCTCAGCACAGTTTCTGCCAAGGTATTGGAAGCTGATCGGAGAACTTCAAATGAAATTCCGGTTGAAGGGAACGTAACTGGAGGACTCTCAACTCGATTTTGTCTTTTTTCAAAGTTGTCACATTAGGACAAATTCTGTCAGCTGATATTCCCAATGACAAAATAGACTATCATGGAGTGTGCTGTTGTGTTGTGTGTGGAGCTTGGGTGGAACAGGAGCTTTGAATCTCACAAACGGAATTAGTTCTCAACTTTTTCGCACTGAGATGAGGAGAATTTTTTTCTCTCAGAAGTGTCCGTGATTTTGTAACTCCATGCCGCTGTGCAGGAGAGACAATAAAATCAAAGATTACTGGGTATAAATGAGAATGTAGAATTGGCAATGCAAACTGATTGACCATGATTCTTATTGAGCTGAAAATGTGTTGCTGGAAAAGCGCAGCAGGTCAGGCAGCATCCAAGGAACAGGAAATTCAACATTTCGGGCATAAGCCCTTCATCAGGAAACCTTCATTCCTGATGAAAGGCTTATGCCCGAAACTTCGAATTTCCTGTTCCTTGAATGCTGCCTGACCTGCTGCGCTTTTCCAACAACACATTTTCAGCTCTGATACTCCAGCATTTGCAGACCTCACTTTCTCCTCCATGATCTTATTGAAGCAGAACAGGTGTGAAGGGCTGAATGGCCTTCTTCAATATCTATTTCTTATAAATTGTTGTAATCTGCTTAATCATGAACAGGTACATGTCAGTTGTGAGATTATAATTATCTTCCATTGGAGGGGGGTGTGAGTGCATATGGTGGATTGGTGGAGGGTTGGCTTAATTATCATTTTCCATTATAAGGTAAGTCATCCTGGAGACAACTGAATCTGCAACATACTTTCTCAAAGCAAATTACTGCGGATGCTGGAATCTGAAACCAAAAGAGAAAATGCTGGAAAATCTCAGCAGGTCTGCCAGCATCTGTAAGGAGAGAAAAGAGCTGATGTTTCAAATTTAACTGACAAGGATCAGTTAGACTCGAAACATCAGCTTTTTTCTCTCCTTACAGATGCTGCCAGACCTGCTGAGATTTTCCAGCATTTTCTCTTTTGGTTTCTGAAACATACTTTGCTTTCCCTCATTCCAAACACTTCAGATCATGTGATAGTCTAAAATGTTTTCTCTCACTCTAACACATCACAAAGATGTAAGTTCCTATTGTTGATTAATAGCTTATTGATTAACACAGCCAGTTTTGAAACACTTCTAACACATGTTGAAAATAATATTGTTTGAGATAGATGTTGCTGAAAAATGCAAAGTTGCAGTTTCAAATTTTGCAGCTAATCATAGCATATCTGAAATAGTCCCTCCCAACATCCACAAGTGGTTGGGTAGAGAGAGCTCCACATTTCCATTATCCTTTGTATGAAAACTATGGATTATCAGATCAGTCATAGTCTCATTGAATACTGAAGAAGACTCAATGGGCCGAGTGGTCTACTTCTGCAATTATATCTATGGTCTTAGAAAATCCATTTCCTGATTTCAATTTAATGTTAATTGTCAATTTGATGTTAAAATTGTGCTCCTTTGTTTCCAGAAGAGGAACCAGATTCTCGGAAGTTAACCTAATGAAATAAAACTTCTGGATTCGTCTATTTTCAGTGGCTCCATCATTCATCATCACCTCATCCTAAGGTCAGAACTAGGGATGTTTACAGTATCCAATGTTCAGCACCAACTTCCTACATAATTAATTCCCTGTGCAACAAGATCTGAACAATGTCCACTTTTGGGATGATAGGTTGTTAGTAGCATTCAGCCCACACAAGTGCAAGGAAATGACCATCTTAAATGAAGAAGAATATATTCATCACCTCTTGGCATTAAATGGCGTTACCATTGTGTGCAGTTCAGATTGCCACACCACCAAAAGGATGTGGAGGCTTCAGACAGGGGACAGAAAAAAACATGACCAGTTGTTGTCTAGCTTGGAGAGTATTAGTCAAAGGACATATTGGATAAACTTAGTTCATCCTCACTTGAACGTTGAAGGATAAAGGGTCACCTGATAGAAGTTTGCAAAATGATGACAGGTGTGGATCGAATGGATAGCGGGAGTCTTTTACCCAGGCAGATGTGTCAATTACGAGGGGATGTAGGTTTAAGGGAAAAGGGGGAAAGTTTAAAGGAGATGTGAGAGACAAGTTTTTCACACAGAGGGTGGTACAAAATCTTTTCCCTGGGGTGAGGGTGTCCAGAACTAGAGGGCATAGATTTCCATGAGAGGGGAAAGATGAAGGGACCTCAGGGGCAACTTTTTCCACACAGATGATGGTGTGTGTATGGAATGAGCTACCAGAGGAAGTGGTGGAGGCTGGTACAATTGCAACATTTAAAAGGCATTTGGATCCTTAACCTCAGCCTAACCCAGAATCGGTACCCCCACAATGGGTATATGAATAGGAAAGGTTTGGAGGGATTTGCACCAAGTGCTGGCAAATGGGACTAGATTAGTTTAGGATATCTGGTCGGCATGGACGTGTTGGACCAATGGGTCTGTTTCTGTGCTGTATATCTCTATGACTCTATGCCTCTAAGTGCAAAGTGCATGGAGTGTGCTGCCAGGGGAGCTCGTGGAAGTAGATACAACAGCAATACTTAAGATCTGTGAACAGGTAGGGAATAGAGGGATAGAGATAAAAAAGGTTTTAATTTAGGAAGGCATCATATGTCAGTGCAGGCTTGGTTGGCCAAAGGGCCTGTTCTTTTGTTGAGCTGTTCTTTGGTCTGTTTGTTCCTTGCCTAGTCCTCCACTACCAACATCCTGAGTATTACCATTGACCAGACGCAGAGCTAAACGAGATATATAAATACTGTGGCTACACGAGCTGGGAATTCTGTGATGAGCAATTCACATTCTGTCTCCCCAGTGCCTGGCCATCCACTGCAGATACCCCACCTACCTGATTGATGTACCTCCAACAGTGCTCAAGAATTTTGACACAATTCAAGGAAAAACAGTTAACTTGATTGATACCCCACTCCACATTAAGCATTCATCTCCTCCATTAATGATGCACGTTGCCAGCAAACTTTTCAATATATACTGCAACAATTTGTCAAGCTTCCTTTGGCAGCCTCTTCCAAACCTGCCTAGATGGACATGGGCAACAGACACATGGGCAACGGACACATTGGACCACCACCATTTAAAAATCCTCTTCAAGCACTGACATGGGACTCTATCATCGTTTCTTCACTGGCGTTGAGTCAAAATTCTAGAAGTCTCTCCTTAACAGCCTTGTGGAAGTACCCATTTCACAAGTGGTTCAAAACACTCACCACCTTCTCAAAGGAAATTAAAAATGAGCAATAAATGATGGACTTGCCAGTGAGGTCGACCCGCTATAAAAGAATAAAAATATTATCTTTTTGGAAAAGAGCAGAATGTTTGATTAGATTACTTACAGTGTGGAAACAGGCCCTTTGGCCCAACAAGTCCACACCGACCTGCAACCCACCCAAACCCCTAACCTAACACTATGGGCAATTCACCTGACCCGCACATCTTTGGACCGTGGGAGGAAACCGGAGCAAACCCGCACAGACACGGGGAGAACGTGCAAACTCCACACAGTCAGTCACCTGAGTCAGGAATTGAACCTGTGTCTCAGGCACTGTGAGGCAGCAGTGCTAACCACTGTGCCACCATGCCGCCCACAGTGTTTGAGAGGAACATTCTGCAAAATTCAATATTCAGAGGGATGCAGAGCCCTTGCCTACATTTAAAATTGAGAGAGGTTCTTGCTCAGTAGGGAAATCAAGGGTAATGGGGAAAGGACAAGAAAGTGGACATGAGGAATGTTGGATCAGCCATGATCCGATTGAATGGGAGAGCAGACTTAAGGGGCCGAATGGCCTACTCCTGTTCCTATTTGTTTTGGTCCAGTGTTTACCTTAAAGTGTTCTTGATTAATCCTGCAGTTGATGGCAATTGAATTAATAAGGACTTTTGTTCAGTCTAACAGAAGTTTCTCCAAAATAGATTAAACATTGCGAATGTTAAACAAAAATGAGAACTTACCTCTTAACAGCTGTTCAAATCCAGCTAGTGCTGATAGAATAAAAAATCACCTCTATTGAACAATTGCTAAGAATGAGAAAGGAAATCAATATTGACAGCTTACCTCAATGCAGGGCAGACAGCAAACATATGCCAATAATTTGAGGCTATTTTCTCTAATTCCAAACTGGGCAAATTCCATTCTCTTGCACATTCCTGGTGTTCTTAGTTTCACCATTGGAGGCTATTCCTTGTCCTACCTCAGTGCAAAGCATTAAAATTTCCTTTTTCATCCTATCAGCTTCTCCACTTCCATCTCTTCCCTTAAGATGGTCCTCAGGATGTGCACGTTTGATCAAGTTTCTACACACTTTCCTAATACCTCCCTCGGTGTTTAATTTGGCTTCAAAGTGCTCCTGTGAAGCTCCCTGGGCTGCTTTAGCATTTGAAAGGTGCGATATATAATTGCACCTTTTTGCCTTATACAACAGCAACCTAACAAGCAGAAACCTGATTATAAACCAATAAAAAATTCTGCCTGCTGTGTTTGTTTTCATGAATTAGAATCTGAGTTCATGATATTCACATAACTCATAAGGATCAGATGTCTGATAGAGGCATGCAGTCAGCAGCATGGAAGCAGACCCTTCGGTCCAACCAGTCTATGCCGAACATA
Source organism: Hemiscyllium ocellatum (assembly GCF_020745735.1). Classification (NCBI taxonomy): domain Eukaryota; kingdom Metazoa; phylum Chordata; class Chondrichthyes; order Orectolobiformes; family Hemiscylliidae; genus Hemiscyllium; species Hemiscyllium ocellatum. Next base: position 8,867,584 of record NC_083411.1, read on the forward strand.
AACCAAAGCTAAACTAGTCCCACCTGCCTGCTCCTGGCCCATATCCTGACAAACCTTTCCTACTTATCCAACTGTCCTTTGAACATTGCATTGTATCCACATTCACCACTTTCCCAGGACATTCATTCCACACATGAAACACCCTCTGTGTAAAAACATTGCCTCTTGGGTCATTTTAAAATCTCTCTCCTCTCACCTTAAAAATGTGCTCCACAGGCTTGAAATTCCCCATCTTAGGGAAATGACAACTACCATCAACTCCATCTATAACCCTCATTTTTTTATGGAGTTCCATCAGGTCAACTCTCAACCTCTTATGCTCCAGTGAAAAAAAGTCCAAGTCCATTCAGCATTTCTCGATAACTCAAACTTTCCATAGCAGCAACACCCTGATAAATCTCTTCTGAACCCTGTCCAGCTGGATATTATCCTTCCTATAACAGGGCCATCAGAACTGGACACAGTAGTCGAGAAGAGCCCTCACCAATGTCCTGTGCAACCTCAAAATAGCATCCCAACTCCTATACTCAAAGGACTGAGCAATGAAGGTAAGTATGCCAAACACCTTTTTAACCACCTTGTCTAGATCTAATGCAATATGTATAAGAGAGATGACACCAGTCAGGAATAAAGTCAGAGAGTCATAGAGTCATGGAAATGTACAGTGTGGGAACAGACCCTTCAGTCCAACACATCCATGCCAACCAGATATCCCAACCCAATCTAGTCCCAACTGCCAGCACCCAACCCATATCCCTCCAAACCCTTCCTATACCCATCCAAATGCCTCTTAAATGTTGCAATTGTACCACTCTCCACCACTTCCATTGCCAGCTCATTCAATACACATACCACCCTCTGTGTGAAAAGGTTGCCCCTTAGGTCTCTTTTATATCTTTCCCCTCTCAATCTAAACCGATGCCCTCTAGTTCTGGATTCTCTGACCCCAGGGAACAGACTTTGTCTATTTACCCTATCCATGCCCCTCATAATTTTGTAAACCTCTATAAGGTCACCCCTCAGCCTCCAACGCTCCAGAGAAAATAGCCCCATCCTATTCAGCCTCTCCCTGTAGCTCAAATCCTCCAACCCTAGCAACATCCTTGTAACTCTTTTCTGAACCCTTTCAAGTTTCATAACATCTTTCCGATAGGAAGGAAACCAGAATTGCATGCAATATTCCAACAGTGGCCAAACCAATGTCCTGTACAGCCGCAACATGACCTCCCAATTCCTGTACTCAATACTCTGACCAATAAAGGAAAACATACCAAACGCCTTCTTCACTATTCTATCTACCTGCAACTCCACTTTCAAGGAGCTATGACATGTACTCCAAGGTCTCTTTGTTCAGCAACTCTCCCTAGGACCTTACCATTAAGTGTATAAGCCCTGCTAAAATTTGCTTTCCCAAAATGCTGCACCTCATATTTATCTGAATTAAACTCCATCTACCACTTCTCAGCACATTGTCCCATCTGGTCAAGATCCTGTTGTAATCTGAGGTAACCCTCTTCAATGCCCACTACACCTCCAATTTTGGTGTCATCTGCAAGTTTACTAACTGTACCTCTTATGCTTGCATCCAAATCACTTATGTAAATGACAAAAGCTAGAGTACCCAGCACCGATCCTTGTGGCACTCCACTGGTCACAGGCCTCAAGTTTGTGAGACATGATTTCCCACGCACAAAGCCATCAGTTCTTACCTTTCCAAATACATGTACATCCTGTCCCTCAGGATTCCCTCCAACAACTTGCCCACCTCCAAGGTCAGGCTCACGGTCTATAGTTCCCTGGCTTGTCCTTACCACCCTTCATAAACAGTGGCACCACGTTTGCCAACCTCCAGTCTTCCGGCACCTCACCTGTGACTATCGATGAGACAAATATCTCAGTAAGAAGCCCAGCAATCACTTCTCTAGCTTCCCACAAAGTTCTGAGAATGAGAAAAGAGAGGCTGTCACTATAAACTGGTAACTTACCATATTCAGTTGTTACTGAAGGAGTGTTACAGTGTGTAAGGAGTTGAAAAGCATTTCTTAGTGATCAGGAACATGGAGCTTCAGAGACAGTACATGTGTAGACAGCCATACCTGTTCACTTGGTGCAGGTATCAGTGTTGGTTCAAAGCATAATGGCAGCTCGGGAGAAAAAAACACCTCCAGAGCTAGCTTCTAAAGATAAAAGAGTGCAAGAGGTGCAACTGAAAAAGGGAAGTTTCCAATGGCAGGTCAGGACCTTGGAAGACTCCAAGAAATGAAAGCTCAAAAAGGAGAAGACTTTGAAGACAGGGAAAAGACCTCAGAATACCGAATGACAGAATGGGAAGACTCCTAAGGGTGGATAAAAGAACTTTGGAAGCCTTGATATTCTAACCATAAACCTGCAACGAAACACACATCAAAACATTTTATCAGTAAGAAGGAAGAGCCTAAATACTCACTTAGACCAGTCAAGAGCAACAGTCCTTAGGAATGTCAACTCCAATGGAGACCTTGCAATTACCTCAACTTCTTGATAACACAGACACCCACAATGAGACCAGAATTGGGAGCTCTGTCAAAAGCAGTTACTGTACTTTAGAATAACTTCAGGATCATATACAAAGGAACAGCACCATCAAGTCAGCACAGTTTTATCTGCTCTAAATCCAACAGAGGTGATATTCTGCAAATAAAAAGCATTGAATACAGATATTATGGAGCCTGATGTTTTGATTAAAGCTTTGGATATTTACTTTCGCACCTAAAGGAATTCAGTTCTAGGAGTGATGACATTAATCCCCAATCTTATTGTTTGGGAAAAAAGTTAACATAAGCTTTTCTAATAGATTTACATTGTCTAACAGGGATATTTGGCCCATTGAGTCTACACTGACCCTCTGAAGAGCATCCCATCCAGACACATCTCACTACCTTATTATCCCCTGATTAACCCACCTAACCTGTACATCCCTGGACACTATGGGTAATTTAGCGTGACCAATCCTCCTAACCTGTACATCCCTGGACACTATGGGTAATTTAGCGTGGCCAATCCTCCTAACCTGTACATCCTTGGACTGTGGGTGGAATCCAGAGCAACCAGAGGAAACCTGCGAGGACATGAGGAGATTGTACAAACTGCACACAGATCGTCACCTGAAGTTGGAATCGAACCTGGGTCCCTGGCGCTCTGAGGCAGCAGTCCTAACTATTGAGATATCAGGCCACCCCAGAAGGACTCAATAGAATCCCTACAGCATGGAAGCAGGTCATTTGGCCCATCGAGTCTACATTGGCCCTCCTACACAGACTCACCCTATCTCTATAATCCTGTAATTCACACGGCCAATCCACCTATCCTGCATATCTTTGGACTGTAGGAGGAAACCAGAGCACCCAGAGGGGACCTACACAGAAACAGGGAGAGTGTGCAAACTCCACACAGACAGTCGCCCGAGGATGGAACTAAAACACCAGCCCCTGGCGCTGTGAGGCAGCAATGCTAACCACTGAGCTATCATGCTACCATATGCAGTACAGAGCTTTGAAGAATTAATTTAGGTGGAGATTCTTTAGTCATTAGTATGAGGGATGAGAAGCTATCTGACCTTTTACAATCCACAGTGGATTTAACACTGGTTCACACAAACCAATTTACTGTGCAGCAGAAATCAGAGCCTATAAGTGGTGAGTTCTAGGGGGAATCATTAGGGATTGTGATGATATTGCTCCTTTAACAAGGTTGGGTTGTCCTTGGTTTCTTTTTGAGGAAGTCGTAAAGACTCCAAAATGTCCAGGTTAATCTACTTGAGAAAGTTTTGAAGTTTTTGAAGAAAAAGCACATGTATGATAAAAGGGGAATGGTCAGTTCTCCCAGCTCAGTGTTTCTCCGGCTTGGTTTTGTGGCACGGTGGCACAGTGGTTAGCACTGCTGCCTCACAGCGCCTGAGACCCGGGTTCAATTCCCAACTCAGGCGAAAGACTGTGTGGAGTTTGCACGTTCTCCCCGTGTCTGCGTGGGTTTCCTCCGGGTGCTCCGGTTTCCTCCCACAGTCCAAAGATGTGCGGGTCAGGTGAATTGGCCATGCTAAATTGCCCATACTGTTAGGTAAGGGGTAAATGTAGGGGTATGGGTGGGTTGCGCTTCGGCGGGTCGGTGTGGACTTGTTGGGCCGAATGGCCTGTTTCTACACTGTAAGTCTAATCTAATCTAATTTGGGTTTTTGCAGTTCAGACAGTGAAGCTGCTGGTACCTGGAAGAAGGTGTTCCATGCTCTCTCTCTCTCTGACTTCTCTCCTGTACGACTCAGTTTGATTTTACATTTTGGATCGGGGGTGTTTGTGGGGAGTGTTGCTCGTACTTGGAACAGCATCATTAAGTTAAGATGATTTGTTGAGTTTCCGGATAGGTTGAAGTATTCAGTATTCTGTTCTGTTTTGTTTGTGTTTCATGCAGTAATCTTGTAGATAAATTCTGTTTTGTGTTTTAGCTTAGGCTTGGAGGGCCAAAGGGCCTGTTCCTGGGCTGTGGATTTTCTTTCTTCTTTGTTCTAAGCCGATTGACCAGCTGCATCACTCCTGGAATATCCACTACATACCTAATTAAAACAACTAGCAAAGTCAGGGTCTGGGCTACTTTCTTGAAATGCTTTGAGGGGGACTGATCTGGTCCAGAACAGGCACCTTCTGACAAAGTAGAATGTGTTAGTCCAAGACATGATCATTTAACCTCCTGAAAGTCTACCACAGAATCGTGGGAACCAGCATCACCAGTCATGTCACATTGTAAACGCTGTAGCTCCAAACAGCGCCAGAAGCACAAACATTATTCAACAAGGGCAGTTAATTGCCATAAATGTGGCCGACTGGGAAACTTTACAAGCTGTTGTAAGTTAATAGCACCTTCACCACCTCAAAAACAAGGAAAAACGTCCTATGCAAGGAAAATTTCCAGAGATACTCGGGAAAAATTCAAATATTTGAAGATAAAGAGCAAAAAGTGATGGGAACATTCTTAAGGAATGTCATACTAAAGTACACAAATTTGAAATAGAATTAAATCTTGACACTGAGGCAATGCTGACAGACAGCTTGCCTTAGTTGAAGTTTGTGTGAGTCAGACAAAACTCCAAGGTCCAGGAGGTGCTGATCCTTGGGTGTGTGGGCAATGTGCCATGAAGATTAGTCTCACAAGGACAAAATATCAGAGAAACATAATATGAGGAATTAATGTCCCTTATTGCTGAGCAGAAATGCATATTTCTCAAAGACGGTTAACACACTGCTTCAGCGTGAGAATTTTGGTAAGTTATTCCAATGTTTTGACAAATTGAAGCAAGTTTATCACATTACTCTCAGTGAGATGTTAAACCTCTCCACTTGTACACTTCAAAGGAAATTCCTTCTCCCTTGTTGTGAATAGTAAAATCTCAGACAGCCAGCATGATTGAAATCAGTGTTAAATTGCCAGTGACAGAACCAATACAATGGCGCTCAGATCTCGTAACTGTTTCCAAGTCAGTTGGAGAATCAAGGTTGTTTGGATCTCACTCAGTCAAACATAGGAATGAGAAAGGAAATCTATTATGTTTCATTGTGTTTATGACAGCTTATCACAATTTGCATCTAACATATTTTTCAAAACATTAGATGCAAACAGTGAGCTCTGGGACATATTCCTTCAAACAAAAGTCAAGATTTCTGACTGCCTTTTTCACACCACTCAGGTGGTAAAGCTTCAACCATCCAGCTTTTGGGATCTTCTTTGTGTCAGAGATATTCTGAAGGACATCATGCAGTGTGTGAAGAAGTGAAAAAGGAATGTGAGTAAAGGATCAAGGGCAGATTAAAGGCACCACAAAATGCAGGACTTACACAAAATAAGGAATGTCAATTGTCTGTAGTGATAAAAAAATGTTCCATAATCAGGGTAGAGGGGTCAATTACGAGGGGACACAGGTCAAAGGTGCAAGGTGAGAAGTTTAAAATTGATGTGCAAGGCAAGTTTTTTACAAAAAGAATATCTGGAACATGTTGCCACACAGGAGTTGGTGGAAACAGACACAATAGCAGCATTCAAGAAGCACCTGGATAACGACTCAAGAGGAAGAATATAGAGGCATACAGATCCTGTAAGAGAGGACAGTTTTAGTATGGAAAGGAATAATATGGCGGCACAGACTAGGATTGTGCTAAGTGCAGTAAGCGAATGGAGCGAAGGATAGATAAGTTTCCTGGCCCTGATGGAATGCATCTCAGGGTATTAAAAGCGATGAAGGAAGAAAAAGCAGGTAGACTGGTGGTAATTTTCCAAAATTCGTTGGATTCTGGGGTAGTCCTAGCAAATTGGAAAATAGTAAATGTAACACTACTGTTTAAAAAACGAAGTAGACAAAAGATGGGGAATTATAGACTGGTTAACTTAATCTCTATAGTGAGGAAGATGTTTGAATCTATTATCAAGGAAGACGTAGCAGAGCATCTTGAAAGCAATTGTCCCATTGGACAGATGCAGCACAGGCTTACGAAGGGCAGATTATGCTTCAGAAATCTTTTGGAATTCTATGAAGACATTTCAAGCAAGGTGGGGACCCAGTGGATGTGATGTACCTTGATTTCCAAAAGGCCTTTGACAAGGTGCCACACATGAGGCTACTGCATAAGGATGCATGATGTTAGGGGGAGAGTATTCATGTGGACAAAGAATTGGTTGGCTGACAGGAAGCAAAGAATGGGGATAAATGAGTGCTATTCTGACTGGCAATCAGTGACTTGTGGTATGCCTCAGGATTGGTGTTGGGACCACAATTATTTCCAAATAATATCGATGATTTGGAGTTGGGGACCACATGTATGTTGTCAAAATTTGACGATGACATGAAGATGAGCAAAGTGTTCAGAGGACTGTGAAACTTTGCAGAGGAACATAGATACATTGAGTGAGTGGGCAAAGGTCTGGCAGATGGAATACAATATGAGTAAATGTGAAGTCATCCATCTTGGTAGGACTAATAGCAAAATAGATTATTACTTGAATAGTGAAAAGTTGCAGCATGCTGTGATGCAGAGGGACCTGGGTGTCCTTGTACATGAATCACAAAAGGTTGGTCTGCAGGTACAACAAGTAATTAGGAAGGCAAATGAAATTTCGTCCATCATTGCTGAAGGGATTGAGCTTAAAAGCAGAGAGGTAATAATACAGCTATACAAGGTGCTGGTGAGGCCACACCTGGAGACCTGTGTGCAGTTTTGGTCTCCTTACTGAAGAAAGAATGTACTGGCACTGGGTGGGGTGGGGGGTGTGGGGGTGGTGCAGAGGTTGATTCCAGAGTTGAAGGGGGTGGCTTATGAGAAGAGGCTAAGTAGTTGAGATTACATCTATCGGAATTCAGAAGAATGAGGAGGATCTTATAGACACATATAAAATTATGAAGGGAATTGAAATAGAGAGGATGTTTCCACTGGTAGGTGAGACTAGGACAAGAGGCATGGCCTCAAGATTAGAGGAAGCAGGTTTAGAACTGAACTGAGAAGGAATTTCTTCACCCAGAGGGTTGTCATTCTATGGAATTTCTTGTCCAGGGAAGTAATTGATGTTACTTTAATAATTACTTTTAAAGTTAAGGAAAAAAGAAGGAATTAAGAGAACCAAATATTTTGCATAGTGTTTACTGTGGAAAAAGACATGGAAGATATAGAATGTAAGGAAATAGATGGTGACATCTTAAAAAATGTCAATTTACAGAGGAGGATGTGCTGGATGTCTTGAAATGCATCAAAGTGGATAAATCCCCAGGACTTGATCAGGTATACCCTTGAACTCTGTGTGAAGCTAGAAAAGTGATTGCTGGGTCCCTTGCTGAGATATTTGTAGCAACAGTCACAGGTGAGGTGCCAGAAGACTGGAGGTTGGCTAACATGGTGCCACTATTTAAGGAGGGTTGTAAGGACAAGCCAGGGAACTATAGACCAGTGAGCCTGACATCATTGGTGGGCAAGCTGTGGGAGGGAATCCTGAGGGACAGGATGTGGATGTATTTGAAAAGGCAAGGATTGATTAGGAATAGTCAACGTGGCTTTGTGCATGGGAAATCATGTCTCACGAACTTGATTGAGTTTTCTGAAGTAGCAACAAGGAGGATTAATGAGGGCAGAGCAGTGGAAGATCTATATGGATTTCAATAAGGCGTTCAACAAAGTTCCCCATGAGAGACTGGTGATCAAGGTTAGACCTCATGGAATACAGGGAGATTGAGCCATTTGGATACAGAGCTGGCTCAAAGGTAGAAGACAGGGGATGGTGGTGGAGGGTTGTTTTTCAGACTAGACGCCTATGACCAATGGAGTGGCACAAGGATCAGTGCTGGGATCACTACTTTTTGTCATTTATACAAATGATTTGGATATGAGCATAGGAGGTATCATTAGTAAGTTTGCAGATGACACTAAAATTGGTGGTGTAGTGGGCAGTATAGAAGTTTATCTTAGATTACAATGGGATCTTGACCAGATGGGCTAATGGGCTGAGAAGTGGCAGATGGAGTTTAATTCAGATGAATATGAAGTGCTGCATTTTGGGAAAGCAAATCTTAGCAGGACTTACACATTTAATGGTAAGGTCCTAGGGAGTGTTGCTGAACAAACATAGCTTGAATTGCAGGTTCATAGATCCTTGAAAGTGGAGTTGCAGGTAGATAGGATAGTGAAGAAAGAGTTTGTTATGCTTTCCTTTATTGATCCAGGGGTTGGGAGGTCATGTTGCAGCTGTACAATACAAGACATTGGTTCGGCTACTTTTGGAATATTGCTCACAATTCTCATCTCCTTCCTATCAGAAGGATGTTGTAAAGCATTGAAAGGGTTCAGAAAAGATTTACAAGGATGTTGCCAGGGTTGGAGTGTTTGAGTTGATTGAATAGCCTGGGCCTGTTTTCCCTGGAGCGTCAGAGGCTGACGGGTGACCTTATAGGTGTTTATAAAATCATGAGGGGCATGGATAGGATAAATAGACAAAGTCTCTTCCCTGGGGTGGGGGAGTCCAGAACTAGAGGGAATAGGTTTAGGGTGAGAGGGGAAGATATTAAAGAGACCTGGGGGGCAACTTTTTCATGCAGAGGGTGGTACCTAAAAGGAATGAGCTGCCAGAGGAAGTGGTGGAGGCTGGTACAATTGCAACCATCAGGATGGTTATATGACTAGGAAGCTTTTGGAGGGATATGGGCCGGGTGCTGGCAGGTGGGACTAAATTGGGTTGGGATCTCTGGTTGGCATGGACACATTGGACTGAAGGGTCTGTTTTTGTGCTGTACACCACTATGACTCGATGACTTTCTGGTGAAAATGCGGGTAAGTGGAGCTGAGTCCACAAAAAGATCACCCATGATCTTAATTTGTGGTGGAGCAGGCTTGAAGGGCTGAACGACCTCCTCCTGCTCCTGGTTTTTATATTCTCATGTTCTTATGAGTATTCCTTCTGCAAGTGCAAACTGGTAAAGCAGCGAAACTGGTCCATTTTATGTGAGGAAATTTGATGGAGACCCAACCGATGTATGAACGCATGGAGAAGGAAATGGTAGCTGTTACGTAGACGTATAAAAGTTTCTCAGATTATTCCATGACATTGAAACATGACAAAATAGATCTCAAACCTTTGGTAACATGATAAAAAACCACAAAATTGCCTCTGCTTATGCTGAAATCAAGATAAGGATGATGAAATATGACCATGGTGCCATAAATGTTGCAGGCAAAATACAATTACTGGCAGATGCACTCTTAAAGGAAGCAATGGATCAATTAGAAAAAGAAAGCTTTATTTTTATAGACAAATTCGAGCCTTACTGAATGGCTATAATCCACACTTTACCAGAAACTAAAGACAAACTCAGGCATCCAGCTTCGCAGGAGGCTCCAGAGCACTGATGATGTCGCCTAGCCAGGGGACGAAACGTTTGCAACAAAAACTTCCAGCTCGGCGAACAGAACCACAACAACGAGCACCCGAGCTACAAACCTTCGCACAAACCTTGAACACTTACGGGCGAGAGACGCTGAGACAAGCCAGGAAACTCAAAATATGACAAGTGACGCACCATGGTCTGATAACATAATCTGCATGGTTAGTTAAAACATAATCCAGTAAGTGCTGAAAAGCCACCATGATCAGCCACAGAACTTGTCAATAGTGTAAGATTTATTAGCATACAGGTTGTTTTGCTGTAAGGCGCGTTTCGTCAACATAATTTTGCTGTGACGTGATTGACAAATTGGGGATGCCGTTTCTAAAGTGTGAATTTTTACGTGTGTTAGCTGTAACAGGATTACATTATTTCTAACACGCAATTTTTCTATAATGCGGATTTGCACAAGAACTCAACCATCACTTTATAGACGAATTAACTGTACAGCGCTAGAATAGTTTGCATCAAAGTCAACGCAAAGAGAAGAATGATGCTGTCTTTGGAGGATAATTTTGACACAGAGAGCTTATATCCGCTGTAGTTTTGATGATTCAGAGATGACTCGATTAAAACATGTAAGATCTTGAAGGTCTTGACAGGGGTGGACAAGGAGAGCAAGTTTCTGCTTCTGGGAGAATCAAGAACAAGTGCTCAATTTACCAATAAATAATCATCTGAGTGTCAATTTCCTGACATTTTTAATAATGGTTTCTTTCAGCATTATCTGAAGCTCACCTCATTGCGCATTCACTATGCCTTGAATTGTGCCTTCATCATGTTATCATGCTTTCACCAATGGTGGAAGTTCGAGTTCAATTCCTACACTGGCTGAGTTTAGCAGGAAGGACTCTCCTTCTCAACCTCTCTGCTCACCCGAGAAAGGTCAAAGTACAACGTCAGTCATCTCTCTGTATTGAAGGAGCAATGCTATAGTCCTCTGGGACAATGGCAATTTTACTCCTACCTTTTACCTTGTATTAATAGCACAAGAACAATTTTGTAACCACATTGCCAAATGAAAAGCAATGCCAGTTTTGCAACTAAATAATAAAACAATTCAGATTCATGCACAATATTGTGCATTGTCATCATTTTGTCAGAAATCATTTCATCAAATCTAATTAAAGGACTTAAGCAGTTTTGCAGATCATGCCCTGTGACCTCTAATTTTTAACCTCAATAATCCCTGCAAAGGGACTTTGTTTTGGAACTGATTATGTTATTCTACAGCTCCATCCATTGATCACTCAGTCCATTTAACTGCCAGGAACCTGAAAAAAAAAGGTTTGTCATTAAACAACAAGAAAATTAATGGTCCCTTTAAAATGTTTGATGCTCTTTACAAAACAATCTGTTATAATATTGTTCACTACAGGCACCCAACTTTGATATTCTGGGACTTCCATTTGTGTGGCACTAATTAATGAGTTGTCACAAATTTTGCCATTGACTCTGTGGGTGATACAAGAAAGAATGTTTCATGAAAGGGCTGTGAATTGAAGCTTCCCTCTATCCATCTGAATGAACAGATGGCAAACCACAGGATGAGCAGTAATGCAAGAAAACGTTGTGATAATATTTATTTATGTTAACATCATTCAGATCTATTGCTCTGCATGCAAAGCTTTTTCTCAATGCCAAGTCAAGAAAATAATTTTTTTGTCCTTTCAAACAAATGCACACCAGCCTGTCACTGATTGATATATCTGCGTTGCTCGTGTTCACATTTTGTTTTATTTTGTAAGACATTGGAATATCACAAAATTCTGAATGCACAAATGAGAACACTTATTGTTCCTAAACGTTCACAATTATAACAGAAAAGTGTTGATTCAGAAAATGTTTTTAAAATGTCCTGTGTCTGTTAAACCCTTGAGAAGTGACAGTATCAATTGCTTGCTCTCTCCATTATACAGACAGAGACACCTGATTGTGATTTTAATCCTGGGGTCAATATGCCTCAAACAGGAGGAAAGGTCAAGTAGGCATGGTGACCTCAGGCAGCAGAGGAATTGAACCCATGCTGTTGACAAAATTCTACATTAAAAAAAGCATCCAGCTGACTGAGCTAACCAATCCCAAGCTGGTTTGATAAGTTAGCAGTTGTTTTATTTCAGACTTTGTGGCACAGTCTCCCTCTGGATGTAATTTTCAAGAGCAGAATCCAGATTGTGGATTGTCATCAGATTCCACGAGGGTCCCCTGAGGTTTCAGTCATAGAACGTTGAACATAGAACAATACAGCACAGGAACAGGCCCTTCTGCCCACCATATCTGTGCCAACCATAATTCCATTCTAAACTAATCCCATATGCCTGCATATGTTCCCTATCCCATTTTTCCCTGCCTGTTAATGTGTCTGTCTAAATGCCTCTTAAACTTTAAGATCGTATCTGCCTCTACAACCTCAGATAATAGCATCCTCCAAGCACCTTGTGCATTTCCTTTAATTTTCACCCTGCCCCCCACCCCCCCACCCCCCCACACCCCCCTACTCTCACCTTAAACCTGTGCCCTCTAGTATTTGGCATCTTCATGCTGGGAAAAAAAAACCTCTGACTATCTACACTATCCACTCTTCTCATAATTTTATATATTTCAATCAGAGCATGCCTCAGCCTCTGATGCTCTAGTGAAAACAACACAAGTTTGTCCAGGCAACATCCCAGTAAACCTCCTTTGCCCCCTCCCCAAAGCCTCCATGTCCTTCCTATAGTGTGGTGACTGGAACTGCATTCAGTCCTCCAAATGTGGCCGAACTAAAGTTCTATACAGCTACAGCATGACTTGTCAACTTTTATACTCAGTGTCCCAAACCAATGAAGACAAGCACGCTGTATGCCTTATTTACCACCTCATCCAACTGCCTTACCCACTCTCAGGCAACATTCTGATAAGGTTGCTTAGGAAACTGTACATAAACAGTCATTTATATAAGCAGAGTTGTTACTGAATGGAAAATCAAAAGAAATGCAAAAGCAATCTTCTACTTAGTGAGCTATTTTACCAATAAATTGCCTTGCCATTGACCATTGTTTGAATAGTGTTATGAAGATCTGGCTCAGGTAAATAAGGAGAAATTATTTCAAATTACAGAAGAGGCACAGTTGAAATAGTTGGTAAAAGGAAAGAACTGAATATAGATGAGGGAAATAAAGTTCGGCAATATTATGATCCATGCTGATGGTAATACAGGAAAAGCCATATTCCAGAATAAAATCTACTTGATAGACCGTAAGTTTTATTTTTATAATTTGGTGGCCAGTCACTGAACATATCCACATGAGGCTGTGACTGTAATTCAATAAAATAACTAATTTGTTGCAAAAAGAGAGAAAGAAAGAAAAGCATGCATATTTAAAGAACAATTTGGAAAGATTTTCTCATGAACTAGTCTTCAGCTGGCATGGATTATCTTTTTTTCTGAACTCAACTTGCTTGTGACCCTGGCCTCCTGCTGTATTCCTCACTCTGTTCTGCTACCCTAATGTTCTTTGCGTGATATGATCTGCCCGTACTGCATCAAAAACAAAACTTTTCACTGTGGCTAGGTACATGTGACAATAATAAATCAAATCAAATTAAGTTGATATAATTGTTATGAAAGGAGTTTGGAAACAGATTCAACGAAAACTTTAATAATGAATTGGAAAAATACTTGAAGCAGAAATATCTGTATGTCAATGGGAAGGCATAGTGGAAATCCTTGGATAACTCTTCCAAACAGTCAGTACAGAGATGATGAGTGGAATGGTCTTCCATTGTGCTGTATCACCTATTAGTACTGGAGTTCTCAATTTCTTGGACTGAGCATCTGTTCTCTAATGTTCTCTGATGAAGAATTCTACTGTTTACTTCAGAATCTTATCTGAAGAGAGAAGAGGGAGTAATAGTTTTTACAAAAACATTCTGATCCGACAAATGTTGATATTTAACTCGGGAATTATAACGCAGCTATGAAGATTATCTCAGAAAGGACTAACTTAGAGGTGCCAGTGTTGGACTGGGGTGGGCAAAGTTAAAAATCACAACACCAAGTTACAGTTCAATAGGTTTATTTGGAAGTACTAGCTTTTGGAGTGCTGCTCCTTCCTCGGGTGGTGATCAGAATTCAGAAAGGATTAATACAGTTAAAAGAAGATTAATGTTTAATGCATAAGAAACAGCAGAAAAATCATGTAAACTAAAAAAAAACTAAGTTGAACTGGTCTCAAAAATCCCAGAACAAAGTGTAGCATTCCCAGCAGCAAGAAAATCTAGGAATTCCTAGATGCATTCATCATGAAAATGAAAACAATTTACTTAAACAGCAAAATTTAAATTTAAGGCCTGAATTTGCATCTAATTCACATTTATGCTTTGCTAAATTTGGTTTGGACAAGTTACAATTTAAAGTGAAATAATTCAACAGTCAGAAAGCTACTTAATTGCAAAGATTCTAAAAGGATAATTAGCTTGCAAGTAAGGTTATAATTCTAAAGAATATGAAACAAATGTATTTTAAAAATGAGAAATTATCTTGCCAATTGGCTCCTCATCTAATCTAACCCTTGGCTCAGGTTAACACTGTCGTGTGCTGTTTGTTACCAGCATGTACAGATGCCCTCACATAAGCAGGAAGAGGTCAGCTTGATGTTGGATGAAATTAGCTGGCACGGACACGTTGGCTGGCATCAGTAGTTGAAGTGTCAGCCATAGATCGTACTGTGGCATAGAGGCTTGTGGCTTCACAGTGAACCATTTAGGCGGCAGGTAAATAGGCAAACCACAAAGGTGCACACTTCCCTTCACGCCACTCACAATCCTGACTTGGAAATATATCATCGTTCCTTCAATTTTGCAGGGTCAAAATCCTGGAAATTAATCCCTGACGGCATTATAGGTCTACCTTCAGCACATGAGCTGCAGCCAATCAAGAAGACAGCTCACCGCCACCTCCTTAAGGGCAACTAGATATGGGCAATAAATGCTGGCCCAGCCAATGACATCCATGTCCTATGAAAGACTAAAATGCAGATCCTACTTTTGAGAGTCACGTTTGACATGAAATGTTGAATCTCCATGGATGCTGCCAGGCCTGCTGAACTCCTCCAGCAATTTCTAGTTTTTTTTCCTGATTTACAGCATCTGCAGTTCTTTTGCTTTTCCGACTTTGGAGAGTTGTGCACCTATTTCTGCTTTTATTTCTTATGCTCCTACCAAAAGGAAGAACTCTGTTTCAACATGACATTTTTTTCAAACATTGCTGGAGAAACTCAGCAGGTCAGGCAGCATCCATGGAGAGATGCAAAGCTAACATTTCAGGTCAATCTTCTTTCAGCTGAATTGAAGTGTTTGTTCCAATTTGTTCTCCATAGGTGCTGCAAAAACAGACTGAGTTCATTTTTCCCAGCATTTTAAAAACTGTTCTGAAGCCAAATTCTTCCTGGTGTTAGGAAATAAAAGCAGCAACAGGCCATTCAGCCCACTGAGCTTGCTCGGATGTTCAACTTCATCATGGCTGAAATTTTACTGAAGTGCTATTTTCAGGTATCAGCCTTATATCCCTAGATAACTTTAACATCTAAAACAAAATCAATAAATTCTGTCTTGAACATAACAAATAACTGAGCCTGCAGAGCTCTCAAAGGCTGGGAATTCCAAAGATTCATAAACCGTTGAGTGAAGGAGTTTCTCTTTACATCAGTTATTAACAGACAGACAGACAGACAGACAGACAGACACACACACACACACACACACACACGCACACATATGCACATACGTTTGTGGGGTGAATTTGTACTTGCAGAGTTACAATGTACTTTGCTCAAAAACTGTGTATTCACGTAAGACTCTGTTAACTGACTTTTTAGATTAGAATCAATCTAAACATTATGGCATAGATAGAGAACACAGGGGGCTAACACCTTCAACATTATCTGGCTAACACAAATTGTCACAGTTAACCAGAAAATGTAACTTTTAAAAAACATTTTGAAATTTATAAATGAAAGAAGTGAAACTATCATGGTCATTCTAACAGATGAGAGACTTAACAAACAATCAAGGTATTTTTCAATGTATAATTTCAGTTACATCACACTGTAAACTTTTTGCTATAAATTCTGTGTCTTACAACTGTGTCCTCCCGATGAAAGCTAGTGCTTCCAAATTAAACCTGTTGGACTATAACCTGGTGTTGTGTGATCTTTAACTTTGTACACCCCAGTCCAACACAGGCATCTCCAAACAAAAAGAGAAAATGCTGGAAAATCTCAGCAGGTCTGGCAGCATCTGTAAGGAGAGAAAAGAGCTGACGTTTGGAGTCTAACTGACCCTTTGTCAAAGCTTTGACAAAGGGTCAGTTAGACTCGAAACGTTAGCTCTTTTCTCTCCTTACAGATGCTGCCAGACCTGCTGAGATTTTCCAGCATTTTCTCTTTTTGTTTTCAGATTCCAGCATCTGCAGTAATTTGCTTTTAACAGGCATCTCCAAATCTTTTAAATATTGTAATTGTGCCCTCATCTACCACTTCCTCAGGAAGTTCATTCAACACGTTAACCACCTTCTGTGGAAAAAAAAAATTGCCTCTCGTGTATTTTAAAATCTCTCCTCTCATCTTAAAATATGCTGCCCTTGTCTTGAGATCCTCCTACCTGATGGAAAAGACACCTACCATCAACCTCATCCAAGTCCCTCATAATTTTACAAACTTTTCTTCTGTCTAAGATATTGTGTGGCCATTCTTCCCCACAAAGTATCATCAGCCTTGCCTGATGCCAGCAAGAAGGACTGTTACCGGAGATTTAACCCAAGTTATTCCAGCTTGAATCTGACCGTATGGGAAGGTGGTAGCAAAGAACAGGCCCAAAAAGACACCACAAGAGGTCACGCTGAATTTCCCCGGGTTGTTCATGCGCCAGTTTGCTGGCATGGTCATTCCCCGATTCACTTTCATAAACGCTAGGTCAGGAGTCTGAACCATTACCCACTTACCAAGTGACAAGTGATCAATAAAGACCAAGTGGGCAGGTGTGCCCTCTGCAGCAGCTGACACCAAGAGAAATCAGGCAGCATCTGAGGATCAGGAGAATCGAGGCTTCAGGCCAGTGCCCTTCATCAGAAATCATGTTGAAATCAACTAGGAGAAAGCGAGTCTGGAATGATGCTGTTCATCAGGTCAAGGGTGTGTTGCTGGAAAAGCACAGCAGGTCAGGCAGCATCCGAGGATCAGGAGAAATGACATTTCGGGTTGGAGCTCTTCATCAGGGCTCCCGAAACCTCGATTCCCCTGCTCCTTGGATGCTGCCTGACCTGCTGTGCTTTTCCAGCAACACACTTGCGACTCTCACCTCCAGCATCTGCAGACCTCACTTTCATTAACTGAAATCACATACGTGCAGACATTTGGAAAGTGTTGCAAGGGCACCTTTAGGATTCTCGCAATGAATTCCTTTTAAAATCATGTCAGGTTGAGTATTACCAATATGGTAACAGGGCTGGTCCCAGACGTTCTGCTGACACTGGGCCCCTGACACCAGAAAGGAAACCCAGACCAGGAACGTTCAGCTGATACCCTCTCCCTTGCTGTTCCCGTTTCTCCACATTCTCACCAATTTATCCTTTCTCTGCAGTCAGTTCTTCTATAATGTGAGAGTTGCATTCTTGTGCAACTCCACGTTATAGAAACCTTGTGCTTCAGAAACGGTGCTTAAAGTGTTGCCGCTGTAATCGCGTTACAACCAATACACGTTTTAAAAGTTTGCACTGCAGAAACAGCGTCCCCAATTCATCAGTTGTGTTGCAGTGAAATCACGTTGACAAAACGCACATTATAATAGAACAACTTGTACACTCTCATTCTCTCAGACCAGCAACCATTTTTGTTTGACCTCCTCATCAGAAATATTTCTTAAGATTGTAACTATCTCGTCCTGATATTCTGTCATTCTATACAATTTCCTGGAATTGTAGCTCAATCACAGGTACAGGAGTCATGAACCCCACCGACAGCTCACTGACTGTGAGAAACCAGACTCACTAGCCCTCATTTTTTAAATGCAACAAGTGACATTGGAACTGAAGCATTGTATCTGCAGTGTTCATACAAGCATGCCCCATCTTTCTGAAGGCAGTGATGTAGTGATAATGTCATTGAATTAATAGCCCAGAGTTGGTACTCTGTATTCAAATCTGACTGCAACACCCAATCAAATTTAAATTCAATTAATTACTTTACTGGGAAATGGGGTTGGAATAATTCGATGGTTGTCATTTACCAGCATGGACTTAATGGGCTGAACAGTCTTTTTCTCTGCTGTAAACCTCTCAGACTTGGACGCTCCATTTTGTTGCAGACATTAAACTAAAATAAAGAAGATGGTGAAGATCTGAAACAAAAACAGAAATTACTGGAGAAACTGGGTTTCCTCCGGGTGCTCTGATTTCCTCCCACAATCCAAAGATGTGTAGGTTAAGTGAATTGTCCATGCTAAATTGCCCATAGTGTTCAGGCATGTGTAGGTTAGGTGCATTAGTCAGGGGTAAATATAGGGTAGGGAAATGGGTCTGGGTGGGTTACACTTCGGAGGGTTGGTGTGGACTTGTTAGGTCGAAGGGCCTGTTTCCACACTGTAAGGATTCTAATTCTAAAAAACTTAGCAGGTCTAGCAGTATCTGTGGAGAGAAAGCAGAGTTAATGCTTTGAGTCTAGTGACCCTTCTTTAGAAATGTACGTTCAGAACTTTGCTGGAAGAGGGAACAATTTTCCATCCATTGTGGGAGCAATGATGGCTTCAATAACGATACAGACTGTAGGGAGAGGCTGAATAGGCTGGGGTGCTGGAAGCTGAGGGGTGACCTTATCGAATTTTGTACAATCATGAGAGATGCAGATAATGTGAACAGCAAAGGTATTTTTCCCAGGATAGGGGGTTTCAAATCTAGGCTGTTTGCTTTTAAGGTAAGAGGGGAAAGATTTAAAAAGGACATGGGAATCAACATTTTTTGCACAGAGAGGGGTTAGTGTGCAGAATGAACTGCCAGTGGAAGTGGTACAGTTGCGTTGTATTGTATGATTTTTAACAATGTTTAAAAGAAACTTAGATAAGTATCTGAATAGGAAAGGCCAGGAGCAGGCATTAGTTTGGGATTAGGTTTGACATGGACTGGTTGGACCAAAGGATCTGTTTCTGTGCTGTATGTCTCCGTGGTTTATGCCTCGAAGAAATGCAGGTGATAGGTTTGTTACATATTGTTTATTAGTTATTTACATTGCAGCAACTATACATGATTATCTCTAAAAAGACAATCTGGCTCAACAGAAACAGTCCTTTCTATCCTGATCTGTGATGTCCATTTTGTGGCTTCAGTGAGCTCTGTCAAGCCACATCTGTCTTCTACAATGTAGCCTCCCTCTGGTCCCACCTCTAATAGGTTTTAAAAATTCAGCCCTTGTGACTGTTCTGTTCATCATTGCAGTGAAAAGTCACAAATGCATTAATGTATAAACCTATTTGCCTTCAGCATTAAGTTTGAATCTGCAAGTCTAATTGATCAGTGCTTCTCGGTTGGGCATCTGCTTGTCACATTACAGAAAATACTATTTCAAGAGAGTAAGCAATATTTTTAAGTGCAGCAATAAAACATCAAGGGAAAAAAAACTTCTGCTCTCTGCTATGTAGTCTGACTCGAAATCTATTTACGAAAAACAAGTTGATCATATTGTGTTTTAGAGGAAATGTTCATCCTTGAATTTCAAAGCTATAACAAAGACAGTTGACATCATAACCCTTATATTTAAATATCTGTATCAAATGAAGCACGAAATTAATACGACTGAAGGTAAGATTATTGTTGAGATATTCATCTTATTCTGTACAATCTTGACACAAGGCTGCTTACTGTCATTGAACATTGAGTTAAAGAAGCAAATGATATTGGATGAATTACTGATGCACATTACTGAATAAAATGTAAGTTCCAATGGTCAACCTTTAAACTCCCGCAGAAAGAAAACTAGTAAAACTCACAGCCTTCATTTAACATTGGGCAGGTTCTAGGAATAAGGTGCCAAAGCTGTTTACCCATATTCATTAGGTCTCCACTCTCCATCCAGACCACATCCAACTCCTGCTATTGGTCAACCAACACCATCAATCATGTGTTTCATTGCCTTCCATATTGATTAGATAGTGAGTGGAATAATCCTTGACTTTCAATCAACCTGGCCTAACTCCAACATGTTTAGACACAACAAATCACAGGATCACAGATTTGTTCCAATGCAGAAAGAGGCCATTCAGTCTTTCATTCCTACATTCATTCTATTCCTTAGTGCCAAACTCCTGCCTTTTCCTCATCACTGTTTCTGTCCAAATCATCATCCGATACCCTCTTGAATGCCTTATTTGAACCCGCCCACCCACAGCATTTCCTGACGGTGTCTTCCATACCCTAAATACTCATGTGACAAAGTTTTGTGCTCACATTGCCCTTCCTTCATTGGCACATCACTTTAAATCAATGGCCTTTCAGGTTTTTTTTTGGATGAGTGGGAACAGCCTCTCTCTATCGTAGTTGCTTTGTCCCCTGTTTAGGTGGCATCTTCAGGGCTTTGGAACCTCCTGTGAAATGCCGCATTACTGCATCTTTTGGAATTTATTCGGCTCCATTCCTGATGCTTCTGTTTGCCGAATTGGTTGTTCGTTGTAGAGGCCGGTATATTGGGTCTAGGTATTTGTGTTTGTTGATGAAGTCCATGGATGAGTGCCACGCTTCTAGACATTCTCTGGCTGTTATCTCTTACCTTATCCTATGGTCGTTGTGCTATCCCAGATGAATTTGTGTGCATGGCTAATAGAGACAGCTGGTCATGGCGTTTAGTGGCTGGTTGGTGTTAGTGGATGTGGAATGGTAGTTGTCTGCCTGTTTGCTCTGCAGAATGTTTTGTGCAGTCTTTGCCTGGAATCTTGCAATTTATGATGGATATAGGGTCTTTTGTTCTCGTAAGTTGTTATCTGAGTGCGGCTGTCAGTTTATGGGCTGACATGAATTCCAATGGTTGGAGAAATCTGGCTGTTAGTTCCAAGACTTTTTTTTACATGAGGTCGTGTGACTAGTGTATTGGGTCATAGCGTATCCCTGTCACACTGTTTGTCTGCTAGGCATCACCAGAATAAAAGACCCTACATACCGACCACTACAACAAACAACCAAAGGTGTGCAAGTTAGGTGAATTAGCCATGGTAAATTGCCTACAGTGTATTAGTCGGGGTAAACATAGAGTAATATGGTAGGGGAATGGGTTTGCATGGGTGACTTTTCGGAGGGTTGGTGTGGACTTGTTGGGCCAAATGGTCTGTTTTCACTCTGTAGGGATTCTATGAGGATTCTCAATCTTTCCCCTCTCACCTTAAATCTATGCTTTCTAATTTTGGAGTCCACTACCCTGGGGAAAAGACCTCTGCTATCCATCCTATCTATACCTCCCATGCTTTTGTAAACTTTCATAAGATTTATTCAAAGCTCTAGGGAAAAAAAGCCCAGTCTATTCAACCTCTCCCTATAGCTCAAATCCTTCACCCTCACCACATCCTTGTAAACCTTTTCTGAATCTATTCAAGTTTCACAGCAATTTAACAGATGTCCGACTGTGTGACTGGGCCAGATGGGTTCATGGTCAGCAGATGGGAATCTTAAATTAGATTAGATTACTTACAGAGTGGAAACAGACCCATTGGCCCAACAAGTCCACACAGACCCGCCGAAGTGCAACCCACCCAGAGACCCATTCCCCTACATTTACCCCTTCACCTAACACTATAGGCAATTTAACATGGCCAATTCACCTGACCTGCACATTTTTTTGGACTGTGGGAGGAAACCAGAGCACCCGGAGGAAACCCATGAAGACACAGGGAGAATGTGCAAACTCCACACAGTCAGTCGCCTGTGGCTAATAAAAAGCTAACAACAGACCAGTGAATATTTTAGAAGTAAAGATGTCACAGTGAGTCCAACCATGTCCACCTACAATTGTCAGTTCAAGAAGCCACCAACTCTGTGACTAATAATCAAAGTGTAATTTGAAAAACAAATTCACCAAGAAGAAGCGGAAGTAAGCAAGAGGCCATTGGACCAGAAATTAAAGATTTATATGTATGGCAGACAAAGGGAAAATTATTATTCTTGCTTTTCTTTATGATGGTTACAAACAAACAAGTGATAATCATATAACAGGGACAATATTAACTAGACCACTGTGTTGTCCTGTCACTGAACTGTTGAGAAAATGGTTGAATTGGAATAGAGTATGATTCAGTCTTACCTGTCTCACCTAATTCTCGAAACAAACATGCCCCTTGCATAATTTTCTTAATTTCTACATAAGGCAATACTGAATCATAACTGCTGAGGAATTTATATTCTGAAATTTCTCAAATGGTTGAGCTTGGCAACTTTCTTAGAAGATTAGAACATTCTGTAAAGTGCCATACTTCAATGTGCACACTCCCCAGTTCCTTATCTCAGCCTCAGCAGTTATGAGAAATCTAGATGTTCTGCCAAAGTTGTCTGTCTCCAGATTCATGTTTATTGATGAAAATAAAGAAAGAACTTTTACTTCTCTCAATGATACCATCTCATCACAATTTGAACACGGTTACTTATATAATGCAGGAGGCTCAGCAATCAAATCTGTGCACAGCAAGATCCCACAAACTACAACATAGGAACACGAGTTGGCCATTCAGCTGCTTGAGCCTGCTCACAATTCAATAAGATCATGGCTTGATCTGTAGCCTAACTCCATGTACCTGCCCAGGGTCCAAATCCATTGATAACTAAAATAACTCCACAGTGGCCAGTCTCCTGTCACCAAATCACCCTTTATTGACATATGAAATATTCTAGATCCAACTCCCTCAGAGCCAGCTGTCAAAGTGGACAGAACCTCTGACACTCATGTTTTTTTTCTGTTTTTTACACCTACACTGACAGCGGTAGCGCTTGTTTTTCCCCATCACCCCTGTCATGTGTGTGCAGGTATTGGACACAGTGAAAAACAACAAGTGTGTACATCTTTATTTACATTCCACCATCAGGAAGAAAGGAAACACCCAAGTAGCCAGGGACAAGCAGTGCCCTTCTCAGAGGGCAATGCTGCTTGATCAAGCAGTGAAGGGGAGGGCAGGGATTAAATCAAAGCAAAGTTAGAGGGGGAAATAATACACTCCGCTCCCTGCAGTGCCCCCATCTCCCTGAACAGATCAAGGGTGTTGGTGGACACTGAGTGTTCCTTCTCCAAGGACACCTGTGCTCTAACGTAACCGCGGAAGAGGGGCAGGCAGTCGGCCCTAACGACCCCCTCCACGGCCCGCTGCCTGGACCTGTTTATGGCCAGTTTGGCCAGGCCCAGGAGCAGGCCCTCGAGGAGGTCTTCAGACCTGCCCTCCCGCCTCCGCACCGGATGCCCGAAGATCAGGAGCGTGGGACTGAAGTGCAACCAAAAGCAGAGGAGAAGGTTTTTCAGAAAATCAAAAAGGGAGTGCAAGCACCCACACCCAATATACACATGGTCCACTGATCCCACAGCACCACAGAACAGATACTTGGGCTGCGAGTCCATGAACCACCGCAATCTGCAGTTGCTGGTGACTGCTGCCTACAACACCCTCCACCCCAGATCCCCGAGAGAAAGGGGGAGGACTCCCGCATTGAGAGCCCTCCACTAGGGATCCCCACCGCCCGGTGGCAAATGGGCACACCTAGGCGTGTCCGGACGGTGGATGAGGGAGAAGAGGTGGACGATGTGCAGCAGCAGTCAATACAGGGTCCACTTTTATGTCCTTAAAAGGGACAAAACTAAAATTCTGGAGGCGGCTCAGGTTGTGGGGCACAGGCTCCCGTGGGATATACAGGACCTTGGGGCTAATGTGAAATACGGGCTGAGATGAGCGCGGACGGGATCCCACCACACAACTGAGCATCCTCCAACTGGTGCACTACGTCGGGTCTGAGCACTGCCGTTTTAAGGCGTCAGATGGCGGTGGCCACATACCGGATGTCTACTGCTGCCCTGCTTGCTATGTCCTGCAGTAGCGTCCAGCCCAGGCCCCCAGCATCCAGCACATCCCCAACCCTGGTCACCCTCGCTGCCATGGCCCTCCCCTCCAACAGTCACTCGAACCCACGAGTACGGAGGTGAGGATTTCTGAGCAATGGCTCCCTGACGACAGCCGCTACGCTGCCGGAGGGTAGGCGTGGCGTGATTCGACCATGTTCCAGACAGTGATAAAGTCTTAGTAAAAGACAGGCAGCGTCCCAAAGGGTGACCTCTAAAACGTCATGATCGATGAACAAGAGCTACGTGTCGTAGTTGAGGTAACGCACCTGGCAGAAAAAAATATGTCGCCAGGGCGCACCACCTAGGAGGAAGCTCGACGTAAAGGTATCGCTGCAAGGTCTAATGGCGGAACATCGTGACCTGGGTGCGGACGCACAGCAGCGACTGACCACCCTCCTCAATAGGGAGACTCAGGACCTGCGCAGCGACCCAGTGCATCTTTTTGTCCCAGAAGAAGTCGACCAACATTCTCTGAATGTCAGTGACAAAGCCAGGAGGAGGGACCAAAGGGAACACTGCATGGCAGCCACCATCTGGTTTATGATCAGCACTTGACTCCTGTAAGATACACACTCCAGGTTAACAGCCCCAATCAGGGAGTTCCTATTCTTCATGAACCACCTGGCTGATCTCATTACAGTCATGACAATAGCCTCTTTTCATTAAATGTGAATCTGTCTCAGGTTTAATTTTAACAATTGAATGAGCATTGACCAATATTGGAGGAAGACAATTCCAAACCTCTATTGCCCTTTGCATGGAGAAGTGCTTTATCACCTCTCTCCTGAATGGCCTGTCCCCATTTCTTACTCTATGATCCCCAAATAAGAAACTTCGAGCAGTGGGAATGATTTATCTTTATCTACCCTGTCTTTCCTCGTTACTATCCTGAAGACCTCAATTAGATCCCCCCTTAACCTTCTGAATTGCAGAGAATGAAAAGCTATTTTGTCTAATGTCTGCTCATAATGTAACCGCTGAAGTTCAGGTATCATCCTTGTAGACCTGTGTTGAACTCCCTCCAAGGCTAAATCATCCTGCCAAAGATATGGGGTTCAGATCTGCTCACGGTAGTCTAAGTGTGGTCTAACTGGGGTTTTGTATAACTTCAACCTAATGTATGCATCTTAAACTCTAGCCATTAGATATGGAAGCTAGAATTCTCTTAGCCTTCTTGACTACCTTTTGCATCTATTCATGGCATTTTAAGGAGCTATGTCCTTGAATCTTCAAATCTCATTGAACATGCTTTGTAGTTACCTTTGTGCCTTCTGAAACCTGCATTGATCTATCTTCTCAGTCTGAAGTGGATAACCTGACACTTGCTTATATTAAAGTCCATTTGCCACTGCTTTATCCATTCACCTCGCCTACCAATACCCTGTTGTAATTTATGCTGTTGTCAACATTATCTACAATGCTGCCCAATTTTGTGCCATTCACAAATTTAGATATTTGACATTTTACGCCATTATCCAAGTTGATAGTGAACATTGTGCATAATTGAGACCCCAACACCGATCCCTGCAGGACACCACTAGTCACATTCTGCCAGTTTGAGTACTTACCCATATTCCAACTCTCTGTTTCCTGCCACTCAACCAAATTTGCCTTTAATTCCTTGGGCTTTCATCTTAGCTAACAGTCTCTAGCCTGGGACTTTATCAACAGCTTTTTTAAAGTACAGATAAAACACATTTATCAATTTAACTCTGTCAAACACCTTTGTTACCTCTTTAAAAAAAAACTCTATGAGGTTTCTCAGGCGTAACTTATCCTTCATGGATCCATGCTAACTCTCTGTATTTAACTGAAATTTTTCGAAGTGATCAGTTACCCCTATCCTTGATTACAGAGTCTAATAATTTCCTGACCACTGATGTCAGGCTAACTGGTCTGTAATTCCCTCTGTCATCCTTCTTCAACAGCCTAAAGGTGAATTAATATGTGTTTCGATTTTTTTTTTCTGATCCCATTTGAGGGACAGATATTGGTCAGGTAACCTGCTCTGCTTCCTAAAATAGATTCAAGATAATTTCACATATATCGCCTTGAGAGCAATCACAAAGCAACTGCATCTTATGTCTCAATCAAAGACCAATGCAGCGATCCTTCAGTATCGCATGCAGAGTATTAGTCTAGCTATTGTACTTTGGTCTGAGGAATGGGACTTTACATAGAAGGATAATGCCACCATCCCTCTTCCCTTGAATGTGCCTGAGGATCTATTTTGTTTACAGTAATGGAGGAACAGCCACGAACGAGTCTTAACAAGAGACTGTTACTGTCACAAAATGCAATTCATTGTAAGATAACAAATCAGCCCACGTTACATTAGCAATCACATTATCGCTTAAATTAATGGGAGTCGGAAGTGACACAAAATGCAGAGCTAATCCCTGGATTTTCCAACCTAAAATTGGGCAACATTATCAGATTAATGCAATCTTCAACATTAACCATTGAGAAACATTACGTTATACGCCATTGTCACCAGGATCTTTTACCATGAATTTGAAATTTGCACTTTCAAGTACATGTACATGAAAGTGTATAATGCATAAATATTCTCATGCAATCTTTACAGACTGGATTTCTAACTGTAAGAAGACAAGATGGGGATCAGATGGGTGCATTATCTTTCAAAAAAACTGAACATATACCAACAGAAGTGTTCAATGACAATAAAGGCTTGTGTTGTCTCTACATTAGTTTGAAATTTATATCACCAACAATGTGAAAGGAACTGAAATTTACAAAGACCACAATTCTTTGAATTTTTTTTGTGGAATATTTGAGACAAGAACTTATAGATGTTTGCTTGGTGTATAGTCCTCCATATAAATGTGATTGAGGTTCACAAGGAAGAGGTATTAGAAATCCTGCAGAGTGTGAAAATAGATAAGTCCCCTGGGCCGGATAGGATTTATCCTAGGATCCTCTGGGAAGCCAGGGAGGAGATTGCCGAGCCTTTGGCATTGATCTTCAAATCGTCATTGTCTGCAGGAACAGTGCCAGGAGACTGGACAATAGAAAATGTGGTTCCCCTGTTCAAGAAGGGGAGTAGAGACAACCCTGGTAATTATAGACCAATTATAGAACCCTGTTGTTGGTCATTTTTATAAACGACCTGGATGAGGCCGTAGCAGGGTGGGTTAGTAAATTTGCAGATGACACTAAGGTCGGTGGAGTTGTGGATAGTGATGAAGGATGTTGTAGGTGATAGAGAGACACAGATAAGCTGCAGAGCTGGGCTGGGAGGTGGCAAATGGAGTTTAATGCGGACAACCGGAATGCAAAGTACTAGGCTAATGATAAGATTCTTGGTTGTGTAGATGAGCAGAGAGATCTCAGTGTCCAGGTACACAGATCTTTGAAAGTTGTCACCCAGGTTGACAGGGTTGTTAAGAAGGCATACAGTGTTTTTAGATTACTTACAGTGTGGAAACAGGCCCTTCGGCCAACATGTCCACACTGACCCACCGAAGCGCAACCCACCCAGACCCAATCTCCTAGATTTACCCCTTCACCTAACACTACGGGCAATTTAGCATGGCCAATTCACCTGACCTGTTTTAGCTTTTATTAATAGAGGAATCGAGTTCCGGAACCATGAGGTTATGCTACAGCTGTACAAAACTCTGGTGCGACCGCACTTGGAGTATTGTGTACAGTTCTGGTCACTGCATTATAAGAAGGATGTGGAAGCTTTGGAAAAAATGCAGAGGAGATTTACTAGGATGTTGCCTGGTTTGGAGGGAAGGTCTTACGAGGAAAGGCTGAGGGACTTGAGGCTGTTTTTGTTGGAGAGAAGAAGGTTGAGAGGTGACTTAATAGAAACATATAAGGTAATCAGAGGGTTAGATAGGGTGGACGGGGAGAGCCTTTTTCCAAGTATGGTGATGGCGAGCACGAGGGGGCATACCTTTAAATTGAGGGGTGATAGATATAGGACAGATGTCAGAGGTAGTTTCTTTACTCAGAGAGTAGTAAGGGTATGGAATGCTTTGCCTGCAATGGTAGTAGATTCGCCAACTTTAAGTACATTTAAGTTGTCATTGGACAAGCATATGGACATACATGGAATAGCATAGGTTAGATGAGCTTCAGATTGGTATGACAAGTCGACAGAACATCGAGGACTGAAGGGCCTGTACTGCGCTGTAATATTCTATGTTCTATATATAATTTTATAAAAAAGATGTGTCTGGAAAATAATATTATGGATTATGCATTATCAAGAAAAATATGAAGAAAATTGAGGTTTCAGTTCAAATGGACTTGTGTAAAAATATTGAAAATCAGTACATCACCATTGTTAATGTAATACCTCTAAAGAATAATTTCTTTTTGGCAGGTGTTATAAAAGATATGTCATATATCTTCGTAGAGTATAAATTTCAAAATAGTGACATCGAGGTTTGGAAAGTAAAGATCAGAGAGCGCAGTGAGTGGAAAGGGACAATCGTTTGTGACCTGGGATATATGACAGAGATTGTAAACATTGAAGACAAAAGCTTGCAATTGGTTCAGAATAATCCAAGATTAATTTTATCATTTGAAAACCCAGAAATTGAACGCCTTTCAGGCAGTTTTAGAGGAGACCTGGTTGGGGTCAGAAGCAAATAAACTTTACTCTATAGAAATGAGTTCAGGGAAATTTAGAGAAAGGATTGTGAATTTGACATAAAAGTGTAACATGTGAAATTTGCAGACCTAGAGTGATTGCTTTGAAATTTCCAGATTATTAAAAGGCTGAAAAATCAAAAATTTCCATTTTGTGAGTCTTCATGTAATTCATATTTCCTTAAAACCCATTTTACATCTCATTCCTTCCTTTCCTACCATTATTGCTTTTGCCCTAAGCACCCTCACCATCTGTTCCATTCACCCTTCCTAATCATTTGTCAACAGTATTAAAAACCATCATTGTCCTGTCCTCTTCAGTTCCAAAGAGTCATTGGACTCAACTTGGTTTCTCTCTGCATAGATGCTACTAAGCTTCTTTTGGATTTTCTGTTTTTATTTCAGATATCTGGCATTTGCTCTTTTGCTTTTATTGGTGTCTACAAGGACTTCATGAAGTAAAGTTACCATAATCCAAACACAACATAGAGCTGCTCTCCAAGGCAACAGAACAGTGCTTTAACCTGAGACTCAGCACATCTCAGGTGAGAATTAAGGTTGAGAAGGAGTAACTTAAGTTGGTATAGGAATTGAACTCATGCTATTGGCATCAATCATCAGCTATCCAACCAACTGAGCTAATGAGACATTACGTTATAAGTGAATTCTGTCTAGGTATTCTAAATCTCCGGAGAATAGTCCCTGACACTCGGCTAACTATTCTACACTAGGGCCATGGTTCAGATCAACCGAGTTCTGCCTCCACACTCTGCCGACCGCGGACTGTCCTTTAACCCTTGACTTCAAGGGAGACTGTCCACAAGGTCCCGTCCTAGGAGGC
The DNA here is from genome assembly GCF_020745735.1 of Hemiscyllium ocellatum. NCBI lineage: Eukaryota > Metazoa > Chordata > Chondrichthyes > Orectolobiformes > Hemiscylliidae > Hemiscyllium > Hemiscyllium ocellatum. The sequence continues at coordinate 8,897,105 of NC_083411.1, forward strand.
GAACTCCAAGCTGACAGCACCAGCCCTCATCCCCTCTGGCTACCGCTTTTCCCGTGGCAAATCGAAATGCTGCGAGACACACAAATGAGCAATTGATGTTTATTTCAAACTTGCAAGTTTGAGCGGCTTCCAAAAGGAGCTTCGGAAGAATCGCGCCGGAAGATTTTACAGCACTAATATTTATACATTATTTTTACATGTAAAAACATTAGTGATAATTCCATTGGTTAAAACATCTAACGCTATACATTTTTCTTACATTCAAAATCATTAATGACAATTCCATTGGTTAAAACATTTCACGCTTTTCTCTGCCAATTCTTTAATTAAATGTTATATTATTTTAACAATTTTGCTGAATTAAATGTTATATTGTTTTTAACAATTCTGCTGGTTAAAGCATTTATCTGCTAAAGCATTCCTTGGTATCTTGCCCAAGGTTACCATGTTCCTGACATAACAGAGGGGACTTCTGGTTCATGTTCTCATATGGCCTAGGTGCTCATAATTAGCCTTTACTTATTAAATCTCAGTTTTAATACAGAAATTACCTTACCCATACCAAAAGAATGTGTGTGGTGTGTGTGTGTGTGTGTGTGTGTATGTGTGTGTGTGAGTGTGTGTGTGTGTGTGTGTGTGGTGTGAGTGTGTGTGTGTGTATGTGAGAATGTGTGACTCCTGTGTGAGAGAGAGAGAGTGTGTGAAACTGCAGAAATTACATTACCCATATCATTACTTATGTCTTTTTTTAAGATTAGATTACTTACAGTGTGGAAACAGGCCCTTCAGCCCAACCAGTCTACACTGACCCACCGAAGTGCAACCTACCCATTCCTCTATATTTATCCCTTACCTAACACTGGGCAATTTAGCATGGCCAATTCACCTGACCAGCACATCTTTGGACTGTGGGAGGAAACCCACACAGACACGGGGAGAATGTGCAAACTCCACACAGTCAGTCGCCTGAGGCAGAAATTGAACCCAGGTCTCTGGCGCTGTGAGGCAGCAGTGCTAACCACTGTGCCACCGTGCCACCCACAAATGGACTGCCTGGAAATGTGGTCGAGGCAGGCACAATTCATTCAATAGGGCATTGGATGGTTATTTGGATAGAAATGGTATGCAAAAGATTGGAACAGATGACAACATGAAGAGCTGAATAGCCTCCTTCTGTGACATCACACTTCTGTGGTTCTGTGATTGGTTGAATATTTTGCTGAAGCTGGCCAATCAGCTTCTAAAAAGAAAAATATGATATCAGGGCTCCAGGTTTTGTACTAAACATTGAAGAATTTTGTTGTGTTTCCTTTGTCAGCATTTGACAGTTTGAGCTTTACTCCCAAGATAAGAAGGGGGTGCGAGTGACTAAATTCATTCACCAGCTTCAACAAACAGTGCAAAGTCTTATTTATTCCATTCAACACATAGATACTGGAAATGTATTAATTCAGCTTTCATGGAAAGTAGAGAAAATGGTTATGTTGTCCTTGGATTTTTTCAAGAGCGGTCAAGAGGGATTTATCTGGCGTTGGTTCCTTTACACAATGGCAGGGGAATGGCTAGTTCTCCCAGATCAGTTTTTTTTTTCAGTTTGGTTTAGTTTAGCAGGCAATCAGAAAACTGCTGGGGACCTCGGCAAAAGAGGTCCCATGCTTCAACAGGGGTCATGTCTGGACTTGCTCTTTGAAATTTCTCCTGCCTGTAAGAACCTGTGTTTGAATTTACCTTTTTCCAAGGGATGTGTTTGTGGGATGTTGCGGGGATTGGGACAGCTCCTTCATTAAATTGAGGTAGAGTCTGTTGGGTTTTCAAGTAGTTGAGTTATTCTAAATTCTGTTATCTTTTGTTCGTGTTTCAACCGTAATGTTTACATAAATTCTGCATTACTTCAAGCTGAGTGGTATGACCAGCTGAACCACTCCTGGAATATCCACTAGCAGCTGCCTAAACAGGAAAAAAAGGTTATGATCTAGGCTTCCTTCTTAAAACTACCTAAAACTACCTTCTTAAAATGTTTTGAGGGTATCTGGCCTGGGCCATAATACTTATCAAAATAAAAAACAACGTCTTCCTGCTATGCAATCTGACCTTTCATTCAAGTGTAGGTTCTGAGAGTTTACCAGTAGTTGCTGATTGACAGAAACCTCCTCAAAAAGTTATAAAATGTATTCATTTATAAAGCAGGTTTTGGAATGTTTCTACGTGACTTGCACAAAAGAAGGACATTTGAAGTGAAGCAGCTTTTATAACATTGAAAATGAAAACATAAAAATGTAGGAACAGGAGTAGGCCATTCAGCCCCTTGAGTCTGTTCTACTATTCAATGAGATCATGGTTGATCTGTGCCCTTACTCTCTATACCTGACCTTTGGGCAATATCCCTTAATATCTTGATGTAACAAAAAACGTACCTATCTCAGATTTAAAATTAACAACTGGTCCAGCATCCACTGTCCTTTGTGGAAGGGTCTTCCAAATACCTACCACCCTTTGTGTGTAGAAGTGCTTCCTAACATCTCTCCTGAGAGGTGGGTCTGGCCCTATTTCTTAGTCAACGCCCCCTAATCCTAGAATCTATAACCAGTGAAAATGGTTTATCTTTGTCTATCCCATCTTTTCCTGCTAATATCTTGAAGACTCCGATGAGATCACCCCTTACCCTTCTAAATTCTTCTAAAACAAGCTTCATTGGTGTAATCTCACCTCCAGCGGGAGGCAATGGCAGAGTGGAATTGTCGCTGGACCGTTAATCTAGAAACGAAGGTAATGTTCTGGGAACCAGGGTTCAATGGTGGAATTTGAATTCAATTTTAAAAAACTCAGGAATTAAGAATCTAATGATAACCATGAATCCATGGTCAATTGTTAGGCAAAACCCGATCTGGTTCATTAATATCCTTAGGGAAGGGAACTGCTATCCTTACCTGGTCTGGCCTATATGTGACTCCAGACCCACAGCAATGTGTGGTTGCCTCTGGGCAATTAGGAATGGGCTATAAATGCTGGGAGAAAGTGAGAACTGCATAAATGCTACCTAACCAGAGACATCCTCATCCCATGAAAGAATAAATGGGAAAAAGTATATATAATCCCTGAAGCCTAAGTCTTATTCTTGTAAACCCATCTTGTACTCCCTCCAAGGCCAGTGTAACCTTCTTAAGGTAAGTGCCCAGATCTGCTCACTATACTCCCAATGAGGTCTTATCAGCATTTTGTTTAACTGCAACATGACTTCTGCATTCTTATGCTCCAGTCCTCCAAGTAAGAAGGCCAGAATTCCATTAGCTTTCTTAATTATTTTCTGTATCTGTTCCTGAGATTTCAAAGATCTATGCACCTGAACACCACCCCCCACCCACACCATCATGTCTCTTTGGGCATCCACTGTTTTAACTTCATACCAGCTAGAACGTAACACGCTCTAGCCTTTCTCCATCTAAAATGGGTAAGCTCACTCTTGTACACATTGAAGTCCATCTGTCCATTTACTTAGTCTATCAATATCACTTTGCAGTTTTATGCTATCACTTACACTATCTACAATGCCACCTATATTTGTACCATCCGCAAATTTAGATTTCTGAATTTCTATCCCATTATCCAAGTCGGTAAGAAATAAATTACTTAATAACAAATTACTTAACAATGGTAATGCAAAAATCAACAATAAATGAGGCAATGTTAAATGAGGACTACCAGTGACTGGAATCGTTGTCCTAGCAGAGGCATTTGTCTCTCACCTGTGTGCCCCTGCATGATGCACTCCGTGATCAAGCAAAGCAACACCCCAACAAGGCAACAGCTAGAAATGTGGCTCTGCTGGCAGAACATGGTACACATTGAGAGGAATAACATGGGACAATAACTGACTCCATCCAAACACACTTTGTCCTGTCTCCACTCCTACACCTTAGACAGAGCACAGCAGCTCGGCTGCAATGCTGTAATGGTGAAAAGTCAACAGCCAATACAGGAAACCTGTAATCAGGACTGTTTGTAATTTAATATTAGTCCAAATACTGAAATGCAGTGTCAGTAATAAATGTATATAATCACTATCTACAATTAAAAATCACACAACACCAGGTTATAGTCCAACAGGTTTAATTGGAAGCACACTAGCTTTCGGAGTGACGCTCCTTCATCGGGTGATAGTCTTTTTTCCCGGAATCCCATTCGTCTGATGAACTCCTCTGTACTATCACCTGATGAAGGAGCGTCGCTCCGAAAACTAGTGTGCTTCCAATTAAACCTGTTGGACTATAACCTGGTGTTGTGTGATTTTTAACTTTGTACACCCCAGTCCAACACCGGCATCTCCAAATCATATCTATAATTAATATCTGTTGAATCCTTCACTATCACATTATCTATGTCTAATTCTTATGTGATAGGAAAAAATGAAGGATAGTTATAATCCATAAAAAGAAACGTACTACCATATCAGGGATGAATACCCAGCTACAAGCAAAGGCCACATCATGGTGGTAGTGTTTTGTTTTATGAAAAGAGTCCTAAGTCTCACTGGAAGATATTTGGAAACCGCATTTAACATTAACTAAAGAACAAATCTAGACTTCAAAGCCTTCAGACAAATGACAGCAACAATTTCTTTGAGTAAATACCTGTAAAGTAAACAACAAGAACGCAGGGTTGCTGTCCTATCTAAAATATAAGTTCTCTAGTACTAGAAAGCCTGTATTTAGCTTTAAAAACTGCAAACTAACAGCCCACTTTAAAAGTTAACAAGAAAGCATAGAAAGGCAACTCATAAACACCTCTCCTGGACAAAATACAGCTTTTAAAACATGAAAGATATTATTTTTCAACTAGCCAGTAATATCTACAAGCAGAAAAGATAGTTAGTTACAATATCTTGTCTCTCCGATCAGTACCAATGTCCACTGAATGTCATTAGAATAATTGAGATCTACAGCATGAGAAAAGGCCATTCAGCCCATCGAAGCCATATCACTCAAGAGAAACCATCTCACTCCTCCACTCCGTATTCTTTATCCATTATTCCTCATTTGCCATCTAGTGGCAGAAACTTGCTACAACTGGTCTCTACTTCTTAAAACGATCAGTTTCTTGAAGTCATTGAAACAATAAAGCAGCAGCTAGAGTGAAAAGGAATTGAAACATAAGCGGGAAAATAATAGAGAACAGACAAAACAAGTCAAAGAAATAAAGGAGCATACAAATACTGCATGCTGCTTGTAAATAAAAGTCAAGGACCTTCAACAAGAATATGCAAGGCAAATACTAAATTATGGATTGGGCATCCAATGATACCTTTAACTGCACTGCAGTTATTCATACAGTTTTATGTGATAAACAATCCTGAGAGCAGTTTTCTAAAGATTGGACTTGCTCTCCACGAGGATGGACTTTACAGAATTGGCACATCCAGCTTTTCAGTGAAAGATCCAAAAATTATCTGGAAGATATTCGGAGACCAGTTCAAAGTAAAAATTAAATCCAGGATGAATGGACTCCATCGCATGACATACAGACAGGAATTCAAACAGTCTATTGATGGTTTAGTTACAAGATGCTGCTACAAAAGGCATTAATGTGACTTCTCCAAAGAAAAGCCCTTCAGGATGCTCATGACAGCTCTCAGAAAGGATCTGTTGAATAAGGAAATGACCAACTCCATTGATGCATTGCTAGGTGAGGGATGCAAGTAGTTGTAGTAGGGAACAACATTGCTTGCTTTAGGCGCAGCCTAAACGAACAGGACTGGAACAGAACGAAAACTGAAGGAACTGCAGGTGATGTAAATCAGAAACAAAGACAGAAATTGCTGGAAGAGCTCATCAGGTCTGGCAGCATTTGTGGAGAGAAATCAGAGTTAATGTTTCAGGTGGAATGACCCTTCATCAGAATGCTATGTTCCGAGGAAGGTACACTTGATGTGAATCATTAACTCCAATTTTTCTCCACAGACGCTCCCAGGTCTGTAATAGATGTAGCTTGGTGCATTTACTCAAAAGAAAGTCCAGCTTTTTTTCAAATCTGCAATGGGTGTGGTCTCAAACCAACACTGGGCACGCTGGCGACCAACAAGATAATACAACACCGCAACATCGGCAGAGAGAAAAATCTGAAGAATATGCACAAACATAAACACATCAATACAATGCACAGTCAACTGACTGAAAATCAAACTTCCAGGATGACCCAAGCCTTCCATATTGTTAACATTAAACCCCACAGACAGTGTAAGGCAAGTCGAATCGGAATCTCTTATAACCTTGCCCTGGAAAGGCTGGAGAAAACATGTTAAAGCTTAAAACTGACACAGGAAATAGTGCCAACTTAATTATCACTCTGCATCCTCAAAGTTATGTCCCTCAGAAAGAAATGCTACAAGGTACACCCTGACAAGAGGCTGTCTCAATATATAATCAATTACAAGTTCTATGTTTCGGCAGAATTACACTGTAGAACCAATGCACAAGCTCAACCTGACTTCCCAAAATCTTCTTCTTGGTAAATGCCAATGACCCAGAAGTCAAAGGACTATCATTCTACACAGACCTCAATGTAGCTCCAATTCTAAGATTCAAACCATACCCACTGTGGCAAAAAGACCAGGTGTAACACAATCAAATCAGCTATAGTTGAAAATGCTATTACAATAGATATGTTATACTTTAGCCAGAGCTAGTGAGAATCGTTGTAATCAGCAGCTCTCTCATCAGGGAAAGTTCACAGTCAATGAGTTAATCTGAGGGTCATCATATCTCAGACAAAGGGAAAGGCTGAGATTTCAATGCTTTATGACAACCTCAGCTAGTCCAATTGAATCCACACTATTGCCAGGCTTTACATGTCAAAACTGCTGTCCAACCAACTGAGCTAACTGACAGCCTACGCAACTACAATATCAGTGAGAATTTGGGTAAATATCCTGACACTTCCTTCCTGAGGTAAAAACAATGACTGCAGATGCTGGAAACCAGATTCTGGATCAGTGGTGCTGGAAGAGCACAGCAGTTCAGGCAGCATCCAACGAGCAGCAAAATCACCATAACTGTGGGTTTACCCAGATCCCAAGAACTGTTATGGACCAAGTAATGCACACCACCAGCAACAGCTCACAGGCAGTTAGGGATGGGCAATAAACACTCATCAATCCACATCCACCCACACCCCACAACATATGTTTCAGAAAAAATATTGATTTATCATTGTAATTTTCAATCAAGGTGAAATCATGAATAAATTAAATCAAATGCCAAGAGGAATGTCAAAAGCAGTTTGATTGAGAATTAAATGGACTGCAATGTGAATAGAAGACCAATAAGTTGTTAAGTATTTGAAAGTTTGCTTATTAACTTTATCAATGAGAAAGAAATTATGTATTTGCTATCCCTGAATAATGATAAAAGAGGAGATGTGCAATCGATGATTGGATGGGTAATATGTCGTCCTGGGAGAGAGTGTGCGAGTACATTTGCCTTGCCAGTGATGCAATGAACAATTAAATGAAAATTATAGTGAATAGAATATCCATCAAAGCACCAGTCAAATCTTTAGCTCCTTTATTCTCAAAACCCGCCAAAGAAATGTCTTGGTTTACCACTCAATCTATACTTAAGACTCAATGATGTCCAAACTTGCCTGGCCAAGCAGTTTTTACATCTGTAAATCAGTCTGGGTTCTATTAGTATTTATAGTACGAACCTTTCTACAAAATCAACACAAGCTACTGACAAATTAACATTCTCTTGCACTCATCAACAAAAGATATTCATGAACCAACAATTATTTATTATTCATATTGAGGATAAGTAGCTGGTTGAGGTAAACTGATAAAATAAGTAAGAGTTTGCACAGACCCTTCAGTAATGTCACGATAATTAAACAGTTACAGCTCCCTGATTGTTTAAGTGTGACTGGTGCCTTGTATTGGTATGAAGTGATGAAGTGAAGTTGGGATTACTCATCCAACTATTTGACAAGAACATCAAAACAGATTTGAGCAGCTCAAATCCTGCATTCTTGCATCCAGATCTTACAGGCTTTTGTCCCTAAACCAATTAGGGACAGTTCCTCCTCAGTATCCTCATGAAGTAATAAAACTCCTCTTGAGCTAATAAACAATCATGCTTAAAGGCAAAGCAGGGTCGAAGGGCTGGATTGCCTATTCCCATTCCAAATTCCTTTGATCCTTTGTTTGGAGATGTAATATCTGTTTCTCTTAGGATCTCTTCTCTTCAGCAAACTCAACCTTACATCCATTAGACTTAACAAGCATAAGCAGCTAATTGGAGAGAACACTGAACTGTGAAGAGAAGGCCAAGAGGGATATTGTATGCAACACTGGCCCCCCTCCTATTGGAAGAATGTTGTGAACCTTGAAAGGGTTCAGAAAAGATTTATAAGGATGTAGCCAGGATTGGAGGATTTGAGCTGCAGGGAGAGGCTGAATAGGCTGGCACTGTTTTCCTTGGAAATTGGAGGCTGAGGGGTGACCTTATAGAAGCTTATATGGTCATGAAGGGCATGGATAGGATAAATAGACAAAGTATTTTCCCTAGGGTGGGGGAGTCCAGAACTAAAGGGCATTGTTTTAGGATGAGAGGGGAAAGATATCAAACGGACTTAGGGGCAATTTTTTCACACAGAAGGTTTATGTGTATGGAATGTGCTGTCTGAGGAAGTCGTGGAGACTGGCACAATTTTAGCATTTAATAGGCATTTGGATGGGTATATGAATAGGAAGGGTTTGGAGGGATATGGGCCAAATGCTGGCAAATGGGACTAGATTAGTTTAGGATATCTGGTCAGCATGGGCATGATAGACCGAAGGATCTGTTTCCGTAATTTACATCTCTATGACTCTATGACTGTAAGTCGTTAAGTATTTATGAACCAGACTAGACCCCCTCAAAATATATTAAGAATGTAGCTTAGGCACTAATGTTTTCTTATTTTAAGGGTAAATGTGAGGTGCTGTGTTCTAAATGCAATTTGATTGGTCGAACTGCTTGACTTCAAACAAAATACAATTTATTCATACACTGTTGTTAAAATATAACAAAAGAAGGATAGAATTGGAATAACTTAACTCTATTGGAAAACTTAACAACATAATTGATGCAGTAACTGTTTCTTATACCTCTCCAATATAGTAAGATCTCATAAACACACCCCTTGGCAAAAGGCAAATTCAGAAAACAATTGTCTCTCCGATACAGTTCTCCAATCCAGGAGGAAAAGCATCAAAAGACAATTCTGAGAGAGGGTGTCGCAGCCAGGAGAGATTCATTGCTTTCCAACCCTACAGACTCCCAACAGTAACTGCTGAAAGCTAAACCTAAAATCTCTGGTTCTATGGGTGGGAGCTTGACCACACCCATTCAGGCTGCTTCTTTTGTTCCAGGTTTTTAAAAAATACATAAGTCTTCACAAGTTGTCTTCTCATCACCTGTCCCCCCAGACTGTCACTAAAAAAGAACAGGACAAAGTACACCTCTTAAAACCACAATATCATTACAAGGCTTTTGTTACTTCAAACAAAATACAATTTATTCATACCCTATAGCTAAAATATAACTAAAGAAGAAAGGAATTGGCATAGCTTAACTCCATTGGAAAGCATAATGGATAAACACACCCCTTGACAAAAGGCAAATTCAGAAAACAAATTTCCTCACAAACAGCTCTCCAATCCAGGAGGAAAAGTATCAAAGGACAATTCTGAGAGAGGGTGTATCATCTTTCATTGGTGGCAGGTAAATCTGAATATCAAAGTGGTGTGTAAATTTTGCCTGAATCTCATTTCAGAATAAATTTTAAACTCAAAGGACCTTACAGCGCAGAAGAAAGCCAATTTTGTTTAAGGTAATGGTTCTGAAAGAGTTAACATTGAAGTTGCATTAACTCCACTCAATCTGACTATGTCACACAAGGCTGGTTGAGTTCTTCAGAGGGAACAGATACATTCTGTACAGCTTCTTCATGTCCACATTAATATACCTGATTTGTAATGTAGTTGTACTTATTTCGACCCATATTGTTAACTTATCCTGTACAACAAAGAATTAAACAGTTTCTAGATGTGTGTGGACAATTAGTGACAATAATATACCAACAATCACTCCTAGCCCAATCCATATGGCAGTGGCATGTGGATCTAAATTTCATGTAGAGACCCCACCAATAAAAGAAAACTCCAGAGGAACCAGAGAAATAATTTTTGGAAGAAAAGTAAATTTCCCACCTTAGAATATTATCACGTTAATCATTGCAGACAGTCAGCAGCTGAAATGCAATTACCAGTAGAGATAGATGTCAATGAAGCAAACTCAGTACTTGGAAGTCAAAACTTCACCAGGTGCAAGAAAGTGGGCTCGGGAAAGAGGAAAGAGACAGAGACATTTGGGGAAAAAAAAGCTCGTAACAAAGGAGGCTTTAAAAGACCATAAGATCATAAGACATAGGAGTGGAAGTAAGGCCATTCGGCCCATCGAGTCCACTCCACCATTCAATCATGGCTGATGGGCATTCCAACTCCACTTACCAGCGTTCTCCCCGTAGCCCTTAAATCCTTGTAAGGATTAAAAGAAGGTTCTGGGACTAGATTTAAAATTGAGAGAGAAAAGCAGGACAATTTTATGAAAATGGCTCAAAGACCAGAAAAAGTAAGCTGTGGGGAATAGTGAGTTTGTATCTCTCACAATGTGCATTGTTAGTACTGAGATTAGGCTTCATGAGACACATCTGCAAAGGATAGTGAAAGGGTCAGAGAAATAACTTATAGGAGAGCTGCAGAATTAAGAAGGTTTCAGAATTTAAAAGGCATCTGGATAGGTCTATGAATAGGAAGGGTTTAGTGGGATATGGGCCAAGTGCTGGCAAATGGGACTAGATTAGGTTGGGATATCTGGTTGGCGTGGACGAGTTGGAATGAAGGGTCTGTTTCTGTGTTGTACATCTTTATGAATCTATGACACTATATGTTGACACTGGGACAAAGTAATTTTTATGGAATTCTCAGGAAAAATGTCTAGAAGAGGAAGAAAAATCAGGAGAAATTAAATGTTTAAAAGTACCACAGTGCACTAATTAAATTGTGATTAAATTGTGAGTTTGGCAGAAAGATTTAAGAAATGCTGCCAGAGATCTTTATTTTATAGAGATAAAAGAGTTTCATGTCTGAGAAAGTAATAGGCAGTACGAAAACATTCATTTTGTCCAGTAAAACCAGTGCAGAGATATATGATTATAAATAAACAGATTTAAAATGCTTTAAAGTTGTAAATCATGACAAAACAGCCAGTTAATAGAATGGACAGACTTATTGAATAATTCAGAACAAATTACTGTAATGCAGAGTTTAAAAAGACTGACAAATCAAGAAAATGATAGCATAAAACTAAAAATTGTGGATCTAGCATAAGTCTAGCATAAAACTAAAAGTTGTGGATCCTAAAGATCTGAAACAAAAACAGAAATTGTTGGAGAAACACAACAGGTCTGACAATGCTTTGAGGAGAGAAACTAGAGTAAATGTTTGAGTCCAGTGTCCTTTCTTCAGAAAATGGCAGGATATATAATGCTTCTTTAAAGATTCAGGTCATAGGTGGTCCATATGCAATACAAGACTAGATATAGACTTCTGTCTAACACGAGTATCTCTCCCCAGTGAGCTCAATGCATTCTACTCTCGCTTTGTGCAGAAGGTCAGTGAAATGATGACACCTATCCCAATAGTGTCAGGTGCACATGCACCCACCGTCACCACCTCAGACATTAGATTGGCCCTCCTGAGAGCGAACCCACAGAAAGTGACTGGCCTGGATGGAGTTCCCGGCCATGCACTCAGATCCCATATGGACCAGCTGGCGGGAGTATTCACTCACATCTTTATTCTTTCCCTACTCCAACCTGAAGTCCTCACTTGCTTCAATAAGACTGCCATTATCCCAGTATCAAAGAAAAATCACATAGCATGCCTCAACGATAACTGCCCAGTGGCTCTGACCTTCATTAGGAAGTGCTTCAAGAGATTAGTCATGGCTCCAGCCTATCAATTTGTTTCGATCTCTTGCAATTCGCCTACTGGCACTATTGATCCACAGCAGACACCATCCTCCTGGCTCTACACTCATCCCTGGAACATCTGGATAACAAGGAGACCGGAAGTCAGGTTCCAACTTATTGACTTCAGCTCTGCCTTCAACACGGTAATGTCAAACAAACTCATCTCTGATCACCAAGACCTAGGTCTCAGCTTCTCCACTCTATAACTGAATCCTTGACTTCCTGGCTTATAAAGCACAATCAGTAAGAATAGGCAACAACACCTTCTCCACCATAATCCTTAACATCGATGTTCCACAAGGCTACGTACTCAACCCCCTACTATACTCCTTTATATACTCATGACTGTGTGGCCAAATTCCATTCCAACTCTATTTATAGTTTTGCTGAAGACACCGCTGTTGTCTGTCAGATCTCAAGCACATTCAGGACAGATAGAAAATGACTGCTTAGCGACAAAGTGTTAAGACAATAATCTCTTCATCAACAACAGCAAAATAAAGCAGTTAGTCATTGACTTCAGGAAGCGGTGTGGAGGGTATCCCCCTATCTACATCAATGCTGTTGAGATGGAGATGGTCGAGAGGGTCAAGTTCCTGAGAGTGATGATCACCAACAAGCTGTCCTGGTCCATAAATGTCAACATGATAGTCAAGAAAGCACACCACGCCTCGGGAGTATAAGGAAATTTAACATGTCCACAAGGACTCATCAATTTTTATAGTTGCATCATAGGAAGCATCCTATCTGGATGCACCACAGTGCAGTATGGCAACTGCTCTTCACAAGACTGCAAGAAACTACAGAGAGTCATGATCACAGCCCATTCCATCACACAAACCAGGCTTCCTTCCATTGAGTCCATCTATACTTCCCATTACCTCAAGAAAGCAATAATCAAAGACACCTCCCACCCCAATTATACTCTCTTCCATCAGGTGGAAGATATAAAAAGTTTGAATACCCATATGATTCAAGAACAGTTTCTTCCCCACTGCTGTCAGACTTTTGAATGGTCCTCTCAAATATTAATTCTGATCTCTCTCTCTGCATCTTCTCTGCAGCTGTAACATTGTATTCTGCACTCTGTTCTGTTATGCTGTTGTACTTTGGATGGCACGAACTGCCTGTATAGCACGCAAATCAAGACTATTCACTGTATCTCGGTACATGCGACAATAAAGCAACCAATCAATCAATAAGACAGCTCTTATGGTACAGAATTAAAGTTAAAAACTAAACAAAATGTCTGAAGCAGAGCAAGTTAATACATAACAAATTAGTTCAATACAAGTTAATACACAACCTTAGTAGTTAACTGTAGGTCATCATATAGCTAGTGCATTTCCATGTCAATGCCTTGATCAATTGAAGTCCATTTACCGAACAATCAGTATTTCTTCTCCTAGAATATAACATTGTTGTTCCCCTTTATGATGGTGCTTTTGCAAGCATCCTGATGACTGGAAGATGAAAAGTTATGATAACTGTTTTTTAAGCAATACTCTGATTTTGTATTACCAAATTGCTAGTGATACCAAATGGTACTAATGAAATCCCAGTCCAGATCGTGTTATTGATTACCAGAATATTAAAGAAATTAAAGATAGTTTTGATGATGTTCTAAAGGCCTTTGATGATTATTTTAAACTGAGGACAAATAGAGTTCTTAATGAGCAAGGTTCAACAGAACAAATCAACTTCAGGGGGAACCTATGCACTATTTAATTCATGGCATCCACAGTCTAGTGGAAGACTGCAATTATGAAGCTTTGAAATCAGAATTCATCAGCTATAGATTTTTTTTTTCTTGGGAATGCTGATTAATCTTAGATTTAAAGAAGATTGAACACTGGAGAAAGTTATTCTGATCATATTGAAAGCAGAAAACAGAAGAACAACATTCAGAGACGAGATGAGTAGAAGACCACAAACGAGTAATAGAACTTTAACTGAGATGTATTCTCTAAAGAGGTACTTTTCAATGGAACACAGAGAGCATTGCAAATACAATATGCTAAAAAAAGTATCAAAGCTGTGGAATGACAGAATCTCACTGGCACAAGCAATGTCCAACTGCAATGAAGGAATGACGCATTTCGAAAATTGTAAATCACTACGAGAGGCTTGCCTTTACTGGCCAGTGCGTGGAGTACAAGAGTCGGGAAGTCATGTTACAGCTGCAAAGGACATTGGTTAGGGCACTTTTGGAATGCTGCATTCAATTCATGTCTCCGTGCCACAGGAAAGATATTAAATTTGAAAAGGTTTGGAAAGCGTTTACAAAGATGTTGCCAGGGGGTTGGAGGGTTGAGCTCTAGGGAGAGGGTGAATAGGAACTGCGGCTATTTTCTCTGGAGCATCAGATGTTGAGAGGTGAACTTATAGAAGTTATAAAATCAAGAGGGACATGCATAGGGTGAATAGACAAGGTCTTTTCCCCAGAGTAGGGAAGATCAAAACCAGAGGGCACAGGTTTGAAGTCAGAGGAGAAAGATAAAAAGGACCAAAAGGGCAACATTTTCACATAGAGGGTGGTGAATCCTTGGAATCAGCTTTCAGCGGAAGTGATGGATGCTGGTACATTTGCAACATTTAAAAGGCATCTCGGTGGGTATATGAATAGGAAGAGTTTAGAGAGATATGGGCCCAATGCTGTCAAATGGGGCTAAATTAATTCATAATGTCTGATTGATGTGGACGAGTTGCACTGAAGAGTTTGTTTCCATACTGTAAAACTCTGTGACTCTATGAGATGAGTAAGACACAGGTTCGGACAGTGGAAGTACTGGTGAGCATACTCACAAGCTGTCTGTAAATTGGTGAGTATGGTGACCCAGTGGTTAGCACTGCTACTTCATAGCGCTAGGGACCCAGGTTCGATTCCAGCCTGGGGCAACTGTCTGTGTGGAGTTTGCACATTCTCCCTGTGTCTGCATGGGTTTCCTCCGGGTGCTCCGGTCTCCTCCCACAGTCCAAAGATGTGCAGGTTAGGTGGATGGACCATGGTCAATGCAGGGTTACAGGGGCAGCGTCGGGGGCTGAGTCTGGGTGGGATACTCCTCAGAGAGTTGGTGTGAACTTGTTGGGCTGAGTGCCCTGTTTCCCCACTGTAGGGATTCTGAGACATAAACCACTGCTTGAAAGTGCACCTGCAGTAAATGACATAGATCCATAGTAGAAAATATCTAATGTATCCTTAGGGAAGCTAAATAACTCAAATAAACCAGACTATACAAAATTTGGATTGTCAATGGACAGGGACTGTTCATCCAGTGGCAGAGGTGATGTTGAATGAGAAGTAATTTGCCAGCACGTGAAAATCAAATTCACTATTAAACATTCAAAGAGAGTGCCTGGACGTGCCCAGCCTTATCAACAAACAGAGGGGAATGAACTAGATTGGAAGTCAAACCAGTGTCCACTGATTCTGGAGACAACAAGAAGATGATGTTGCATAGTTTAAGCAATCAGGGTACAGTGGAAAAGAGAGTTGTTGCAACCAGAGAGGTATTATCTGGTCCAGAAATCCGGGATGCTCCAAGGAAGATAGTACTTGAGTCAACAAAGCAGCTGGTTTCCAAGATGGACCATCTCAAGATTAAAACAAGCTGAGATGGCATGATGGGGAAACTATCCGAGTTACCAGGGAAATGATTCTCTGAAAAAGGAATTTTGCAGATTAAAGTTACTGCAGATAAATAATGGACCGAAACCAAAAAATACGAGAATAGAATGCTCCTCATAGGATATTCACGAGAAATGATGCACAGATGAGAGGCAAGACAAAGACTGACTATACTTTCAAATCTGAGGAGAGCACATTCTGATAAAATTGTGGAACATCCAGATATTCTGCACTTGTGAGGACAGAGATGTGTGGAAAGGCACTTTAGTGTGATACAGTTGGGCATATGAATGTATAAGGATTGAGTAGGGGAATAAAGCTTGGGGGGAGATTATGTCTGAAGGAATGCATTCTGCAGGAGTCAATGTTGTAAGTTGCATTTATTCCATCCAATTGGATGGTGTCATTACTCCTTGGGTGAAGGCAGGTTGCATTCTACATTAACATTCAGAGAGTGTAGATATATTCTGTACAAATCTCAGAACTCCTTAGTAATTAAGCTTGTTTTGCTATATATGCTGTACTTATCACTTTCAAACAATAAAATATCTTTTTAACCAAGAAAATTAAGAAATGCAGCAAAAGTCTTGAACTATCACTTTCCAAATCCATGACCATTTCCCTCAAAAAGCATATGGACATGTGAACCTGCAAGTTTCCCCTCCAAACCACTTATGATCCAGACTTGGAAATATTTCGCCGCTCCTTCAGTGTCGCTAGGTCAAAATCCTGGAACTCTCTACCTAATGGCATTTTGTATCCATCAACAACAAATGGACTGCAGTGATTCAAGAAGACAGCTGACTATCACATGCTTATTGGGCAACTAGGGATGAGCAATAAATGCTGACCCAGCCAGTGACACCCATGTCTTAAGAATGAATGAAAATAAGTATCCATTCTGCTTGGTTGTCTGTCATTCCAACTAATAATTATATAGGCTAAAGTGAGGATTGCAGATGATGGAAACCAGCGTATAGATCAGTGTGGTGCTGGAACAGCACAGCAGGTCATGCAGCATTCGAGGAGCAGGAAAATAGACCTTTCGGGCAAAAGCCCTTCATCAGGAATAAACTCTGATAATTAGATAGACCTAAACACAATGAAGACAATGGAGGGTTGTTCACATTAAACCAGGCACTATTGGAAAATACCCCAGTTAGTTATGCCATCATGTCTATGTCTATGAAAGAGTTAAGCCTTTACCTTTCCCTGTCAGATTGCATGGAGAAAGTGAGGACTACAGATGCTGGAGATCAGAGGAATTATCAGGAAACATTGACTCTCCTGCTCCTCGAATGCTGCCTGACTTGCTGTGCTTTTCCAGCACCACACTCCTCCACTCTGTTGGACTGTATGTTTTCGTCCTTTCAAATACTTATCCAACTCACTTTTTAAAGTTGCTATTTAATTGGCTACCTCTACACTTTTGGATATGATATTTTAATTCCTATTTCTTATCTCCCCTGCTTTTATCAACTAGGTCAGATTTCTCCTCATGTTATTAACACTTCAGCCAGTACGGCTGAATATGGCAGCAACTAACTTAACTCGCTTTGAAAGTTGCTTCCTGTTCCAGAATCTTTAGAACCAGAGCAACCCTGGAAGTGATCAGCTGTCAGTCGTCTCAACAGCCACATTCTGACTTGGGTTTATTTTATTCATTCACAGGATGAGGTTGTCACTAGCTGGGCCAACATTTATGGCATATCCCTCATTGCCCAGAGAGCAGACAAGAGTCAACTACACTGCTGTGGGTCTGGAGTCACATGTAAGCCAGACTAGGTAAGGACAGCAGTTTCCTTCTCAAAAGAGCCTGAGTGAACCAGATGGGATTTTTCTAACAATTGACAATGGATTCATGATTAGATCCATTTCAGATTTTTGTTGAATTGTGCTGTGATGGGATTTGACCCAGGTCCCCAGTTCGGGTGGCACAGTGGCACAGTGGTTAGCACTGCTGCCTCACAGCGCCAGAGACCTGGGTTCAATTCCCGCCTCAGGCGACTGACTGTGTGGAGTTTGCACATTCTCCCTGTGTCTGCGTGGGTTTCCTCCGGGTGCGCCGGTTTCCTCCCACAGCCCAAAAATGTGCAGGTTAGGTGAATTGGCCAAGCTAAATTGCCCCTAGTGTTAGGTGCAGGAGTATGTAGGGGAATGGGTCTGGGTGGGTGCGCTTCGGCGGGTCGGTGTGGACTTGTTGGGCTGAAGGGCCTGTTTCCACACTGTAAGTAATCTAATCTAAACATTACCTGGATCTGTGGGTTAACAGAGTCATAAAGTGTGGTGCTGGACAAGCACAGCACGTCAGGCAGCATCAGAGGAGCGGGAGAGTTGATCGGCATAAGACCTTCATCAAGAATTTTGGAGAGGGGGGGCACAAGAGGACTGAGACATAAATGGGAAGGGTATGCAGCTGTGGGAGAAGGTAGCCTGAAAGGTGATAGGTAGATGAAGGTGAGGGGTGATAGGGATAGGTCGAAGTGGAGGGTGGAGCGGATAGATGGGAAGGAAGATGGACAGGTAGGTTAGGTCATGAGAGTGGTGCCGAGTTGGAGGCTAGGATCTGGGTTGAGGTGGGGGCGGGAGATGATGAAGCCGTTGAAATCAACATTGATTCAGTGTGGTTGGAGGATCCCAAAGTGGAAGATGAGACGTTCTACCTCCAGGTGTTGGGTGGCTAGGATTTGGTAGTGGAGGAGGCCTAGGACTGAGGGAGGGCAACAAATGCCAAACCCAGTCAGGTACCATCCATTACATGAGAAAGAGGAATACAAGAGCACAATGGCCGAGGCTACCCCTTACAGCAATTCAAATTGCAGCTTTAAGAGGCACAGTCCTGCTTATCATCAACTTCAGAAGCAATTGGAGACACTCCATCAGTGGAATGTTTCGGCTCAGTGACTGCCTGGAAATAACTTGCCAGCAAAACTGTCTCCCTGTTACCAGTGAGCAAAGCTGAAGAAAATCATGGGCAAAGTCTCGTCTAAATTATCTCACCATGTCAGTTGAGAGAGGTTGAAGTGAGGTTAGTGGTCCTCAAAGGAGGAGAACTAAGAAGGAGATTGAAGTTTACTAATGAATTTCAAGCTATTGCTATCCAAGGATTCGAGTGCTAAATTAATCTGAATCCCTCCACACACAGCACAGCTAGAGATAATGTAGATTGAGCAAATTAATTATCAAAACAATTAACTGAAACTTCAACACAATTAGAAATGGTTCTGAACATTTCCTACCAGTGTAGGAATATATAAGATTTGTTAAAATTTACAGTTCAAAATTTTACGAATATTTATGCTTTTATAAAACCTCCTACTATAGGGTTAGAAAAAATTAACATAAATGGCAGTGATTGAGATTTTAGAGAGGAGTCTAACATCTAACTGAGTGGAAATCCCGAATTAAAAGTCAAATGATGACTTTTATGATTACATTGTGGTTGATTCTTAATTGCCCTCTGGGTAATTAGGGATGGGCAATAAATGCTGTCCTGACCAGTGATGTCCTCATTCTGTGAATGAATAAAACAAAACTGGGACAGGTTGCAAAAATGCAGCTTACATTCCCCCGAGTGTAGAAGATTAAGGTGTGAAATAATTGAGTTGTTCTGGATGATAAAAGGGTTAAGAACAAAGAACAATACAGCACAGGAACAGGCCCTTCAATCCTGCACCTCACTTTAGTATGCCTTTCCATACTTAAACTCGCTTCACGTTTAAGATCCATTTCCCAATATTCCGTTCCAATTCATGTATCCACCTAGGTTCTTCTTGAATGCTGCTTTTGTGTCTGCTTTCACTGCCTCTTCTGACAGCACGTTCCAGGTATTCACTATTATGTGAAAAATTTGTTTCCAATCTTTTTTAAACATCTCCCCAATCCTTGAAACTGTGTCTTCTAGTAATTGACCCCTCCACCCTAGGAAAAAGCCTCACACGTTCCACTCTGTCCATGCCGTGCACAATTTTATAAACTTCTATTAGCACACCCCTCAATCTCCTGTGTTCCAGTGAAAACAAACACAGTCGATCCAACCTTTCTTCATCGCTAAAATCCCCCAGACCAGGCAACGTCCTGGTAAACCTTTCCAGTACCCTGTCCAAAGCATCAGCATTCCAGTAGTGTGGTGACCAGAACTGTCCACAATAAATTGGGTTGAATTGAACAGGTAGAATTAAACTGCTGTAACCCACAGGGGATACTTTCCAAGACTGACTGCAGATGCCCAAAACCATGGATAGTAGCCAACCCATTCATATAAATTGGAAATCTACCTCCCCGGCACCCCCCTCTTTCCTGGTGCTGGAATATTCCATGTAATATGTTCAGGCCGTGGTTAGCCACAGGTAACTGAAACCGTGGTAACCGGACCCGCAGATATGACGGTCACCCTGCATTTCTCCTTAGGTCATAAATTCAGAACAAGGACTTTTAGTACAGACCTGATGGGCTGAAGGACCTCTTCCATCAGGTATGTTTCAATAAATCTATAACTTACAGTTACAGCGGGGATGTTTACGGTGATGTCAGGGACCATTTCTTGATGCAGCCCTGAGATATTTTGACAAAAGGAACAAGTGTATTCTGTCAATCCTAATACTGAGGAAAATCATCAGGCAAGACCGGGGGCTTCTGTGAATGAGAGTCAGATGAACTTGAATCACGGCAGACAGTATAACTTTAGTCTTGTCAGTTACACTTATGTTCTACAGTTACTATTCTAAAGCGCTAATATAATTTAAATGAGAATGTTTGATAATGTGACGTAGGCCGTAAGGGCATCAAGGGTTATGAGGAAAAGGAAGGAAAGTGGAGTTGAGGGTTATCAGGTAAACTGTGACATCACTGAATGGCAGAGCAAGCTTGACAGATCGACTTCTGTTCCTCTGTCCTATTGTCTTATGGCTTTAATAGAACTAAAGTTGAGGTTGGACAGAAAATTATCCATCATTCAAAATAATTCTTAGTGTGTAATCACTGTAATAATGTTCAAAATGTATGAATCGATTTGTGTACCACAAGCTTCCACAAACAGCAAAGAGATGATAACCAGGCAATCTTACTACTTAAGTGATGTTCATTGAGGGACTAATGTTGACTAGGATATGAGGGAGATCTGCCCTAACTTTCCTGTGAAATGATGCAAACAAATGTTTTATCTTTACCAAAGGAGGCACACAGGGCCTCAGTTTACTTTTCCAGCTAAAAAAGAGCACCTCCAACAGCACAGGATCTCCTCAGTATGCACTAACAGCGTAGACTTTGAACTCAAGCATCAAAGTGAGATTTGAAACACAATCTTCTAAGGGTTTATCACTGAACTATGGCTGACACGTAACAAATATTCATATTTAGTAAGGCAGCTGGAGAAGCAATGATCTGATCCAGCAAGCAATCCCTCTGAAGGTGAACAATGATTTGTCCAGGTTAGCACATTGGTCTCATTATATTTTACAGTCATAAAAAAAATCACAGGACAGTCAGAGGCTATTCTGCCCACTATCATATACTAGTACTTCAACAGGAGCTGTCTGGTTGAATTAGGTGATGGAATCATTTATATTGTTATACCTTTTCACTGAATTATTGTAAAATCTGTAGGTTTAAGCATTCCTTGCCGGGGTCCATAAGACCATAACAACATAAGACATAGGAGTGGAAGTAAGGCATTCGGCCCATCGAGTCCACTCCGCCATTTAATCATGGCTGATGGGCATTTCAACTCCACTTATTCTCCACTTATTCATTCCACTTATTCATTCTCCCCGTACCCCTTAATTCCTTGTGAAATCAAGAATTTATCAATCTCTGCCTTGAAGACATTCAGCGCCCCGGTCTCCACTGCACTCTGTGGCAATGAATTCTACAGGCCCACCACTCCCTGGCTGAAGAAATGTCTCCGCATTTCTGTTCTGAAATTGATCCCCTCTAATTTTAAGGCTGTGCCCACGGGTCCTAGTCTCCCTGCCTAACAGAAACAATTTCTTAGCGTCCACCCTTTCCAAGCCTTATATTACATTGTTAAGTGGGGAGCGCTTCTGCCTTTGAGAACAAGGACCGAGGTTTGAGTTCCAAACTGAGGCCTGAGCACCCAGGTAGCAGCTGTCTCTCCAGTGCAGTACTGCAGGAGTGCTGCTCCCTTCATTAACTAGGCTCCCCACCTCACTTGTCTGATGCTTGCCTGATTCTCACTCACCGCACTGGAAATACTCACCGCTGCTGAGATATTTCCAGATCCCAGACACGGCACTATCTTCAAAAGATGAACATGAAACAAATCTTTAAAAAAACTGTCATGCACTCAGGCAGACATTTTAAGTTCGGACCTGCCCTGCGTAGTTTGTGATATTTGCCATGGACATGATAGAGAAAGGGAAATTGGTGTCTTGCTTTACAGATAGGAATCTGGTAGCCCTGGTGGACAAGGTGCTGCTGAGGAGGATGCCCTATACCCATGGAACTGGCATAGAAGGACACAGCAGCCTGGGCTGAGGTTGTTGCCAAGGTCGGTGCTATCTGGAGCAATGCCTGATAGTGCAGGGCGGATGTCCTTCTCCACTTTGCCAGTGTAAATACCACTGTCCTCTCTCTCTGCGGCCTCACACTCAGTCTATCCCTGCTACTGTACCCACCTCCCAGCAAAGTTTATCCTCCAGAGCTCTCAGTATCGCCTGCGACATTTTCCCATGCCCGGTCTCACCCAGCCCAACATGCCACTAATCCCATGCGGTATCTGTACTGCCTATTCACTCACACGGAACACTTTTACCCCAACATCACTTGCAACTGCCTTGATCGCTTCCATTCCCTCATTCCACCAGCAAATGGCCCACAGCAGGACAGTAAAAAAGCCAAGATAAGTGGTACGGCCTTCTTCATTAAGCTCCTTGCACTATATGAGGAGAGGATCCTACCTTTGACTGCCTCAGCTGGACAGCTGATTGTGCCCAATATTGGATTAATATCACAGGCTGCCCTTGACTTATGGTGGTGGGACCTGCAGGATTTGTCCCTGGACTTGGTACAACCTATTCTCCTTGAAACATAGAGGTAGAAATGGAATGATGCTGTACAGCTACATATCTTTTCAAACTGTCTGGCCTTGAGTCAATGCTAAACTCCCAGGTAAAGCAGTGCTACTGTGAGCCTTTCAACTCTAGCTGAGGGGTCAAAATACCAAAGAATGTGAGCTTCCAGGAAGGTGCTAAGTGGGTGAGCACTAAGAGAGTGGGAGCACGTAGCGAGCGTGAACAAATGGGCCAGAGGCGCGGCCTAGTCTAATCCTTGAGCTGTGTGTCTGTGCAAACTGTCCTTGCAGCAGTGAGAGGTGATGGTGGACACCAAAATGTAGCATTGTGACAGAGAGCACAGTGTTCGTGGATGGGACGGGTGCCATAATGGTATGGAGAGGCTGGCACATGCCGGATGGCAACCTTCCTGGGACATGGGATGTGTGCAGCTGTTACAATGGAATGTGTCCAAGATGGCGATCAAGAGGAACAAGAGGCGAGGTGGAGTCGCCAGGCATCTATTTGTGAGATCTTCTGTCAGGCATGGCATTTTACTTCAAATCAGAAGGAGAAGCGGAATTCGATTTTATTGTCATGTTACTTAATCACAGAAGTGAAACGTGTGCAAAGTTGCCATTCCTGGCACCATCTTAGGCTCAGAGATATTTAGGTACAATATTTTAGGTACAACGTACAAAAATAAAGAAATAAACTTAAAAGTTAGCATTACATTCCCCCCATACTGGGCTGGCTCTCTCCCCCAACACTGGGCTGGTTCTCTCCCCCAACACTGGGCTGGTTCTCTCCCCAACACTGGACTGGTTCTCTCCCCAAACACTGGGCTAGCTCTCTACCCAACACTGGGCTGGTTCTCTCCCCAACACTGGACTGGTTCTCTCCCCAAACACTGGGCTGGCTCTCTCCCCAACACTGGATTAGTTCTCCCCCCAACACTGGGCTGGTTCTCACCCCCAACACTGGGCTCGTTCTCTCCCCAACACTGGGCTGGTTCTCTCCCCCAACACTGGGCTGGTTCTCTCCCCAAACACTGGGCTGGTTCTCTCCCCCCAACACTGGGCGCGTTCTCTCCCCAACACTGGGCTGGTTCTCTCCCCAACACTGGGCTCGTTCTCTACCCCAACACTGGGCAGGTTCTCTCCCCAACACTGGACTAGTTTTCTCAACCGCACTAGGCTGGTTCTCTCCCCAAACACTGCGCTGGTCTCTCCCCAAAACCTGGGCTGGCTGTCTCCTCAAACGCTGGGCTGGTTCTCTCCCCCAACACTTGTCTGCTCCTCTCCACAACACTGGGCTGGTTCGCTCCCCCAATATTGGGCTCGTTCTCTCCCCTGACACCGGGCTGGTTCACTCCCCCTGCACTGGGCTGATTGTCTCCCCCTGCACTGCGCTGGTTCTCTCCCCCAACACCGAACTGCTTCTCTCCCAACACTTGTCTGCTCCTCTCCACCAACACTGGGCTGGTTCTCTCCCCCAACACTGGGCTGATTCTCTCCCCGACACGGGGCTGGCTCTCTGCCCCTGCACTGGGCTGATTCTCTCCCCAGCACTGTGCTGGTTCTCTCCCGCAACACTGGACTCGTTCTTTCCCCAACACTGGGCTGCTTCTCTCTCCCCACACTGAGCTGGTTCTCTCCACCAACACTGTGCTGATTCTCTCCCCCAACACTAGACTGATTCTCTCCCCAAGCACTGGGCTCGTTCTCTCCCCAACACTGGGCTAGTTCTCTCCCCTGCACTGAGCTGGTTCTCTCGCCCCGCACTGGGCTGGTTCTCACCCCAATACTGGGCTGGTGTTCTCCCCTAACACTGGACTTGTTCTCTCCCCAAACAGTGGGCTCATTCTCTCCCCAACACTGGGCTGGTTCTCAACCCAAACACTGGGCTGGTTCTCTCCCCCAACACTGAGCTGCCTCTCTCCCCAACACCTGTTTGCTCCTCTCCAGAACACTGGGCTGGTTCGCTCCCCCAACACCGGGCTCTCGTTCTCTCCCCTGACACTGGGCTGGTTCTCTCCCCCTGCCCTCCCCAAGCACAGGCTGCCCTTGACTTATGGTGGTGGGACCTGAAGGATTTGTCGCTGGACTTGGTACGGCCTATTCTCCTTGAAACATAGAGGTAGAAATGGAATGATGCTGCACAGCTACATATCTTCCCCAGCTGAGAAGCATTTCAAACTGTCTGGCCTTGAGTCAATGCTAAACTCCCAGGTAAAGCAGTGCTACTGTGAGCCTTTCAACCCCAGCCAAGGGGTCAAAATACCAAAGGCTGTGAGCATCCAAGAAGGTGCTAAGTGAGTGAGCACTAAGAGAGTGGGAGCACAAAGTGAGCATGAACAAATGGGCCAGAGGTGTGGCCTAGTCTAATCCTTGAGCTGTGTGTCTGCGCAAACTGTCCTTGCAGCAGTGAGAGGTGATGGTGGACACCAAAATGTAGCATTGTGACAGAGCGCACAGTGTTCGTGGATGGGACGGGTGCCATAATGGTATGGAGAGGCTGGCACATGCCGGATGGCAACCTTCCTGGACATGGGGTGTGTGCAGCTGTTACCAATGGAATGTGTCCAAGATGGCGATCAAGAGGAACAAGAGGCGAGGTGGAGTCGCCAGGCATCTATTTGTGAGATCTTCTGTCAGGCATGGCATTTTACTTCAAATCAGAAGGAGAAGCGGAATTCGATTTTATTGTCATGTTACTTAATTACAGAAGTGAAACGTGTGCAAAGTTGCCATTCCTGGCACCATCTTAGGCTCAGAGATATTTAAGTACAAAATCCTAGGTACAACATACAAAAATAAAGAAATAAACTTAAAAGTTAGCATTACATTCCCCCCACACTGGGCTGGTTCTTTGCCCCCTGCATTGGACTGGTTCTCTCCCCCAACACTGGGCTGGTCTCTTCTCAAACACTAGGCTGTTTCTCTCCCCAAACACTGAGTTGGTTCTCTCCCCTGCACTAGGCTGGTTCTCTCCCCCAACACTGGGCTGGTTCTCTCCCCTGCACTGGGTTGGTTCTCTCCCCTGCACTAGGCTGGTTCTCTCCCCCAACACTGGGCTAGTTCTCTCCCCTGCACTGGGTTGGTTCTCTCCCCCAACACTAGGCTGGTTCTCTCCTCAAGTACCGGGCTGTTTCTCTCCCCAACACTGGGCTGATTCTTTCCCTAGACACTGGGATGGTGTTCTCCCCTGCACTGGCCTGGTTCTCTCCCCCCCGCACAGGCCTGGTTCTCTCCCCAACACTGAGCTGGTTCTCTCCCCAACACTGGGCTGGTTCTCTCCCCAGCACTGGGCTGGTTCTCTCCTCCCACACTGGGCTGATTCTCTCCCCCAACAGTGTGCTGTTTCTCTCCCAACACTGGGCTGGTTCTCTCTCCCCCACCCCATCACTGGGCTGTTTCTCTCCCCCAACACTGGGCTGGTTCTCACCCCAAACCCTGGCCTTAATCTCTGCCCAAACACTGGACTGATTCTCTCCACCACAATGGGCTACTTCTCTTCCTCAACACTGGGCTGGTTTTCTTCACCCCGCACTGGGCTAGTTCTCTTCCCCAACACTGGGCTCGTTCTCACCCAAAACTGAGCTGGTTCTCTCCACAACACTGGGCTGGTTTTCTCCCCAATACTGGGCTGGTTCTCTCCCCAGCACTGGGCTGGCTCTCTCACCTACACTGGGCTGTTTCTCTCCCCAACACTGCACTGGTCCTCACCTACTGCAATGGGCTGGTTCTCTCCCCCAACACTGGGCTGGTTCTGGTTCTCTCCCCAACACTGGGCTGGTTCTCTCCCCAGCAGTGGGCTGGTTTACTCCCCCACACTGATCTGGTCCAATCCCCAGCACTAACTGGTTTTCTACCCCGCACTGGACTGGTTCTCTCCCCCAACACTGGGCTAGTTCTCTCCCCAACACTGGGCTGGTTCTCTCCCCCAACACTGGGCTGGTTCTCTCCCCAACACTGGGCTGGTTCTCTCCCCGAACACTGGGCTGGTTCTCTCCCCGAACACTGGGCTGGTTCTCTCCCCCAACACTGGGCTGGTTCTCTCCCCCAACACTGGGCTGGTTCTCTCCCCAAACACTGGGCTGGTTCTCTCCCCCAACACTGGGCTGGTTCTCTCCCCCAACACTGGGCTGGTTCTTTCCCCAACACTGGGCTGGTTCTCTCCCCAAACACTGGGCTGGTTCTCTCCCCAAACACTGGGCTGGTTCTCTCCCCCAACACTGGGCTGGTTCTCTCCCCAACACTGGGCTGGTTCTCTCCCCAACACTGGGCTGTTCTCTTCCCAACACTGGGCTGGTTCTCTCCCCTGCCCTGGGCTGGTTCTCTCCCCAACACTGGGCTAGTTCTCTCCCCAAACACTGGGCTGGTTCTCTGCCCCCACACTGGCTGGTTCTCACCCCAACACTGGACTGGTTCTCTCCCCAAACACTGGACTGGTTCTCTCCCCAAACACTGGACTGGTTCTCTCCCCAAACACTGGACGGGTTCTCTTCCCGCACCAGGTTGGTTCTCACCCCATACCCTGGGCTAGTTCTCTTCCCGAGCAGTGGGCTGGTTTTCCTCCCCCTGCACTGGGCTTGTTCTCTTCCCCCGCATTGGGCTGGGTTCTCTCCCCCTGCATTGGGCTGGTTCTTTCCCCACCACTGATCTGGTCCTCTCCCCTGCCCTGGTCTGATTCTCTTCCCCTGCACTGGGCTGGTTCTCTCCCCTGCACTAGGCTGGTTCTCTCCCCCAACACTGGGCTGGTTCTCTCCCCAACATTGGACTGGTTATATCCTCAAACACTGGGCTCATTCTCTCCCCTGCACTGGGCTGGTTCTCTCCCCAGCACTGGGCTGGTTCTCTCCCCAGCACTGGGTTGGTTCTTTCCCCTGCACTAGGCTGGTTCTCTTCCCCAACACTGGGCTGGTTCTCTCCCCCAACACTGGGCTGGTTATTTCCCCAACATTGGACTGGTTATATCCTCAAACACTGGGCTGGTTCTCTCACCCGCACTGGGCTGTTTCTCTCCCTAACACTGGACTGGTCCTCTCCCCTAACACTGGACTGGTTCTCTCCCCTGCACTGGGCTGGTTTTCTCCCCTTGCACTGGGCTGGTTCTCTCCCCCAACACTGGGCTGGTTCTCTCCCCCAACACTGGGCTGGTTCTCTCCCCAAACACTGGGCTGGTTCTCTCCCCCAACACTGGGCTGGTTTTCTCCCCCAGCTCTTGGCTGGTTGCCTCCCAGCACTGGGCTGGTTCTCTCCCCAAACACTGGGCTGTTCTCTTTACACAACACTGGGCTGGTTATCTCCTCTACTTTGAAATCAATGTCTTCCAGTGGAGGAGGGACTTGGGGGAGGGGCGTTGGAAATGCGATAGGTGGAAGGAGGTCAAGGTGAGGGTGATAGGCCGGAGTGGGGTGGGGGCGGAGAGGTCAGGAAGAAGATTGCAGGTTAGGAAGGTGATGCTGAGTTCGAGGGTTGGGACTGAGACAAGGTGGGGGGAGGGGAAATGAGGAAACTGGAGAAATCTGAGTTCATCCCTTGTGGTTGGAGGGTTCCTAGGCGGAAGATGAGGCGCTCTTCCTCCAGCCGTCATGTTACTATGGTCTGGCGATGGAGGAGTCCAAGGACCTGCATGTCCTTGGTGGAGTGGGAGGGGGAGTTGAAGTGTTGAGCCACGGAGTCCACATCAAAGTGAACAAGACTGGCCTGTTCCATGTGAGTAACAATATACATTGAGTAGACATTAGCATACTCTAGATTGTGCATGCCTGTGGTGGTCAGTTTAATAGTGACACAAAGATGATTGAGGTAAAAGCATTTTCCCTTTGGTCATTACCGGATGCACAGTCGATCTTTGATGAGGTGAAGAACAACTGCCAGGGAGATAGTATAAGGGTTTGATAAAGACTTACTTGACATTAACACCAGCCTGGATGATAAACGCATCTGTTTCAGGTCTGTCACTCAGAAAAGCTACAGTCATATCTTCGTGAAGTATTTGCAGGATTGTGATGAAGTTTCTCGGACATCCAAATCCTTAGAAAGCAAACTGTACAGCCTCACATTTCTCTGAATTAGATGCTTTTCTCAGGTTGTTGAAGACAATAATAAAAAAAAAATTCCTGAATAGTTTTTGGAATTTCCTGGCATAAAAGGCCAGGCCAGATATTCATCTGGAAGGTCTCAGGACATGCCATAACTCTGGCAAGATGTCTTCAGTCACAGGAAGGAGAATGGGTACCAGGAATTTCCTGACTATGGACAAGGGGCAAGTACTATGAGAGTTGGAGGTGTAACCTAGCCTGCTGCTTTAGTGTATTGCCAGAACACAAAAATACCTTCCAGGAGATTTAGTTCAATGAAGCTAATGGATTGAAAATCATTGTCTTGACTCTGGATGATTTTCTACTTTATACTCCCAATGGCTCCTCACCAGCAGTTTGCAGTGTATTAGCGTTTACAGTGTTCACTGCAGAATACATATGCGCAGAGAACACCATCTCAATGCTTATATTACCAGAAGATTTTTTTTATTTTAAATGGAACGCTGTCTGAGATTAAATTAAGCCAGATGTTTAAAATCAAGCCAGAGTCTAAGTAGCTCTTAATACACGTTCAAAACACAGCCTCATTAGTGTGGTTCAGTAGGCCATGTATTCAGTATTTTTGTCAGAACTCTGCCAGTTCAGGTGCCCATCCCAGGGACAAAATTGAGGTTAACACTTTATTAGAGTAATAAGGAAAGGTTGCCTTTTAGATGAGATTATTCCTGTGGTCCTCAGATAGACGCAGACAATCCCATGGCATGAATCACATTGGAGTTATCCTCAGCTAACAATCAAACCTTAACTAACATCACTCAGGCAACAAAATGGATGTAGCTGCTTAATGGTGATGTCACTGGATTACCCCGTCATGAACCATAGGCCAAGGTTCGGGGGCCATGGGTTTAAATCATATAGTAGCAAATATGAAATTTTAATGTAATAGACAGAAACCTGGAATAGAGAGCTAGCCTAATAGCAACTATATAACATTGTCAAAAATAATTGATTGAAAATTCAGTTCACTAATATCCTGTTGGGAAACAGGTCTGCCATCTATATCTGGTCTGGCCTACACATGACTCCTCAGTCCATAGCAATGTGGTTGCTCTCACCATAATGTGTAAAACAATGGGCTAAATGCTGGAAAATGGGATTAGAATCTATGGATATTTAATGACTGGCCTCTTTCCATGCTGGAGAAACTCATTGACTCTGAGCAATAAATGCTGGTCCGACCAAAAATGCCCACATTCCAGGGATAAAAATACATTGAGGGCAGCACGGTGGCTCAGTGGGCAGTACTGCTGCCTCACGGCACCAGTGTCCCAGGTTCAATTCCAGCCTTGGGCAACAGTCTGTGTGGAGTTTGCACATTCTCCCCATTTCCTCCTGGTGCTCCGGTTTCCTCCCACATTCCAAAGATGTGCAGATCAGGTGAACTGGCCATGCTAAATTGTCTGTAGTGTTAGTTGCATCCATCAGAGGGAAATGGGTCTGGATGGATTGCTCTTCGGAGAGTCGGTGTGGACGTATTGGGCCAAAGGGGCCTGTTTCCACACTGTAGGGAATCTAATCTTAAACCAGAAATGATCTGGTCCTTATCCAGCCACTGTTCGTGGAATCTTGTTGCATACAGATTGGATGTTGTGACATTCAGTACACATTGCAATGTCTCATTCTGCTGGCTTGATTACTGGGAATGTGACAGCCACACCAGGAGAGATTGTGAAGGTGCCTCAAGACAGAGGTGGGAAAATAATTCAATATCCGAGAGGGAGGTGAGAACGCTAAGTCCTACAGATCGGAGGGACAAATCCCCTGCTTGGACAATCAGATAAAGGATTTCAGGGGAGAGTGGGAGTTTTTCTTTCGGTCTGTAAGCCCCTTGTTTGGGTTTCGGAGCCTGCAGTCTCACAGGGAGCTGTCACATGTTAATGAGGGGCATTCACCTCCCCCACCTACTGGCAAAATGCCGACATGTTGCTTCATAATTATAGCATCAGCTGTTCTTCCCAACCTCTCAATGCAGTAGTTAAGTGAATCTTCTGTTCCTGCAGAGCTATCTGGCAGTGCAAATGAACAAGGGAGCAATTAATGATACACCATCCCATAGGTTCCCAGACACTCTCCCCAACAATTTCCACTCCTGTTGGCTAGGTTAAAAGCTCTTTGAAATTGCTTTGCATTAACTCTGTTTTATCCTTACTGTGGCTATCAGACCTGAATCGTATATGAGAAAAAGAAACGTGCTCTCAAAGCTTTCTCACATTGTGACCATCAGGTCAGAAGCAAGAATGCCAAATTTCAAATAGAGTGGCAATTGATATTGCATAAGAATATGAATGCTGATTAGTTAAGATTGGTTGTTAAGATAAAGTCTCCATAGTTCCAGAGAGACATAGTGCTGCTCTCTCGTATTGGGAGAGATGACCGGTGGTGCTTTAACCAAAGCGTTACCTTCCCTCTGGCAAGGGCAGAGGTTGAGAAGGCTAGGACATTCATTCTAACCTTAGCCATTGTCTTCACTCTGAATCACAAACGACAGTCCAGCCAACTAAACCAGCAGACTGGTTTTTATTTCAAAAATATACTTTCTTCATAAAATAATTTGATGGTCTGTACAGTTGGTCATGCCATACGTATGTACACATTTACATACAGAAATCAGAATTTATCATTTTTTATATATAGGTCTGTACATTTTTCAATCATATGCCCATATATTTAGCTGAGGCATCAGCAGAGCCCAATTGACTGCGTGGGCCCCCTGTTCTTCTTAGACAGGCAGATGTTGCACAGTGGGCTTTCCCCAACGCGCCTTGGCGGAAGCTGCCTCAAGCTTCAGTGCGTCCCTCAACACGTAGTCCTGGACCTTGGAATGTGCCAGTCCACAACACTCAGTCGGGGTCAACTCCTTCAGCTGGAAGATCAACAGGTTTCGGACCGCCCAGAGAGCGTCCCTCACCGAGTTGATGATCCTCCAGGCACAATTGATGCTCGTCTCAGTGTGCATTCCGGGAACAGGCCGTACAGCACGAGTCCTGCGTCACGGTGCTGCTCGGGACGAACCTCGACAAAAACCACTGCATTCCTCTCCAGACGTATTCTGCGTAGGCACATTCCAGAAGGAAGTGTGTGACAGTCTAAACCAAGAGACACCCAGTCATTCAGGATTTGCCAAGGGAACTCACCAGAGGATTATTGTCCCCACTCATCTGTTTACTTAAAGAAATGCATACACCTTAGACGTGTGCTTTTTCTTCCATTGATCATATCTCTCCATCTTTTTCTAGCAAGTGCCATTAACACACTAAGAGATCTTAACCAATAATTTCAAACTGATTGATAATGTAGATTTTAGCAAGCTCGTGGTTATTCAGCAAGTTCTGTCCAAATGCAGAATCACATCTAATTATGGATATTATGCTTGAGATTTGCAAACATGAGCTGTGTAGTCAGTGCTCTGCCTTATGTGAATAGCCAAATGGATGTACATGAACAAATGAATGATAGAATGCCTAAATAACTGAATGAATGAATAATTTTATTGATAATATATTTTATACTGAGAAAAACAGTAATATACAGTGAAAAGCTTTCCACCCAACACCACAATCCTGTCCCATGTTGAAAGATTTATAAGAGGAAGAAGAAAGACATAGCTGAAAGAGAGTCCATTAGTCCTGAGCCAGCTCATCATCAATGAAGCCTGCACCGCCATTCCTCATCCAATAGCTCATCGCTGTCTACATCGGACACAACCGACCTAAAAGTCATTATTCCTCAGGTTTTATCTTTCACTGCTGGGCTGAAGTTGCTAAAATATCTACCTATGAGCCTGGCCTTGCACGAGTATTGAAATTCATGTCAAACATTATTCTTTAGTGTGATAGACAGAACATCTTTTTGGCTTGATGGTAGCATCTTGTATGTGGAAATTACTATCCATGGTTGCTGATTCAATGCAGCAGTGCAAAACAGCTATTTTACAAATCTTTGCCCTTTGTGAGGTAATTTGAAGTAGAACTGAGCACATTTCAAGTCAAGTGTTGATGGTATTTTGTGATTCATGAGTATGAATAGGCTCACTTGAGGCTTCTACTTGCTGAGAGCTGTCTATTCACATAAAGGATCCTGGGAAAGGATAGCATAAGCCCAGGAATTAAGTCGTTTCTGAGATAATAATTTATGGTGAATTCTACATAGCAATGTTTCTGCAAATCAGAATCAAATTGGCAACCAATCAGCAGCTCAAGTTTGATGCAGTAAAATTCAACTTGGGTTAAATTTTACTTGGGATAGTGTTAGTAACTCTATACTTGCAATCACCCTCCTCAGAAAATGGGCGAGAATCTTTGTTCTTCATGTACACTCAAATCACACTGTTGGTTCCAAACACCACACACTGGCTCATTGGGTAGCAGGAGAAATGCAGTGATGGGAGAAATGATGAAAAGGGCACCAACCTTGTCATTTGGCCCTCTTGATAAAGATAATGGTCAGAGAGGACTGATTCCAAGGGGGTCAAAAGACCAAAACGACCATGATGTTCTCAATCAACGCAATACTAACTCATATTCCGTGGATGACAGTTGTTGCTGAACCAATTACAGGTGAAATAAGACCATAATACCATAAGACAAAGGAGTGGAAGTAAGGCTATTCGGCCCATCGAGTCCACTCCACCATTCAATCATGGCTGATGGGCATTTCAACTCCACTTACCCGCATTCTCTACGTAGCCCTTAATTCCTTGTGACATCAAGAATTTATCAATTTCTGCCTTGAAGACATTTAGCGTCCCAGCCTCCACTGCACTCTGCGGCAATGAATTCCACAGGCCCACCACTCTCTGGCTGAAGAAATTTCTGTTCTGAATTTACCCCCTCTAATTCTAAGGCTGTGTCCACGGATCCTAGTCTCCTCGCCTAACGGAAAAAAATTTCCTAGTATCCACCCTTTCCGAGCCATGTATTATCTTGTAAGTTTCTATTAGATCTCCCCTTAATCTTCTAAACTCCAATGAATACAATCCCAGGATCCTCAGCTATTCCTCGTATGTTAGACCTACCATTCATCTGTATGAATCTCCGCTGGATACGCTCCAGTGCCAGTATGTCCTTCCTGAGGTGTGGGGACCAAAACTGGACACAGTACTCCAAATGGGGCCTAACTAGAGCTTTATAAAGTCTCAGTAGCACAATGGTGCTTTTATATTCCAACCCTCTTGAGATAAATGATAACATTGCATTCACTTTCTTAATCACGGACTCAACCTTCATGTTTACCTTTAGAGAATCCTCGACTAACACTCCCAGATCCCTTTGTACTTTGGCTTTACGAATTTTCTCACCATTTAGAAAGTAGTCCATGCTTGTATTCTTTTTGCCAAAGTGCAAGACCTCGCATTTGCTCACACTGAACTTTATCAGCCATTTCCTGGACCACTCTCCTAAACTGTCTAGATCCTTCTGCAGCCTCCCCACTCCCTCAGTACTACCTGCCTGTCCACCTAACTTTGTATCATCGGCAAACTTTGCTACAATGACCCCAGTCCATTCATCCAGATCATTAATGTATAACGTGAACAGCTGCGGCCCCAACACTGAACCCTGCTGGACACCGCTTGTCACCTGCTGCCATTCCGAAAAAGAACCTTTTATCCCAACCCTCTGCCTTTTGTCAGCTAGCCAATCCTCAATCCATACCAGTAACTCACCTCGAACACCATGGGCCCTCACCTTGCTCAGCAGCCTCCTGTGTGGCACTTTATCAAAGGCCTTTTGCAAGTCTAGATAGACTACATCCACTGGGTTTCCCTGGTCTAACCTACTTGTCACCTCTTCAAAGAATTCAAACAGGTTTGTCAGGCACGACCTCCCCTTACTAAATCCACGTTGACTTGTTCTAATCTGACCTGCTCTTCCAAGAATTTAGAAACCTGATCCCTAATGATGGATTCTAGAATTTTACCAACAAACGAGATTAGGCTAATTGGCCTATAATTTTCCATCTTTTGTCTTGATCCTTTCTTGAACAAGGGGGTTACAACAGCGATCTTCCAATCATCCGGCACTTTCCCTGATTCCAGTGACTTTTGAAAGATCTCAACCAACGCCTCTGCTATTTCCTCAGCCACCTCCTTCAGAACTCTAGGATGTATCCCATCGGGGCCTGGAGATTTATCAATTTTAAGACCTTTTAGCTTTTCTAGCACTTTCTCTTTTGTAATGGCAACCATACTCAACTCAGCCTCCTGACTCCCTTTAATTGTTGGGATATTATTCATTAGGTCAGGCAGCATCCAAGGAACAGGAAATTCGACGTTTCGGGCCAGAGCCCTTCATCAGGAAGGGCTCTGGTCCGAAATGTCAAATTTCCTGTTCCTTGGATGCTGCCTGACCTGCTGTGCTTTAACCAGCAACACATTTTCAGCTCTGATCTCCAGCATCTGCAGACCTCACTTTTTACTCTGGGATATTATTCATGTCTTCCACTGCGAAGACTGATGCAAAGTACTTGTTAAGTTCTCCTGCTATTTCCTTATCTTCCATCACTCGGCTTCCAGCATCAGTTTGAAGTGGCCCAATGTCTACTTTTGCCTGTCGTTTGTTTCTTATGTATTGAAAGAAACTTTTACTATCATTTCTAATATTACTGGCTAGACTACCTTCATATTTGATCCTCTCCTTCCTTATTTCTCTCTTTGTTATTCTCTGTTTGTTTTTGTAGCCTTCCCAATCTTCTGATTTCCCACTGCTCTTGGCCACTTTATAGGATCTCTCATTTTCTTTCATACATTTCCTGACTTCCTTTGTCAGCCATGGCTGTCTAATCCGTCCCCGGATAATCTTTCTTTTCTTGGGGATGAACCTCTGATAGCAAGGGAAGGAGACATCCTTTAAACCTTGGCCTGCATAACAGAAAACATCTTTGCCCCTTTTCTCTGTGAGCAAAAAGGCAAAAGCAAAGAATTCTATTATGAGAAAACATCAGGATCCGCTTGATCACCTCTTGAATCAAACATTACCTATAGCCCTGCAAATAATATCATGTATCCATTGCTAAACTCAAAAGAACTGTGAGAAATAACTTGTGACATTATACTGACTGAAAGAGTTTTCCTTGTCCACACAGAATCACAGAGATGTACAGCACTGTTTACCCATTCAGAAGATTTTTGTCAAACTATCTATTTTGTCTGCCTTCTTCATGAATAAATGTTTGCTTGAGGTTTGTGCTTTAAGTCAGTCACATAATGGAAAATTTTGCCATTTGTAAAATAGATTGATTTATAAATAAAAGGAGATATTTTCTTTTTTGAGCTAAAATCTGGTGTGAGAATTACTTTTGTCCTGAATAGGTAAATGGTAAAATCAGTATAAATGAACCACACCTGAGGGCTACTCTCTTATTAATGAGAGATAACTGTTGGGGATTTAACAGGAGGGTCACCACACCTCAAGTGAGGGGAGAGATTGAGAAGGAGAGTCTTTCATGATAACCTCAGCAAGTGCAAGTATTCCTGATGGATTTGCAAAACAGAAATCAAGCTGATGCATTTGTCAGATGAGTAGAGGTGGCCTTAAATTTGAGAGCCCAGATGTCAGAAGCAAATGAAAAATTGGCCCAAGTATCTGTAACTGGTGGTAAATTGACAGTGAGTCATTTGAGTTAATGCAAATTCAATGATAGTTAAAATCACTTGAATACGAATAAGACGTTTAGCACCATTCACAACTCATAAGATATAAAAGCACCCACCTAAATGCAATAATACCTGGACATTATGTCGGCTTAGGCAACATTCACACCCCACATGTGCCTTATCAACCAAGAGAGACTCTAACCATCACTCCTTTACATTCAATGACTCTGAGCTCCCCATTATCAACAGCCTGGCTGTTACCTTTGTCTAGAATCCAGAATGAAATAATTATACAAGTACTGTGTCTGCAAGAGCAGGTCAGAGGCTCAGAATCCTGTTCTATAACTTTTTTTCTTAATTCCTTAAAGCCAGTCAATTTCAAGAAGGCACAAGTTTGGAGTGCAATGGAATAGTCCCCACTTGCCTGGATGGTTGCAGCTCCAACAACACTCAAGAAGTTTGACACCATTCACTTGATTGGCATCACATCCACAACCATTCAGTCCCTCCACCACCAATACTCAGTAGCAGCAGTGTGTACTATTTTCAAAAATCAAAATTCATTAAGACTCCTTAGATAACACCTTACAAAGGACAAGAGCAGCACTACCGCAAGTTCCCCATCTGAACCCCTCGCCATCCTGACTCAGAAATATATCACAGTTCCCTCACTTGTCACTGGGTCAAATCCTGGAACTCCCTGTCTAATGGCATTGTGCGTGTACTTACATCAACTGGATTGTAGCATCACACCCTTCTCAAAGGCAACTAGGGAATGACAATAAATGCTGGCCAATCAGTAATGCCCACGTTTCAAGAATGAATCAACATTAATAATTAAGGCAGCTTGAGATTGAGAAGTAAATAACATTGGAATTGGAAAGGGGGGAGACATAGAGTCATATAAATGTACAGCATGAAAACAGACCCTTCGGTCCAACCTGTCCATGCCAAGCAGATATCCCAACCCAATCTAGTCCCACCTGCCAGTGCCTGGCCCATATCCTTCCAAACCCTTCCTATTCATATACCCATCTAATGTCTTTTTTTAAAATAAAGTGAATTTGCAAGGAAAGAGAACGGAAATATAAAAGGCTGGAACTAGAGTTTCAGTATAAAGAAAGCAAAAGGAAGAGCAAAAGAGGGGAGATTCAGGGCATATTGCCTAAAATGATGCAATGCAAAAACAGTTTAGACACTGAAGAGGATTCTAATAGGGAAAATACCAATTATAATCTAAAGTCTTCAATTGGGATACTTAAAGTTACATTGATCCAACCAAAGTCTTGAAGAAAATAATGTGGAAACATTGTTTAAGTAATTTATGAAAAGAGCAAAACAAAGTGGGCAAAACAAACTGGATCTTTACCGTGCAGAGCAAGGGGACAGGTGCAGCACATGAATTTTATGCCTCAGGGTCGGAGGAGCTTGAGCTGGATTATACACTGTGGAAAAAGGGCTATTCTGAATATGTATGAATTAATTTCTGAAAGACATAGGCAAAAGTTTTGGAATTTGAGGAAACACTCTGTGCAAATCTATATTGAGCTTGAATGGATAAAGCAAAGCGAATTTGAAAGGTAGATAACTGAATGACACATAATAAGCTCTCAGCTCAATTAGTCTCCAAGAGAAACTTAAAAGTAGACAAGCCAATGGGGTACATTTATCAGAGATTGCTCTACTTTCAGAAGTCCTTGACAGAGAAAAAGGAGGCTTTAGAATTATTGTTGGCTTTAGTCGATGGCTACGTCTGTTAAAGTTGCAAAGAAAGACCGTGAGAAATAGGAATAGTAATGGACCATTTGGCCCCTCAGGCCTGTTCCATCATTCAATAGGATCATGACTGATACAACAATTTCTTACTTTCTGCCTTTTCCCCATAACCTTTGGTTCCCCAAATGATTAAGAATTTATCCATCTCAGCCTTAAATATACGCAAGAGCTCTGACTCCACAGCTATCCGTGATGGAATTCCAAAGAATTACAACCCACTGAGAGAAGAAATTCCTCAGTCTTAAATTGGCACCACTTTATTCTGAGACTATACCCTCTGGTCGTAGGCTCTCCCAATAAGGAACCATCTTCTTAGCATTTACCCTGTCAAGCCCCTTAAGAATTCTATATGTTTCAATGAGATCACCTCCCTTCCTTCTAAACGCAAGTGGAGTAGATATAAATCTGCATGAACGATAATCCATTAGTTTTTGTTGAGAGAAATTCAAATTCAAATGTAAGATTGTTTCCTTGGAGTTTATCAATGCAACATTTAATATAACAGTGGTACACATTGTTGGAATAGATAATGTAACAACAGACACTTTATTGAGACTGATTGTACTGTGGTAGTTTAATAATTTGTAAGGAAAGATAAGTAATTTTGTAAGTCTTAAGCAAAGAATGAGTGAAGATTAATGAATGTTATTTGCTTGGTGTTTTATTTTTACATATATCATGTTTACCTAGCAATGAACTGCATTTACAAATGAAACAAATGAAGAGTGAAAACATGTAAAGGAGAATGTATTAGTCCTTTTTGGTCTATAATCTGGAAAATGGAAGTTGGACACCATTATGCACTGGGATAGTGCATTGGAAATCAAGCGCCACTATTCCAACAGTCATGACAAGGTCAAAGAATTAAAATAAACACACAAAATGCCCTAATATACCTGGTTTTCAGACCTTGGTTGATAGAAGACCCCGGTTAGTATAAAGAACAGGTTTCTGTTCTGACCAAGAATTACTATTTGTTACACGTAATCAGACTCTAGTGACAGCTAAAGACCTATAAACTGTTAGCGTATAACACTATAAATTAAACACTAATCCCCTTATCATGTCCCACTCACAGACACTCACAGACAGAGGAAAAAATATGGATATCAGAAAAGTTGGTAAAGCTATTCAGTATTCTTTGTTTACAAGATCTCTTGAATTGGTTTTTGTTGAACATATCTAAGACATGGAGTCATGAGTCCTGTATTGATGAGAAAGTGAGGACTGCAGATGCTGGATATCAGAGTTGAAAATGTGTTGCTGGAAAAGCGCAGGATTCCTGAAGAAGGGCTTATGCCCGAAGCGTTGAATCTCCTGTTCCTTGGATGCTGCCTAACCTGCTGCGCTTTTCCAGCAACACATTTTCAGTCCTGTATTGATGTCAAGTACGCATTCTATTGGCTTTCATCAGCATTGCCTCTGCAGCATCGTCCAAAAATGCTGGCAGGGCTGCACATAAAAAGTAAAGCCCTGGAAATAGTTGACATCACCCAGCACTGAGGCTATCCTCCTGCACTGGGAAGGTCATGTTATAGTCATCTGCTGTAAGATTATGTTGTACAGAGAACTCCCTGATATGAATCTTTCTTTCAGCAAGATACCTTTAACTGATAGGGCAATGTTTATTTTACCTCGCATAACATGGGAATTTCATCTGAGTAATGTGGTTCTGAAGAATCCAACAGAATATTAGTTATACATAATAATTCAGTTCAGTGTCCAAGCTCTTATTGGGCTTTTCAGCTGCAAAGAGCGTTGTGCTTCCCTCATCATGCTTCAAGTGGTTCAAGGTAGATAGAGTCTGAAAGCTTTATATCCTCACGATACAATGATGATATGGCAAACAATTCTCGAGGAGATATACGAATATACTATCTGTAAGGCCTTATACACCACGGACAACGGGTAAACAAAATAGTGTGACATCATGCAAATATTTCAAGGGGAGCCTGCAATTCCTCACAGTTTGCCACACCGATTGTCACCAGTAGGAATCGCTCTACAACATAATACTTGAATGATTAAATTGCTCAGTCCTATCCCAATGTTACCTCTGTGAACTAAATTACAGCAGAATGTGAGGTCGTAGTGCTCTGGCATAATCACAAACCTGAGAGAAATAGGAACATTTGAGCTCATTTCCTCTGCTAAGTAAAAAGACTGGTAAATGACTTTGAAAAGGCAAAATCCTTGGATAAGATATTAAAACAGAGGATTTGCTACTCTCACAAGTGAATTTAAGAGATCCCATGGTAAAAATTTGAAGATCTGCAGATGAGCCGTCCCTAATGTCCTAGCCAATACTTATCCCTTAATAAAATTGACAAAATATGATTATCTAGTAATTATGACATCAGTGCAAGAAATGCCTGCTACATGTCCTACACTTTCCTCCTAGCTACAGTGCAGAAATACTTGATTTGCTGCCAAGCCACTTTGTGACCTGAAGATCTGAAAGGTGCTCTATAAATGCAAGTCCTTCCTGTTCTTTAGTTGCTCTCAAAAAGGAGAATCACAATCCATGGAAGGTCAACTGATGAGGAAAATAAGACACTGCTTCAAAACCCAAGTTTCTGTTCATTTCCCTGTCTGGAAACTCTAATATATGATGATTATTTTGGGTCAGTTGCATTAGTATTAAGCTATGGAAGTGTAATTGAACATTAAGCAACTTCACTTCAAGTTTTAAGTCCTGCATTAATTAGCCCTTTAAGCATTTCTTTTGCTGCCTTGGTAACCACTTCATTGTGACGAAGCTCGGTGCAGTGAGGAATTTTCTTGTCAGTTTTGTTCAAGGTATATTGGGGCCTAAAGCTAGAGATTAACGTGGAGAAAGGGTCCATTGGCATGTGAACCTGATCAGGAGGAGGTTGAAATTCACCAACACTTTCTTAAGGGCAACAGCACCCACATCCCATAAAAGAATAATAAGAGCCATTGCCACGGGGATGGGCTTTCACGAGATATGAATTAGAAAATGGCTTTCATTAACACGATAGCAATATTGAGCAAGTTCAGAATAACTGGGAGATATTTTAATAATATTCAGTCAAATATCATGAAGTTAATGATTCCCTCAATAAGAAAAAAGCAGCTCTGTTTTATTTAATTGAAACATTTCTGATGTCACATTGTAATGTCAATTCGTTGTGAGCTAATATCAATCTCTGCAACATTACCGATTAACCCAAAATGGCAAGAGGTTTCACTTTTATTGTTCTGCCTTTAGAGGATTGAACATAATGTTCAGTGATCCACATATTCTTAATAGAAATTAATTCTGTTCAGATTCCCTACAGTGATTCAGGCAATGTTTGGGACACCCTTACCCGTGTCACTTGTTTCTCACTGGTATTTGCTGTTGCAGTTGTTGTTACAATCTTGGTCACCAAACATGCAGGCTCTCAGAACCGATTTCATTCCCCGATTTCTGAAATGCTTATCACTACTTGCTTAAATTTTCAAATTTTTTCATCACCAAAAAAGTTGAAATTATCATATTGATTCAATCCTGGGTTATCAGTATGTGTTTAAAAGTGGTGTTTTCTTAATACTAACGCCTGGGATCATGATGAGATAATAACCAAAGTTTCATCATTTCTTTCTGTCACTAATCAACTGCTGTATTCACACAACCATTTCCACCAAATGGTGTTAATTATCCTCGCAAATCTACTTTGGCAAAACTTATCAATGTTTTTATAAAGTCCATGTACACAACATCAACCAGAATACAGCAGGCCAGGCAGCATCTCAGGAATAGAGAATTCGACGTTTTGAGCATAAGCCCTTCATCAGGAATTTCCTGATGAAGGGCTTATGCTCGAAACGTCGAATTCTCTATTCCTGAGATGCTGCCTGGCCTGCTGTGCTTTGACCAGCAACACATTTGCAGCTGTGATCTCCAGCATCTGCAGACCTCATTTTTTAATCAACCAGAATACCTTTATCAACTCTCTCATTACAGCACATAGGTCTGTACAAGGGAAGGGTTGATGCATTGTGTTTTACAGGCGAAAGTAAGGACTGCAGATAATGGAGATCAGAGTCTAGATTAGAGTAGTGCTGGAAAGCACAGCAGGTCAGGCAGCATCCAAAGAGCAGGAAAATCAATGTTTTGGAAGAGTTTTTGCTCAAAACATTGATTTTCCTGCTCCTTGGATGCTACCTGACCTGTTGCGCTTTTCTAGCACCGCACTAATCTAGCATCGTGTTTTATGGTTATACTGATACTCCAGAGTAATGAGCTGAGGAATGGGCTCAAATCAAATTTGAATTGAATAAGAAAT
Organism: Hemiscyllium ocellatum; assembly: GCF_020745735.1. Lineage (NCBI taxonomy): Eukaryota > Metazoa > Chordata > Chondrichthyes > Orectolobiformes > Hemiscylliidae > Hemiscyllium > Hemiscyllium ocellatum. The sequence continues at coordinate 8,939,574 of NC_083411.1, forward strand.
GCGGAAGTTCAATGATGCTTTGAAAACCTATCTGTTGAATTAATATCCTTTACAGTTGGGAAACTGTTGTTTTTATCCATCATTCCAGATTCATAGCAATATGCCCAACTTCTGAATGGCTAAGAATCACTCATTTGTATCAATTGTTAAAAAGTCTCAAAATGGAATGAAACCTAGATGTCAACCTAGCCAAAGGCAATCTTAATCCTGATTATCCTGAATATCCTCCTTACTAATATGTGGCAACTAGAGCCGATAATGGCAGAGCTGTCTCACAATCCACTCAAACAATGTCAATTTCATGGAATGAAACCCTTTGCAAGCAGTACTGTCATCATGTCTAGGCAACAAAGGTGCATTGGGAGTCCTCAATATTCACTCCTGATCCCATGAAGTCTTATCGCATTATATCAAGCATGGGCAAGGAAGCTTCCAGCTGATTACCACAAAACCATTCTTCCTCAGCAGCTCCTGCAAAGCACTTCCCACTTGGAGGAAGCATTGGAGCGCGGCAAGGGAGCAGAATGTATTCTGAGTGGACTCTTCAATGTCAATCACCAAGAGTGGCTTAGAGCACCAGCGACTGTCTGTACTGGCCAGACCAGGTGAGGATGCCAAATTTTCTTCCCTAAAAGATATTAGAAAGGTTTCAATTTTATTGTTATTGTTGCTGAGACTAGTCTTAAATTTCAGTTTTATTATCTACATTTAAATTCCACTTGTGTCCACATTGAGATTTGTGCCTGTGTTCCCCAGTGCCTTTGAATTAAAGGTTCAGTAACTTTCCTACTGTCAGCCTCCAGGTGATCAACCTGTTCACCTTCTTGTCACCACTTAGATTCTTTCACATCCACCCAGTCACTGCTCCTGAGATAGGCCTGGGTTTTACAATGCTCCTGAAAGACACAATCTCCGGCATGACAGCAGACTATTCCCAACTGGACCCACTGAATCTGGAGTAGAAAGATTGTAACGCCTGGGCTCCGTCATCCTGAGAGGAGGTGAAGTGGAAATCACAGAATCAGCGAATCACTACAGTGTGGAAGCAGACCATTCAGCCCATTGAGTCCACATGACCCTCCAAAGAGCATCCTACCTAGACCCACCCATCCCCTGTAACCCTGAATAGAAGAGGTGAAGCTTTGTTGCACTTTCTCTCAGGTAAATCCTCTCAATGAGGGAGACTCACTGTACACAACTATGTCCAGTTGCAGTCTTATCATGATTTTCTTGAAGTCGAGGGTTGGTGCTGGAAAAACACAGCAGGTCAGGCAGTATCTGGGGAGCAGGGACATCGACGTTTCGGGCATAAACCCTTCATCAGGCTTTTGCCTGAAATGTCAATTCTCCTGCTCCTCGGATGCTGCCTGACCTGCTCTGCCCTTCCAGCACCACACTCTCGACTCTAATCTCCAGCATGTAGCCTTCATTTTTGCCATAGTTTTCTTGAAGCTAGGCATCTTTACACCTGCACTTAAACCCTTTTGTGACAAATACCAAAATGCCATTTCCTTTATTTGCTCCTTGTAGAACCGTAGAGTACCCATAGTATAGAAGCAGGTCATTCAGTCCATCGAGACCACATGACCTTCCAAAGAGGGTCCCAGCCCTACCTAATCCTTGTAACCCGGTATCTCCCATGGCCAATCCACGTAACCTGTACATCTTTGGATTGTGGGAGAAAACCAGGGCACCCACTGGAAATCCTCGCAGACAAGAGAAGAATGTGCAAGCTCCAAATAGACAGTCGCCCAAGGCTGGAATCGAGCTCAGGTCCCTGGCACTGTGAGGCAGCAGTGCTAACCACTGAGCCACCATGCCACCCAATATCTGACAGAGTCTTGAAAATGATGAAATTAACAAATCAAATGCGTAATTTGAACCATATTTCTTTCCAACAGCAATGAGGATCTTGATCTTGCTGTTACATGGATAGGTTGATGCAGAGAAGATCAATGAATTTGAAAGGCTAGTCACTAGACAAGCTGCCAAGAATCATAGGCTAACATCTTGGTGTCAAAGGCTTCAAATTGCCCTGTAGTAAATGATGAAATTTGGTGTCATTTTTAATATTTGGAGTAAAACGTTAGCCTAATGGTGATCATGAAACAATTCCATTCATGAATGTCCTTTAGCAGAGGAATTCTGCCATCCTTACTTGGTCTGGTTTACATGTGACTCCCGGTCCACAACAAAAGGGTTGATTCCTAACTGTCCTCTGGGCTGGTCAATACAAGCTTATGTAATCAGCAACACTCTCATCTTTGGAGCCATTTCAAATAGAGGGTGCTTCAAATGAAAGCTATGATGGTAAGCATGCATGTGCAACAAGCTGTGAGGAAAGCTTGGGCGGCACGGTGGCACAGTGGTTAGCACTGCTGCCTCACAGCGCCAGGGACCTGGGTTCAATTCCCGCCTCAGGCGACTGACTGTGTGGAGTTTGCACGTTCTCCCCGTGTCTGCGTGGGTTTCCTCCGGGTGCTCCGGTTTCCTCCCACAGTCCAAAGATGTGCGGGTCAGGTGAATTGGCCATGCTAAATTGCCCGTAGTGTTAGATAAGGGGTATATGTAGGGGTATGGGTGGGTTGCGCTTCGGCGGGTAGGTGTGGACTTGTTGGGCCGAAGGGCCTGTTTCCACACTGTAAGTAATCTAATCTAATCCAATGACATGCTGGCCTTCAGGGGGAGAGGATTTGAGTATTGGAGTAAGGATGTCATGCTGCAGTCATACAGGACCTTGGTGAGGCCACACTTTGAGTGTTGTGTGCAGTTTTGGTCTCCTAGTCTGAGGAAGGACATTCTTACTATTGAGGGAGTCCAGTGAAGGTTCGCCAGATTGATTTCCGGGATGGTAGGACTGACATATGAAGAAAGACTGGGCTTGTACTAGCTGGAATTGAAAAGAATGAGGTGGGGGGAATCTCATAGAAACATATAAAATCCTGATGGGACTGGATAGGCTAGATGCGGGAAGAATGCTCCCGATGTTGGGGAAGTTCTGAACACGGGGTCACGGTCTAAGAATAAGGTGTAAACCATTCTGGACTGAGATGAGGAAGAATTTCTTCACTGAAAGAGTTGTGAACCTGTGGAATTCTCTCCCACAGGAATCTGTTGGGGCCAATTCGTTAGATATATTCAAGAGGGAGCTGGAAGTGGCCCTTGCAGCTAAAGGGATCAAGGGGTTTGGGGCGAAAGTGGGATTGGGCTACTGAGGTTGCATGATTATAATGAATGGTAATGCAGGCTCGAAGGGCCGAATGGCCTACTCCTGCACCTATTTTCTATATTTCTCTGAAACTTTCATTTAGATGGTGCCTTTATGTCCACCAGACATCATAAAATGCCTTGCAGGCATTCTGTCCTTTTTGAAGTGCAGTTACTGCTGTATTGAGGCAAACCGAGCAGCCAGCTGGCGCACATTCGGATCTGTTTTTGTGACATTGATTGAAGGTTACACATTACCGAGAACACTGGAGATAATGCAGCTATGAAGCAGCAAGGTCTCTACTTCCTCAGGAGGCTAAGGAATTTCAGCATGTCCGTAAAGACTTACCAATTTCTTTAGATGCACTGTAAAAGGCATTCTATCAGATGCATCACAGCTTGGTATGGCAACTGCTCTGCCCAGGACTGTAAGAAACAACAGAGTTGTGAACACCACCCAGTCTATCACACAAGACAACCTTCTATCCACTGACTCCATCTACCATTCACACTGCCTCAGGAAGGCAGCTAACATCATCAAAGACCTCTCCCTTTCTGATTATAACCTCTTCCATCAGGCAGAAGATATAGAAGCTTAAACACATATGCCACCAGATTAAATAATCGCTTCTTCCTCGCAATTATTAGACTTCTGAATGGACCTCTCAAATTTTAAATTTAATGTTGATCTTGCTCTTTGTGCACCTTGTCTGCAGCTGTAATATTGTCTCACTCACTCTGTTCTATTACCCTCATGCATGTTGTATGGTATGATCTGCCTCTACTGCACACAAAACAAAACTTTTCACTGCACCTAGGTACATTTGACATTATTAAATCAAATCAAAATCAAAATATCACAGATGCTGGATATCTGAAATTAAAGCCTCACTTGAAAGGCAGCACCTCTGATAGTGCAGCACTGCACTGGAACATAGGCCTTGATCTCAGTACTCAAGACCTGGAGCAGAACTTGAATCTGCAATCCTCTGTCTGGGAGATGAGAGATCTGTCCCCTCAGCCATGGGTATCACGTAGGAACAAGATTTGGGAAAGAGGAGTGCTCATTACTCAGGAGGAAGCTACCAACTGGAGCACAACTGACAACTGAAGAGAATGAAGAGAGAGAGGGAGAGAGAGAGAGAGAGGAATTCAGAAATCAGGCATTGAGCATGCAGGTATGGTGTATAAGGTAATAAATTCATACAGCACAGAGTCAGACCTCTCAGTCCAACCAATCCATGCCACTCATAATCCTATACTAAACTAGTCTCACCTGCTTCCTCTTGGCCCATATCATTCCAAATATTTCTTATTCACGTGGTTGCCTGAACGTCTTTCAAATGTTATAACTGTACCAGTATCCACCACTTCCTCAGGAAATTCATTCCACACACAAACCATTCTCTGTGTAAACAAACTACCACTCAGGTCTTTTTGAAATCTCTCTCCTCTCACATTTAAAATGTGCTCGCTAGTTTTGAAATGCCCGATCATAGAGAAAAGACACCTGCCATTCACCTCATCTACACCACTCATGACCTTATAAAGCTCTGTAAGGTCACCCCTCAACCTCCTACTCTGCAATTAAACAAAATGTCCTTGGCTATCCAGCCTCTCCTCATGTTGCAAGCCCTCCATTCCAACCACATCCTGGTAAATCGCTTTTGAACCAGCTCGAGCTTAATAGTATCCTTCCTATAACAGAGTGATCAGAACTGGACACGGTACTCCAGAAGAGACCTTACTTTGACATTCTGTCCCAACTCCTGTACTCAAAGTTCTTAAAAATGAAGACAAGCGTGCTAAACTCTTTCTCAACCACCCTAACTTTATGTGATGCAAACTTCAAAGAATTATGTACCTGAATCCTTAGGTCCCTCTGTTCTACGACATTATCCAAGTCCTTACTTTTAATTGTGTAAATCCAGCCCTTGTTTATTATACGAAAATGCAATACTGTAGAAATATAGACTGGTTGGTGGTCAAGGACCTGCTTTTTAGTTATTGATTCCATGAGGCAGTTGACTCTAGTTATGTGTTTTATTTTAAATTTCACACTGCAAACGACATACTTCATTGTGACAACTGAAGGTTTTCCGCATCAAGGTAAAGCAGTGATTGGGATTATTTTCCTTGCAGTAATAGCACTGTCCGTTTATCAATTATTGAGCAGGCTTTTCTTTCAGTAGTCTCGCCAAAATATTCCCTTTTCCACATGACGTAGGACAAATTGCTATTGGTACCACACCAGCACATAAAGCTGGGATTACTAATTAGTGCACCAACTGAACTTAATGAGTTCACTATTTCTCACAAATATTGATGGCTTTACACGTGCAAAATGCTAATATGAAGTAAAATGTAGTAGGGTTTTTATACTTGGGATATTCAGGGATAACAGTATAATTTTGTCAGGTGTCGTCATTCCATTGTTTAGAAACCTTTTAATGTTCACTTGCTAAAATTTCAGTGATAGAAACAATTCTACTCTCCCCCAAGAATCCAAAGTGTAAATACTGGGCTTTCTTGTGAACTGCCGCAGTTTTTGAATACATGGTATTTCCAGTCAGAGCTTTGTTCCCTCACTTTTATTGGCTGAAAACAATTAGTTAGCACCAGCACATAGGCTTCAGCTATTCCATAAGAAGGTCCACCAAACAGTTTCTCAGGGCAATCTTTTAAAACTGTTACTTTTTGCGATGTGAGTATTACTGGCAAGACAAATATTTGTTAATCATCTTGGGATGCCCTGAAACTGGGAGAAAGTGAGGACTGCAGATGCTGGAGATCAGAGCTGAAAATGTGTTGCTGGAAAAGCACAGCAGGTCAGGCAGCATCCAAGGAGCAGGAGAATCGAAAGAAATGAAAGGGCTCCTGCCCGAAACGTCGATTCTCCTGCTCCTTGGATGCTGCCTGACCTGCTGCGCTTTTCCAGCAACATATTTTTAGCTTCATGCCCTGAAACTGAGTGACTTCCTCAGTCAGTTGAAAGTCAACTACATTTCTGTGGGTATGAAGTGGGCATGGACTAGACTGGGTAAGAATAGAAACATTCCTCCTTTCAAGGGCATTAGTGAACCAGGTCATTTGTTAACAATTGTTCAACTGTCTGTATATTCCAAATTCATTAGTTGAATTGAAATTCCACCAGCTGCTATGATGGGATGATGAACCCCTACCCTCTAGATTACTAGCCCAGTGATATTACCAGTATGCCATCTTCACACCACAAGAAGAGGATTGGGAAAAATGCCAACCTTGCCTGTTATCTCCAACATCTCAATCACAAACATTAAAACAACATTGCAGTTGAGAATTCCTCCTCTTATCTGTGTTGCTTTCTACAGGGTACTCCAGTTTCCTCCCACACTCTGAAGATGTACATGGATGTACCTACCAGAGAAGGTGCAAAACATGACTTATTCTTGAGAAATAAGGCAGAGCAGGTGACCGAGGTGTCAGTGGGGAAGCACTTTGAGGCCAGTTATCATGATTCTATTAATTTCAAAATACTGATGGAAAAGGATTGACCGGATCTAAAAGTTGAAGTTCTAAATTGAAGGAAGGCTAATTTTGATGGTATTAGGCAAGGTCTTTCAAAAGCTGATTGGGGGCAGATGTTTGCAGGAAAAGGGACAGCTAGAAAATGGGAAGCATTCAGAAATGAAATAACAAGAATCCAGAGAAAGTATATTCCTGTCAGGGTGAAAGGAAAGGCTAGTAGGAATGGGGAATGCTGGATGACAAAAGAAGTTGAGGGTTTGGTTCAGAAAAGAAGGAAGCATATGTCAGGTATAGACAGGAGAGATCAACTGAACACTTAGAAGCATATAAAGGCAGTAGGAGTGTACTTAAGAAGGAAATCAGGAGGGCAAAAAGGAGACATGCGATAACTTTGGCAAATATGGTTAAGGAGAATCCAAAAGGATTTTACAAATGCCTAAAGGTCAATAGGGTAACTAAGGAGAGAATAGAGCCCCGCAAAGATCAGCAAGGCAGCCTTTTTGTGGAACCGCAGGAGATGGTGGAGATACGAAACAAGTATTTTGCGCCAGTATTTACTATAAATCTCATTCTTCTTGTTTCAATAGTAATTTGAGAGGTCACTTGCTGACAGAGTCAGCCAGATCTTCCCCTGCCGACAGTGCATTATTTGCTAATATTGAGAGTGCGGTGCTGGAAAAGCACAGCGAGTCAGGCAGCATCCGAGGAGCAGGAAAATCAATGTTTCTTTGCCCGAATCGTTGATTCTCCCACTTCTTGGATGCTGTCTGATCTGCTGTGCTTTTCCAGCACCGCACTCTCGACTCTAATCTCCAGCATCTGTAGTCCTCACTTTCACCCATTGTTTGCTACTGACTTTCCAACAGGGGCTCCTGAATTCATAGATCAGGATTGATTCTGTTGTTGCAAGTTCGAGGCATTCTATAGATAATGATATGTCCCCTGCATTCTTTCTTGGAATCACTGTGACTATCTTGTGTGTATGGTCATTGTTCTGGATTTCCCCAAAAGTAGGAATATCATGGGGTGAGATTTTAACTTATTCAAAACCTTTTGCTTCCACAGATTTGGCATTGAGTTAACAGCCTCTTTCTGTTTTAACTGGGAAGAAAGGTCAGAAAAGTAATTTTGATCAAAAAAGATCTCAGCAAACTTAAGAAACCTATAGAGGAACACAAGGGTGAAAGGGAATTGCTGCCAGTGATGGGAAATTAAAATCCTGAGCTCAGGAGCCAGGTAACAAGTAATATCCCACTTCACGATTAGCAAGCATAAATTCTGATGCTGAAAGCTTTAAAAGATCAGGGTATGGAGGTGAAAGGAAAAGAGAATGTCGAGATTGTTCTTAATGCACCCAAGGGACCCAAGGGTTCTTATTTCAGTTGCTACTTCAACATACCACCCTGTTCACTGGCCAACACCTCTGCCTCAGGCTTGCTGTAGTGTTTCAGCTCAGCTCAGTGGGCAAGCTGGAAGAACAGCCCTACATTTTCCACTTGGAAACTCTCCAGTCTTCTGGACTCAACATCGAGTTCAAAATTTTAGGGTTTAAGGTACCTTCAGATGGACTTACCCAAACCCCCCACACCAGGCCTTGTTAACACATAGTCTGCTATTGCACACCACCCATCATTAACCACTAATTGTCCCCTCAGAATTGCTCATTCTCCCAGGCTGATTGTTATCAACTCCTCTGTCTGTCCAACTATTCTTCTCTGTCTTTGGCCTTTATCCCCACCTATCATTTATTCCTTCCTCCCTCCTTGCACTCTATCTTCTGTACAAAATCTACCCTTTTCCTAGCTACCGTCAGTTCTGAGGAAGGGTCACTAAACCTGAAACGTTAACTCTGATTTCTCTCCACAGACGCTGCCAGATCTGCTGAGCTTTTCTAGCAATTTCTGATTTTGGTTCTTAATTCAATTCTGAACAGATGACGATAGCTTTCAGAGTAGAACCTTGGAGTGCCAAAAGCTGTTTTATTCCCCATTGTTCTCTTCATCTTCCCACCAGGCTGCCAACTGCACTATCCACAGAATGTGTTGCTGCAATCCACCAAGTAATCTGTTCGAAAATGTTAGCTGAGGGATAAATACAGGCTAGGTTACTGGGTAGAACTCTCTGCTCTTTTTTTAAATAGTGCAACAAGATTTTTTTACCTGCAACACAATGGCATATAAGACCTCGATTTTGTGTGAAATACATAATCTCTGACAGTGTGACACTCCCTCAGCACGGTGTTGAATTTTTGGATTAAACTGTGTGCTCAGGTTTTGTGATACAGATCATCTTTCATAGCCTCAGAACTTCTCACAACATTACCTTACTGCTAATGAAATGCTTCCAAATTGTTGTCAATGTTGGAATAGGCAACACAGCAGCTAATTTGAGCTCAACTGGGTCCCGCACACAGAATTGAACTACAAACCAGTCAATCTATTTCAGTGGGGTTCATTAAGGAATAACTATTGATCCATGTGTAATGATCTGAAAGCATATATTAGAGTGCATTAATGCATTCATTATTCATTAGATGGTATTCCTTTAACCAATTTGACTGATATTAATCTTGTGCTATCAATACTGTGAGTTACCAAGAGTACGAAGCAAGATAAAGACAAGAGTGGTAGCACCCTTAATCACAGATGGTTTCGGTGTAATAGTTCAAGATTATCTTGATCCAGGAAGATTAGGATAGAAACAGTTTGGGTGGAGATGGGAAAGGTGTCTGTTTTTGGAGTGAACTATGGGCACCCAAGCATTATCTACGATGTAGGAATACGTATATGAGAAGAAGCCAGGTGCTTGTGATAACGGCATGGAAATAATTATTGAGAATTTGAATACACATATAAACTGGAAAAATCAGATGGGTAATAACAGCCTCATTGAGGAGTTTATAGAATGCTGTCAAGACAGATTTTTCTTTGGATCAGATGTTCTGAAACCATCCAGATGGCATGTTGTACTGCACTTGGTATTTTGTAATGTGACAAAATCAATTAATTACAAAGAAATAGAACATTACAGCACAGTACAGGCCGTTTCGGTCCTCAATGTTGCGCTGGCTTGTAGAACCAATCTGAAGCCCAACTATCCAACACTATTCCATTTTCATCCACAAGTTTATCCAACAACCATTTAAATGCCCTTAAAGTTGGCGAGTCTATTACTGTTGCAGGCAGTGCTTTCCACATCCCTACTAGTCTCTGAGTTAAGACACTACCTCTGACATCTGTCCTATGTCTATCATGCCTCAATTTAAAATTATGTCCCCTTGTGCTAGCCATCATCAACCAAGGAAAAAGGATCTCACTATCTAACCTATCTAACCCTTTGATTATCTTACATGTCTCAATTAAATGATTTCTCAAGTCTTGGAACTAGTATTCATAATATGATTGAATTTTACATTTCATCGAATCCCTACACTATTGGAGGAGGCTACTTGGTCTATTGAGTTGATGCCGACCCTCCGAATAGCATCCCGTCAGGCCCAGTCTCCTACCCTCTCCCCATAAACCCACATTGCCTGTGGTCAACCCATCTAATCAGCACACCTTTGGATTGTGGAAGGAAACTGGACACCCAGACACAGGGAGAATGTGCAAACTCCACACTGACCAAGGCTGGAATTGAACATGAGTCCCTGGTGCTGTTAGGCAGCAGTACTGACCACTGAACACTCCTGTTTGAAAGGGAGAAGAGCACATTTAAGATGAGCATGTTAAACCTCACAAAAAAAGGGCAACTATATGGGGATGAAAGTTGAGCTAACTGAAGTGAGCTGGGACATTAGATTAGGAGATAGGTCAGTGGAAAAACATTGGCAGACACTTAAAAGGATATTTCAAAATACTGAGAATAAGTACATCCTGACTATAAAGAAAAATCCCAGAGGGAGTACCCACCATCTATTACTAACTAAGACAGTTAAGGAGAAGATTAAATATAAGGTAAAAGGACATAATTACTCAAAGTTAAGTGGCTGGTCAGATGACAGGTCAGAATACAAATAATGGCAGAGAATGATTGGATGGGGAGTCAAGCCAAACAAATTAGACTGAGAGGAAGCTAGTTAGAAATGTAAGATCAGATAGCAAGAGTTTCTGTAGATATTTGAAAAGAAAACAAAGTAAGTAGAGTGAGAATTGTGAGTAAATAGCAAATAATGGTAGACATTTTGTGGCAGCAGCATGTACTATCTACAAGATGCACTGCAGAAATTCACCAAAGGTTCTTTGGTAGTACTTTCCAAAGGGAAAGGGAAGTAGATACACTGGAACACCACCATCTGCAAATTCCCCTCCATTCCATGTATTAGTCTGGTAACTTTAGACTCTGTACAGTGTGGAAATAGACCCCTCGGCCCAACCAGTCCACACCGACCCTCCGAAGAGCAACCCACCCAGAACCATTTCACTCTGACTAATGCAAAAAACAATATGGGCAATTTAGCACGGCCAATTCACCTGACTGCACTTCTTTGGACTGTGGGAGGAAACCAGAGCACCCGGAGGAAACCCACACAGACACAGGGAGAATGTGCAAACTCCACACACAGTTGCCCGAGGCTGGAATCAAACCTGTGACCCTGGTGCTGTGAGGCAGCTGCGCTAACCACTGAGCCACCGTGCTGCCCCATTCCAATGCTTTCATGCCTTTTTTTTAACATAAGGAGATTAACACTCCAAATAAGGTACTGTAAATCAGAAACAAAAACAGAAATTGCTGGAAAAGCTCAGCAGGTCTGGCAGCATCTGTAGAGAGAAATCAGAGTTAATCTTTCAGAGTCAAATGACCCTTCCTTAGAACCAGACTAATACTGTCCATAGTATTGTAGATGTGGTTAATGTCAAACTCAGTTTTTGCTGATTTGTTTGACGGCATGGAAGCTATCCTATTGGGATATCTGAACTGAGTGAACAAGCAGTGTTTAAGTTACAAAAAAAGCAGGAAATGCTGGGGAAACTCAGCAGGATTGACAGAATCTATGAAGAGAGTCCCAGTTCTGAAGAAGAATTATACTGGACTGGAAATGTTAACTTTGTCCCCTTCCCCACATATTCTGCCTGACCTAATGAGTTTCTCCAGCACGTATTTTTGGTTTGGTTTTTAATTTCAGACCTCCAGCACCTGCGATGATTCCGCGGTTTAATTTCACTGGATCCAGAGCCTCAGCAAAAACGGTTAACATTACAATTCCCGACTGTGGTGGACATGGCTGTTTGGTGACAGAGGTGGAGCCCTACGCCAGCGGGAAGGAGGCGCATGTGGGCAGTCCGACTCGGATTATAGTGCAGTGTGTGGTGCTGGGAAAGCACAGCAGGACGGGCAGCATCTGCAGTCCTCACTTTCCCGCCTGAGTCGGATTGTAGTCTTGAGCTTCAGACCAAAGATAAGGCGGCAGCATCTTGGAGGTCAAGCTGCCGATCCAGTTTCTAAACCTCTCCACACCGCCCCCGCCACAAACTCTCACCACAGCCACCCCGCCCAGCAAAAAAAAACCGAGATGGATATTTATCTCGTGGGAGCAAATGAAATAGAATTAGGGATGTGGAACAATTGAGATGTTTCAGCCAATATCCATTCCCCGCCCACGTTAGCTTAAAAGAAATTAATGGGGAAGGGGATGCTCATTCATCAGGAGATGTGTGTGTGTCTGTGTACATCTGTGTGTGTGCGAGCGTTTATGTATGTGTCTGTGTGTGTTGGTGTGTGTACGTTTGTGTGTGTGTTTGTGTGCGTCTGCGTGTTTGTGTGATTGTGTGTGTGTCTGTATGTTTGTGCGTGTGTTTGTGTGTGGGGGCTTGTGTATGTCAGTGCTTGTGTGTGTGTTTGTGTGTCTGGGTTTGTGTATGTCAGTGCGTGTGTGTGTGTTTGTGTGTGTGTCTGTGTGTGTTTGTGTCAGTATGTTTGTGTGTGTGTCTGTGTGTGTTTGTGTGTGCTGAAGTCCGAGCAGAGATTTGCTTCTGGGATAACTGTGGGAGAAGCAATGAGTTACTATTCTGTCTTCATTTTCCCCCCTCGTTTGTTGAACACTCGCCGGATTTCTGTTGTTCCTTCCTTTACCTCCTGTGTCCTGGTTTCACGAGAGCACATTCATCCGCGGTAAAGTTTGCAGATTCTATTTCTGGGAATCTGAGTTCCACATATAAATATACAATCCGGGCATGATCCTCATTTAAAAAGGGTGCCATCAGTAATAACCTACAACAGGAACATTCTACAGCAGTGCGGGTGTTGTGCAAGGACTGAATGCATTTGACGCCGGTGTGTGTGTAGTTTAAAGTATATTTTAATTCGGGGGGGGGGGGGGAGCAGTATTTAAAAGTCCTACAAAGCCATTGCAGAGTTAATCGGATCCGAGCCAAGAACTTCTGGACGTGCGTGACGTGGTCCCTGGCAGCAGATGGAAGGAGGAGATTTCTCTCTCTGTGTGAACCCAAACTCTGCAACGGGAGAAGGAGAGATCGGACCCAGGTTCTCCCGCATCCAGAGCCCCCTTCCTCCCCGGCTTGCAGTGACTCTCCCTGGGACTGCATTCCGCAAGCGCCCTCCTGACGGGCTGGTTCACCGGGCGAAGGGAGGGCAGGTTGAGCTGCTGAATGAATCTTTCTCCAGTGCGAGTCAGCTGGCTCTTTCGAATTGATCGACGCTGAGATGGAAGTGTTGGAATTTCTCTCCCCCCAATCCACCCACAGCCGGGAAATTTGCGCGTGTCTGTGCCTCTAAGACAGACGCAGTCTTGCCTTCCTTTCTGAATCCCTACCCGGCAGGGAAAAGCAAGAAATAAAGCTTTGGAAATAAGGCTGGTGCGTCGATTTTCCAAGGTTGCTGGCTCTTGAGATCAAGGTCAGGGTTCCTGCTCCTTTTGGATGCTCCGAGTTGCCTGGAAGTGGGTTTTCAGGACCCTCTCCTCTGTGGAGACGGATTTGAGTTTTGCTAACACCCCCTCCCACCCCTGCCACCCCTCCAAGCTGAGCTACAAGGGGAGCTGAGGAGATGCTGAGCCGGGTCGTGGTGCTGAGTGCGCTGGCGTGCTGCTGCTGCCTGTGCCCGCGGGTAGCGGCGGAGAGCCGCAGGAGGGACCTCTGCCGGAGCCGCTGTGTGTGCGAGGAGAGGGACAGCGTGCTCAATGTGAACTGCGAGGCCAGGGGCTTCACCAGGGTCAGCGGCCTGCAGCCCCCCCAGCACCGCCTCTACCAGCTCTTCCTGAACGGGAACTCGCTCACCAAGCTGCCGGCGAACTGCTTCACCAACTTCAGCCAGGCGGTGACCCTCCACCTGGGCAGCAACGGGCTGCAGGAGATCCGCAACGGGGCTTTTCAGGGGCTGACCCTGCTCAAGAGCTTGCACCTGGACAACAACCGGCTGGAGGTGCTGAGGGAGGACACCTTCCTGGGGCTGGCCAGTCTGGAGTACCTGCAAGCGGACTACAACTACATCAGTAGCATCGAGCCGGGTGCTTTCAACCGCATGCACAAGCTGAAGATCCTGATCCTCAATGATAACCTGCTGCCCAGCCTGCCCGGCAACATCTTCCGCTTCGTGCTGCTCACCCACCTGGACCTGAGGGGCAACAGGCTGCGGAAGCTGCCCTTCAGCGGGGTCCTGGAGCACATCGGGGGCATTGCTGAGATCCAGCTGGAGGAGAACCCCTGGAACTGCAGCTGCGAGCTGCTGCCCCTCAAGTCCTGGCTGGACTCCAGCGCCCTGCAAGGGGGCGAGCTGGCCTGCGAGAGTCCCTTCCGGCTGCACGGCCGCCTGCTAGCCCAGCTCAGCCGCCAGGACATCTGCCCCCGGCGAGCCCACAGCTCCACCCCCGGCGGCGGGGGGGACTCCGGGCTGAGGATCCAGCGACTCCCCCCGCACAGGGCTCAGCCGCAGCCCCTGGCCACCGCGGCTCAGCCCGGCCCCAGGGCGGGCAGGACCCCGGCTGGAGGCAGGGGCAGGCCGGCCGCCACCCCCGCCCCCGACCCCCGGCAGATGAGGGGCTCCCAGAGCCGCCTGGCCGGGCAGCCCGACTGCCCGGGGCTGTGCTGGTGCAACGTGCAGCATTCGGATGGCGCCTTGCATGTGCACTGCCACGAGCGGAGGATCGGGAACCTGAGCGAGCTGCAGCCGCGGCCCTCCAGCCCCAGGAAGCTCTACCTGACCGGCAACCTGCTGCACATGGTGCAGCTGCACGACCTGGAGGAGTACGGCAGCTTGGAGCTGCTGCATTTGGGTAGCAACCGCATCTCGGTCATCCAGGAGGGGGCCTTCCGCAACCTGAGCAACCTGCGGCGCCTCTACCTCAACGGGAACCACATCGAGCGCCTCTCGCCGGCTCTCTTCGTGGGTCTGCAGCGGCTGCAGCACCTCTACCTGGAGTCCAACGTGATCAAGGAGATCCTGCAGTACACCTTCCACTCCCTGGCCAGGCTGAGTCTGCTGCAGCTCAACAACAACTTGCTGCGTTCCCTGCCCGCCAACGTCTTCGTGGGCACCAACCTGAGCCGCCTCAACCTCCGCAACAACCACTTCTCCCAGCTGCCGGTGCGGGGTCTGCTGGACCAGCTGCCCGCCACCGTGCACCTGGACCTGCGGGAGAACCCCTGGCACTGCGGCTGCCCCATCGTGGCGCTCAAGAGCTGGGTGGAGCGGCCCGGGGGCGGCGTGCGGGCCAGCGAGCTCTCCTGCGAGTCGCCGGCCAAGTACGCGGGCCGGGCGCTGCGCTCGCTGCGGGCGGAGGAAATCTGCTCCGAACACTCGGATCCGAGCGCCACCGCCTTGACCCGGAGCCCGGGCCAGCCCAAGCTGCTGGGCGGCGAGCTGGGCACTGCCAGCCCTGAGGCGGCTCAGGCCAGTGCTGTGCCCCTCTCGGTGCTGATCCTGGGCTTGCTGGTGGTCTTCATCCTCAGCGTGTGCTTTGGAGCGGGGCTGTTCGTCTTTGTCTTGAAGAGGCGCAAGACGGCTCAGAGTGGGCATGGAGGTGCCCACCACAGCCCGGACCTGAACTCCTACCAGCTGCAGTACCCTCCCTATGGCGGGGAGGGTACAGACAAGGCAGAAGCTCATGTCTACAACTACATCTCCCACCCCCTGGGCCAAATGTGCAAGAACCCCATCTACGTGCAGAGGGAGGGCGAGCAAGTGGCTTACTACCGGGACCTGGCAGGGAAGAAGCCTCCCCCGGCGGCCCCCGCTTACTCCATCAGCACGGTGGAGCTGCTGGAGCACCGACCCCCCGCGGCCAGCCCCTCCGAGCTGCTGTACCAGAACCTGGCCGAACGGCCCAAGGCGCTGCCCGGGGCGCACTACAGCTTCTGCACCTTGCCCAAGCGCCCGTTCGGCCCGTCCCAGGACAGCAGGCACAAGGAGCAGGACAGGCTCAACAAGACGGTGCTGTACGGCACGCCGAGGAAGCAGCTCCGGGAGGCATCCAGAGGCGATAGCCTGTGTCTCCGAGGCAAGTTCCAGGCCGAACCAGACTACCTCGAGATGTTAGAGAGACAGACTGCCATCAGTCAACTGTAGAGTGGAACAGAGAGAGAGAGAGAGAGGTGAACCACTGACAACAAAAAGGACACCCCGTACACATGGTTGACTCGAAACCTGACTTATTCCACAGTGATTTCTGACTCAAGTTTGGTGATTTCACCAAATCCCGATTCTCCCAAAATCCTATTGATTTCTCGATTTTACAAAGGAAGATTTTTGGGACTTTTTTTTCCCTCCCCCGTATGATTACTGGACACCACATTCCCTGCTGAGTTGGTTCTAAAAATCCACGAATGCGAAGGAATTCGTCTACTTCTGCTTTTCAGTTTCCTCACCGATATTTGATCATATTGTATAAGTTTGGCGTTTATTGCAATTTCCAAAGACCATTCTATCCCGCCCTACATAGTGAGCTATATACCGGCACTATCTATGGCAAGGAAAACCTTTTTTCTTTGGTTTGGTGGAGAACGTTAATTACAAAACGCATCTTGGTCTGAACATTTACTTTTGTTTGATGCTTTTGGTGGTAAACTGTACTACCACGTTTTTAGCAAACTGATATATCTCCGGCGCTCCTGAGGGTTGGTCTCTCGGGAGCTGAAATATTTTTATTCCCCAAATGATTGTATCTGTATCACATTAAAACACAACAAATGTAATTTCCATTTGCCTACCGGGTTGTGCATAAAGAAAGTTTTTTTTAATTGTAAATAGATCAGCCCTGCATTATTTAAGACATCCATCGAATCTAGCATCATAAATTGTATTTTATTCTTCCTGTATGGCAGTGTTTCGTTCAAGTATGAAATAATGACTCAAGAGATGTTCAGGACTAACCTCTTGAATGATGACTGTCAGTCCTGAGTAACAGTTGCTCGTTAATGCAGATTTGCAATCCCACAGCCATCAAGAGGCGTTAAGTGGTTTTGTTTCTCGTATAACTCAGTGGTGCACTTAGCATAAACCTTTGCTCCCTTTATTTGCCGCTAGAGAGCAGAAGGACCCTACATCCTACCTGAGTGAACAGATGACAGGCACAATAGCAGGCTATGATATAAATAAGGTGACATACTAGTGAAGCTGAATCATAGAAAGCAGCTTTGAATGATTAAGCGTGGAGGTAAGTTTTGTTAACTTACTTTTGTGTGATTGGAGACAAAATTGTTGGGGTGAGATCATTTGCCATTTGGCTACATATCGCTGTGGCAGTGTTGTGTCCATGTTACTGGAGAAATGACTTGGAGATATGCTTGTTTCAACCCATCAATGCAGTCAGAAAATTAGGAACTGAAGAATAAAAGCTAAGTGTTGCTGATGTAGGGAAGCTGAAATAATAACTGTAAATGGTGAACGTGCTCCATAGGTCTGGCAGTGTCTGTCGAGTGAATCAGGAGTCACCAGGTTATAGGCAAAAAAGTGTGGCACTGGAAAAGCACAGCGTCCAAGGACCAAGAGAGTCAACGTTTCGAGCATAAGCTCTTTATCAGGAATGAGTGTTCCCTGCTATGCTTTTCCAGTGCCACACTTTTTAATTCTGACCTCCAGTATCTGCAGTCCTCACTCGTATCTCATCACCAGGTTATGGTCCAACAGGTGTATTTAAAATCACATGCTTTTGAAGCACTGATCCTTTATCAGGTGAACCGATTTCACCTGATGAAGTGCTCCTGAAGCTTGTAATTTCAAATAAACCTGTTGGACTATGACCTGGTGTTGTGCAACTTCTATCATGGTCCACTCCAGGCGAACACAGGCACCTCGACGTCTGCACAGAGAGCATGTTTCAGGCTCTAATGCTTCTTGGAACTGAGTGACAATAGAAAGGTAATGGGTTCTGCACAAATGGAAAGGCCACAGGGAGCACAAGGCAGGTTCATGATAAGATGGAGGGGCAGGTTAGATAAGAAAAACTAAAACAAAGAACTGCAGATGCTGGAAATCTGAAATCAATTGCTCAAGAAACTCGGCAGGTCAGGCAATTTCTGTGGAGAGAAAGTTGGGTTAATGTTTAGAGTCCATTGACTCTCCTTCAGAATTTTAGCTCTACTTTCTCTCCAGACTGCTGAGATTCTTCAGCAATTTTGGTTTTTTCTTTCAGGTCACATGAAGGTTTCCTGGTACAAAAAGCCAAAGGGAGTGATAATGGGTGAATTGATGAGATAAAGGCATGTACAGATTGAGGTGTGAATGACTGCCCGATGTAACCTGAAAGGCCAGAGAAAGAAATGCTGAAAATCAAACCAGGAAGCCCAAACTAGGAGCAGGATCCTGAGTTTTCTGTCCCTTCGCATTTCAATCCTTTACTTTGCTACTGATCAGCCCTTGCCCAGCTGCACTGCTGCAGAGTAATTCAGTGTAACCTCGAGGAATGGCCCATCATCCACTTGGCACGTTACAGGTTTCTGGATTCAATCCTGAGTTCACATTTTAGAACTAAATCTCTGCTTTTGTTTTGTTCTGCTTGTTTGGTTCTTCTCCTTTCTTCTTTTAGACTATCTCACAACCAACTATTCACACTAGACACTCTTTTTGTATTATTACCTCTTAGCATGAAATGTTTGGTGATCTAATCGGTCCTGTCCTCCATCTTATCTTATAATCAGACCAATTAAGAGCAGGAGTAGGCCACTTGGCCCCTCATGCTTGCTCCATGATACTATAAAATCATGACTGATCCTATTCCTTCACAGTTCCATCTAACTACAGCAACCTTTCATCTCATTGATCTCTGCTTTAAAACATTCAATGGCTTCGTTCCCATTGCTTTTGGAGGAAGAGAGTTCCCAAAAAGTCTGGATAGAATCTGCAGCCCTCACTTTTTCCCATAGAATCACAGAATCCCTACAGTGTGGAAACAGGCCCTTCAGCCCACCAAGTCCACACCAATGAAGAGTAACCCACCCAGACTCATTCCCCTACCTTATATTTGCCCCTGACTAATGCACCTAACCTACACATCCCTGAACACTGTGGGCAATTTAGTGTAGCCAATTCACCTAACCTGCACCTCTTTGGATTGTGGGAGGAAACTGGAGCACCCAGAGGAAATCCACACAAACAAGGGGAGAATGTGCAAACTCCTCACAGATGATCATTCAAGGGTGGAATGGAACCCAGGTTCCTGGTGCTGTGAGGCAGCTGTGCTAACCACTGAGCCACTGTGCTGACCTTCTGGGAGAAGAAGAATCATAGACTTTCCCTTTCTGTTCTTTCTCTTGTTTCCTATTCACTTGTTCAAACCCACTCCATTTCATTCACCTCAGTTCTGATGAAAGCTAGTTCACCTGAAATATTGATTCGATTTCATTCTCCACAGATCTTGTCTGATCCGCCAAGAATTACAACATTTTCCACTTTCCAAACAAATTTCATTAATTAAATCAAGTAGTGTTAGCATCAGTATTAGTAACTAAATTATCATCAGCCTTCAGGGAAGGAAATCTGCCATCCTTATCTATGGAAATAATGGTGCCAGAGTCCTAGCTAATCACAGGCTTCTCTCTCATTTGAGACATTTAGGGGCAGTTTAATCTGAGGGTCACCTCACCTCAAGTGAGAGGGGACATTGAGAAGAAAAATCTGTCATTGTAACTTCAGCCAGTGCAGAAATTGAGTATCACTCTACAAACTAGCTGTCAGCCAACTGAACTAACACCAAATCCAGACCCACAAGAATGTGGTCAATTCTCAACTGTGTTTTGAAATGGCTTACTGAGCTGCTCAGTTGTATTCAAGCAGTGGATTCACTACCATTAGCCTATTGGGGATGGGTATTAAGTGTTGGCTTTGTCTGTGATGCCCATGTCCAGTGAAAGGTAAAAAGGAACAATTGATCCCCACATGCTTTTTGGATATCTAAACTTTTTCAGAGTAATCAAAATACAAAATAATTAATTAACACTCAGTACATTAAAACAAGATATTTAAAGAACCGGTTATATTACATAATTAACAATTTTCAGAAATTCCCAATCATAGTTCCAATCTGAGTGGTATTCCCAATGGAAATTGCATTATTACTTATTGCAGGACTAACGGTCATATACATTTACTATTAATTATTTGTAGGCCCAAAATATTTTATTAATTTTGGAAATGTGGGAATGTTGTAAAACTTTCACCTTGGAGTGCAGGTTCATAGCTCCTAGAAAATGGAGCTGCAGGTAGATAGGATAGTGAAGAAGGGGTTTGGTATACTTTCCTTTATTGGACAAAGCATTGAGTAAAGGAGTTGGGAGATCATGTTGCAGCTGTACAGGACATTGGTTAGGCCACTTTTGGAGTATTGCATACAGTTCTAATCTCCTTCCTATTATTAGGATGTCATGAAACTTGAAAGGGTTCAGCAAAGATTTACAAGGATGTTGCCAAGGTTGGGGTGTTTGAGCTATAGGGAGAGGCTGAATAGGCTGGTGCTGTTTTCCCCTGAACTTCGAAGGTTGAGGGGTGACCTTATAGAGATTTATAAAATCACAAGGGGCTGAATAGGGTAAATAGACATGGTCTTTTCCCTGGGATGGGGAAGTCAAGGACTAGAGAGCATAGGTTTAAAGTGAGAGGGGAAAGATTTAAAAGGGACCTAAGGGGCAACATTTTCACGCAGAGTGTGGTGCGTGTCTGGAATGAGCTGCCAGAGGAAGTGGTGGAGGCTGGTACTATTACAGCATTTAAAAGGCATCTGGAAGGATATATGAATAGGAAGGGTTTGGAGGGATATGGGCCAAATGCTGACAAATGGAGCTAGATTAGGTTGGGATGTCTGGTCAACATGGATGAATTGGACCGAAGGGTCTGTTTCTGTGTTGTACATCTCTATGACTCTATAACTCTGTTCAACATCTATTGTACAGTATGTCCACAAGGAGTAATTTATAGATGAAAGTGACCAGAACTCGCAAAATGTCAAACGATTAAAACAAAAGAATAAACTTTAGAATAGACTTGGCAAAAACATCACAAATCAGATATATCTTACACCAGATAAAGATGCAAGTGCTTTTAAAGAAAGAATTTGCATTTCTACAACGTGTTTCCCCACATAAGGAATTCCTAAAGAACCTGTCAGCCAATGAAATCATTTTGAAATGTGGTCACTATTACAGTTTAGAAACTGCAGCAGCCAAATTGTGTGCATGCATACAAACAGCAATGTCATAACAACAAGATTATCTGCTTTTTGTGATGGATAATAATTTTTTTTTCCAAAGATTTGGTCATTTCTTAATGATAAATGCAAATCATGATTGTGTATTTTATGAATGCCTGATTTTATAAGACCATTCAGCCCCTCAAGTCTGCTGACCTATTCAATCAGAGCATGGCCAATCTAGCATTCCTCGCGTATATTTTCCTGCATCTCCCATAACCCTTGGTTCCTCTACTGATTGAGAAGTTATTTATTTCAGCCATAAATATACAAAAATACTCTGCCCCAAAGCTCTCTGTAGCAAAGGGTTCCACCTTGACCTCATTAATCTTTTCTACTAATCATTGGGTTTTCAAAGCAAAAATGAAAACTGATAATTTGCTAGTTTTTTTTAAGGGAAAATGAGTCAAACAAAATCTTGAAACAAAGTGCTTCATTCCTCTGAGAAGCACTATGAGCTTTGTTAGATGTTCCCTTGCAATCGTCCCCAGTTTGGAAGTATTTTAATATTGACACATTCTTTAATTTGCTACATTTTACATACAAAAGATGTAGCTGATTAATACGAAAGACCTGCATTTTTAACAGGATTTCAAACTTCTGAACAGTATGTTCCAAAATGCTTTACAGCTCATGAAAGACATTTGAATTGTAATCACTGTTGTAATGAAGGGTAAAGAGATATTAGACATAGAAGAAACTTTTTTTTATAGATTTAGATACTTGATTGACTACTTTTGCAACCTGTTGAGAAAAAAAAACTGAAAGTAGTTTTAACGGTATAGAATGCTTTTATTCCTGTTTTGTAAATTATGTTTCTTTTCTGCTCTGTTTGATTACTGTTTTTTGTTAATATAATACTGGCCAGCAGTGGAGCTAGGTAAGTTAACCAACTCTCCATCTTCTGACAGACTACCCTTTAACTGACCATTAGGAATTGTGTAAGAGCAGCATAGATTAATTTTGCTCTCTGATTTTTTTTTTCCCTGTGGGAAAATATGTTGCCCGCAGTTAAGATCTCTCTGTGAATACTGAGGATGAAGTGTACAAAATAATAGCAGGCTAGAATCCCAAAACCTGTGACCTCAATAAATTACATTATCTGGCTGTCACTGTGAAACATTGCCAATGTGATACATGACCAAATCCAGCAAAAATCTTCATCCTGCTTCATGTTTTATCTTGGTTCAGAGTAACTTTGAAAGAGTTAAAGAAAACCTAAGGTATGTGTGCCTCCACTGATCATCATTCCTGTTGTTTACTGCACAAGCCACTTCAGCAAATTCTACTCCTGGCTTTTGTCTAAAAGTGTCCTGTTAGGTGCACCTGGGAAATTTGGAGAGGGCGAAAGAGGCACCTCATTTAATTAATTTTATGGTCAGTTGAAAACATTATAATATAGACATAAAAGGCAGTGAGATAAATTCCATGTAATAATGATTAAGTCTACTTGCATTATTGTCGCTAAGATTTACTCTTGGCAACCAGCAAATGCCCTGGCTATCATATTTAATCTACACTAATGAGAAATATAGATTAATGTATTGAATGTAAAGCCATTCTCCTTAAATTTATAGAGGTGATGAAAATGATTACAATTCTGTGGGGAGTGCGCCACAAACCTAGTTTTGAAAGAATGAGTGTTCGGTTGAGAGATAGGTTTGAAGGTAGAGTAAACGAAATGGTGGAACTGGCAGAGACTATTTATACTATTGCTGCAATACCACTTAATGACATTCCACATTTCTGTTGAAATCAAAAAACTTATTGTAATGTCATGTTACAATTTAAGATTGGTTAGGAAAGAAATTGTTGCAATTATTCAAAGGGCCAAAAGCCCTTTTCTGTGCTGTATGACTCTAAGACTGTATTGTGTAATTCATGATTTCAGGATATACCAAAGTTTTTTACAGCCTACCATGTTATTGTGAATTGTAGTGATAGCTATACTGGAGGAAAATATAACAACCAATTTACAGTCAGAAAGATACCATGAGCAGTGTGATGATATCGAATAGCTCAGTTTTGTTTTGCAGCAATATTAATTTGTTTGATTAAGAGCTAACTGTTGATCAAGACGTCCTCACTGTTCTTCAGAATGGTTCTGTGGATGATTTATATCTACTTCAGATTACTAAAGGGATTTAAGTTCCAATAGAAAGGTGGCAATGCAGTAATCTCTGGACCAGATTTTGTGGTTCTGTCCTGGACTGGACTTCAATCTATAAAATTCAAGCGCCCAAATACTCAGTCAGGGGTATGGCACACTTAGGAGAATGTGATGCTGGCAGTACAGAAATACCTCTTAACATTCTTAATCAGGTTGCTCATGAGTAATCAAACATTAATTTAAGCCGTGTTTACACTGTTCCTTTAATCTGAATTAAAATATAAACAATTACAGCAAAGGAAACTTGCAGCACGTTGCTCTGTGTTTATGCTGCAGGCTACAGATAATGGATTTACCAATGATAATGCTGAAAGGTGGGTGCACAATTTGAAGAGCACAGCATCCAAATTAAGAAAACAACATTAAATCTGTTTAAGATTAGTATTGGTGAAGACTGGTAGGTCAGTTTCTTTTTTATTAATTTCTTTTAATGAGGTTTCAAAATTTCCTGTTTGAGAATTTTGTGATGTGATGTATACTTCACATTGATTTTGGTTATACTGTAGTTAGTGGGAAGCTGAAGAAAGGATACTACTTTTTCTTTAATATCCAGAGGTCTAATTAGTTAAAACACAGCATGTGTAACTGAGAAGTGGAAACAACCACTGTACATGAATACAAATTGGCCTATTTATATAAATATGGTGTTATATTTGAGTCAAAGGTAAGCTCTTTATTGAATATCTGCACCATTATTAAAATTGACTATTTCTATCTCTTTAAAATCTTCAGACTTTATCTTCAAGTTGATCTCTGTGCCGCTAAAAACCTCATTCATGCTTTTGTTACGGCACGGTGGCTCAGTGGTTAGCACTGCTGTCTCACAGCACCAGGAACCCAGTTTTGATTCCAGCCTTAGGTAACTGTCTGTGGGGAGTTTGCACATTCTCCTTGTGTCTGCATGGGTTTCCTCTGGGTGCTCCAGTTTCCTCCAAAAATGTGCAGGTTCGGTGAATTGGCCATGCTAACTTGCCCATAATTTTCAGGGCTGCGTAGGTTAGTCAGGGGTAAATGTAAAGTCATAGGATAGTGGAATGGGTCTGGGTGGGTTCCTCTTTGGAGGGTTGGTGTGGACTTGTTGGGCCACTGTTTCCACACTGTAGGGATTCTATGATTCTATCATTCTACTTCAATGCATTCTTACCTGCTTCACACATTCTATCCTCCATAAGTTTGAGGTCACCTAAAACTCTAACTTGCAACAAAAGTGATACATGTGTTATTATTCATACCAATCCTCCTTCACCCATCAGTTTAATCCTCTCTGACCTACATTTGCTCCTGGTTAATCAGGACATCAATTTTTATATTCTCATTCTTGTTTACAAATTAACCTCACTCACCTCAATCGCTGCACATTAATCTCGTTCCACAACCCTCAGATATTCTGCATGTTTCCATTTTGAGTACCCACCAATTTGAATTGCTCCACCCTTGGTGGTCGTACCTTCAGTTGTTTTGATCCAAGCTCTGTATTGACTCTCTGGAGTGATGGAGGCTGAGCAGTGACCTTATAGAGGTTTATGAAATTATGAGGGACATGGATAGGGTGAATTGTCAAGGCCATTTTCCCAGCGCAGGGGAAACCAAAACGAGAGGGCATACGTTTAAAGCAAAAGAGGAAAGATTTGAAAGGAACCTAAGGGGCAACTTTTTCGCACAGAGCATGGTGTTTATATGGAATGAGCTGCCAGAGGAAGTGATCGAGGCTGGTACAATTACAGCATTTAGAAGGCATCTGGATGGATATATGAATAGGAAGGGTAGAGAGGGATATGGACCAAATGCTGGCAAAAGGAACTAGATTAATTTAGGATATCTGGTCAGCATGGAAATGTTGGGCTGAAGGGTCTGTTACTGTGCTGTATATCTCTGTAACTATGACTCTATGATCTATACTGCACTGTTTCTTTGCCAATATTTTCAACTTGAAAACACTTTCAAAAAGACTATCTCTTTGACAATCATTTCAGCTCTCTTATCAAATACTGCATGCAACTTACTGTCTAATGTTTTTAAGATAGCACTCCTGTGAAATACCTTGTGATGTTTTACAATGTTAAAGGTGCTACTTAAATGCACATTTTTGTTACATTAAAAGGCGTAACCAAAGGAAGTTTGTAACTCATACTATTTGAGGATAGTTAGGAATTGTGTTCAAATATAAAATTTCCTTTAAATTTATGTAAGTGAGCACATATCTACTGTACAGTTCATGGAAGATAAGTTTGAAAAAACACAAATTACGTTACATTCTGGCAGTTTATTTGTTCAATTAAGCTATCAAGCATATCAAAGCATAAAATTAGTGCCTAAGTGAGTGGGCAAAAGCCTGGCAGATGGAATAGAACATGGTGAATCTTTGGCAGCTAGAATAGAGAAGCTGCATATTATTAACATGGAGAAAACTGCAAAAGTGAGAGGTTTAAAAACCCTCATCAATGAATCCTATAATGCAAGCATCCACATTCAGCAGATAATAGGGAAGGCAAATGCAGTGTTAGCCTTCATTTGAAATGTAATGAAGTATAATCATGAGAAGGTTTGCTAAAACGGAGCAAGGCACTTGTGAATCCTGAGGTGGAATGCTGTGAACAGTTTTGGGCCCCTTATCGAAGGAAGGATAGACAGTCTGTTATGATATAATGTGATTGTTGCATTTCTGTGCGGTCCTGTGTTATAAGAAAATCACATAATGGCAACGCCATTTAAACCAGTGGAATCAGAATCACATTATAGCCAATAGAAGTAAGGACAGTTTGTTTTCTATAATAATGGTCCAAGTTCTTCAGTCGCCTTCAAACCAATTTGTGTTGAAGAATTGGGCGTTATAGCAGAACAGACTGTACTGGTGTTGGAGACAGTATGGAAAAGCAACGATTGTCTTATGAGGAGAGTTTGATTAGATTGGGAGTTTGGGCCTGTACTCAGAGTAACAAGAGACAGTCTGATTTAAAGACACGTACAGGGAACTTAAGAAGGGAAATATAGAAAGATTGTTTCCCCTTAGGGAAGAGTCTCAGCCTGGAGGATATAATCTCAGAATAAGGGATTGTCCATTGAAGACAGAGATAAGCTTCTCTCAGCTGTGAACCTTTGGAGTTCCTTCACTGTTGAGGCTGGGTCTATCTATCCTCCAAATTTGAGGTTACCTAAAACTCTGACTTGCAACAAAAATAATACATGTGTTCTTATTCATACCAATCCTGGGTCATTAAGTATAGTCAAGACTGAGACAGCCAGGTTTTTTATCTGTAAAGGAATCAAGTATTATGGAGAAAAGGCAGGAAAATGGAGTGGAGGATTATCAGATCAGCCATGATCTCATTGAATGGTGGAGCAGACTTGATGGGTTGAATGGCCTACTTCTGCTCCTCTGCCTTATAGTATTCCATCAATGTTTTGATGCTTGAATTAATGAAGTTTTTCTGTAGAATGAACAGTGGTCCACACTTAAGAAACGTCAGTTTAGGCATTTTCTAATCAACCTATTCAGAGATATTATTACACAGCTCTGGAGCAGATAGGACTTGAACCTGGGTCTCTAAGGTAGGGATACCATCACTGCACCACAAGAGCTCAAATGTATGTTTAAAATTAGAAACAGGCCATTCAGATCAGGCAGCTTTTATTCACATACTAGTGGTAGTGGGACTTAAAAATTTACAACCCACCCCCTCGAATATCTGTTGAAACTCAGTGTCAGTTTAAAATTTTAAAACTAAGATTAATGGACTGTTGTCAGGGAAGAGTTTCATTGAAAAGTATTCTACGTTTATAGAGCTAATTCAGGTAGATGTGTAGCACATTGGCACTGTGGCCAGCACTGCTGCCTCACAATGCCAGGGGCTCAAGTTGGATTCTAGCCTTGGGCGACTGTCTGTGTGGAGTTTGCACATTCTCCCCGTGTCGGATTGGATTTCCTCCAGGTGCTCCAGTTTCCTCACACAGTCCAAAGATGTGCAGGTTATGAGGATTGGCCGTAGTCAATGCGAGATTATGGGAACTGGGACCTCATTGGAGGGTTAGTGTAGCATCAGTACGCTGAATGGCCTCTACTTGCACTGTAGGAACTCCATGTAAGATGGCGCTACCATACAGATCAGCTGTGACCTAAGTTTCATTGGGGGACTGGCTCAAGGAGGTGACTAGCCTCTCCCTGTTCATCTGCTCATTAAAGTAGAGAGATAGATTTGGATATTTTGAGTAATTAATGTGTTACTCTGATATTAGTGAATTCAAGATTGATTCCTGTTTCAATCTGTCAACGTAAAGCCATACATTTCCAAAATAGGTCACAAAAATATTAAGGGTTCGCCTCCTAACCTGCAATCTTCTTCCTGACCTCTCCGCCCCCACCCCACTCCAGCCTATCACCCTCACCTCGACCTCCTTCCACCTATCACATCTCCATCGCCCCTCCCCCAAGTCCCTCCTCCCTACCTTTTATCTTAGCCTGCCTGGCACCCTCTCCTCATTCCTGATGAAGGGCTTATGCCCGAAACGTCGAATTTCCTATTCCTTGGATGCTGCCTGACCTGCTGTGCTTTAACCAGCAACACATTTTCAACATAAAAATATTAAGTTTCAACATGTTAGATGTTCAATTCTTGTAGCGTTGTTATTTGTGAAGTACAGCATAGAATTATTCATTCCCTGTTTTGATTAACAGTTCTTTGAAAGAGAAAAATAATCACCCAGAGGGGAAAACCCAGGAATAAACAATTAGACAACTGGAAATTAATGTATTTGATGTCCTCTAGCTACATTTTGGAGTATACAATGTGGCTGGGACCAGTATGTCTCTTTTGCCGGTTTTTCTGGCTTTTCCTACAGAGTAGTTTTTGATACAGAAACTGATACATGAACATTGTGCAGGAGTTTATTGATGAGACCACTAAAATAATTGTTTCCAAAACAATCCAGATTGCCTGAAAGAACAGAAGGGACCTTGGCTACATTTCATGCAAAAGACATCATCTCCAACAACACAGTATAACATCACATATCATGAAGTCATAGAGTCATTTATACAAGACATTGGTGAAGCCTCTTCTGGAGTACTGTGTCTAATTACGGTTGCCTGGTTATAGGAAGGATGTTATTAAGCTGGAGAGGGATCAGAAGAGACTTACCGAAAAAGTTGCCGGGTTTGGAAGGGTTGAGTTATAAACAAAGGCTGCATTGACTGGGACTTTTTTCACTGGAGCATCGGAGGTTGAGAGGCGACCTGATGGAAGTTTATAAAATAATGAGGGGTATAGATTGAGTTAATAGTAGTTGCCTTTTCCCTCGGATGGGGGAA
Source organism: Hemiscyllium ocellatum (assembly GCF_020745735.1). Lineage (NCBI taxonomy): Eukaryota > Metazoa > Chordata > Chondrichthyes > Orectolobiformes > Hemiscylliidae > Hemiscyllium > Hemiscyllium ocellatum. The sequence goes on from NC_083411.1 coordinate 8,968,398, forward strand.
TTTCAAGTCAAGATTAGAGTGGTGCTGGAAAAGCACAGCAGGTCAGGCAGCATCCGAGGAGCAGGAAAATCAATGTTTCAGGCAAAACCCCTGATCCAGCCCATTCCTGATGAAGGGCTTTTGCCCAAAACGTCCATTTTCCTGCTCCTCGGATGCTGCCTGACTTGCCGTGCTTTTCCAGCACCACTCTAATCTTATCTCCAGTCTGCAGTCCAGCATCTGCAGTCCTCACTTTCATCGGGGGGAATTTCAAGATGAGGAGACACATTTTGAAGGTGAGAGGAGAGAGATTTAAAAATAACATGAGGGGCATTTTATTTTATGCAGAGGGTGGTTCACGAGTGGAATGAACTTCCTGAGGAAATGGTAGATAGGGATACGATTGCAACATTGAAAAGAGATTTGGATAAGTACTTGAATAGGAAAGGTTTGGAGGGATATGGGCCAGGAGCAGGCAGATGGGACTAGTTTAGTTTGGGATTATGTTCGGCATGGACTGGTTGGACCGAAGGGATATGTTTCTATGCTGTATGCTGAAATGTTTGCATTGAAACCTCTGAAAGTGGCACTTGAACTCACAATCTTAGTCATCAGAGTCTATTCTAAGGCAAGTAAAGTATGCAGAACATGCTGTGGTCTGTGGGGTAAAAAAGCGATTGATAATCTGCCCATCTTTTTGTGCAACCCTTAGAGACATTTTGTAAAAGAGAAAGCTATTGAGGTTCTTCAGCCAGTCCTCTGAAAGAGCAATACATTCTGCCACATTGCCCTAACTTTATATCAGCATATTTTACGAATATTTCCCTGCTATCTTTTTAAAGACTGTTATGGATTCTGCTCCCAAACTTGGCTGGGAGGGAATTTCATGTCCTCACAAGTTTCTGCATTAAAATTGAATCATGCAGCATATAAGAAGGGAATTTGACAAGCTATAGTGCTTAAAGATTTATCTAATTATTTTCACTGCCACCTGCTCTTCCCCTCAACACCCACAGTATTTTATTTCTTTCAAAGTCCATGTGTGATTCTCTCTTGTAGGTTATTATTGCTTCCAACCCCTTTTCAGACAGAAAAAAATGGTGGGTGCATGGAATGCACTGCCAACAGTGGTAGTAGAGTCAGACATATTAGGCACATTTAAGCGACTCTTGGAAAGTCACATGGAAGACAGATTAGAGTTGTGCTGGAAAAGAACAGCCGGTCAGGCAGCATCTAAGGAGTAGGAAAATTGACGTTTTGGGTAAAAGTCCTTCTCCAGTCCCGGTGAAGGGCTCTTTCCCGAAACGTCAATTTTCCTGCTCCTCGGATGCTGCCTGACCTGCTGTGCTTTTCCAGCACAACTCTAATCTAGATTTTGGTTTCCAGCATCTGCAGTCCTCACTTTTACTCACATGGAAGATAGTACAATGTAGGATATGTGGACTAGTCTGGTCTTAGAGTAGGATAAAAGTTTGGCACAAAATCCAGGACCGGAGGGCTTGTACAATTCTGTATTATTCTATGTTCAAGAATATTCCTGATCACCATATGTTTCCTTTACTGGGAAGTAGGATTGAGGGTACAAGGTGCAATCAATTTTTCCTTTTTCTCTGCTTGTTGATGACATATCTGTGCTTTCTGCTAACTGATTCCCAGCCCACCCAGTGGTGATATCAGATTCACTTAGATGTTAAGTATGTGGAAAGTGAGAAAAATGCTCACAGTCTAGGTATTGCTGTGAGGAAGTGAACAGATGCAACATTGAAGTTCTGAGAGCTGAGCTGTTTCTGACATTTAACCATGCTCCATCTTCACAGTAATGATTTGTGCATTTATCAGACAAGGATGTCCTCAGATTGCTAACGGGCTCCTTTGCAGAATATGTTTGTCAGTCATTTGTACACAAATTGGAATACAGTAAAATATCCATTCTTCAGTATGAGCAAACACTCACATGTCTGAATCCTAAGGCTTATCTTAATGCGTGATCCAGCTCACCAGTCGGGTACCAGTAAATGGGGAACTCCCTGTAAACGATTCACTCTTTGTGCATACTTTCCCTCATCAATCACTTTCCTTTACTGTCTCCCCTATGCATTTATTTTGTGGTTCTTGTGACCTTGGGATTTCCCAAAGCATTTCATCACATATTACCTACTGTTGAAGTACAATCACTGTCAGAGAAAATGTAGTATTTCAGTTTCTGTGCAGCAAACTCCAACTCCAACAATCATTTCACAATGAGGTCATCTGTTAGTTGAGGGGTAAATAACATGGTCATAGAATCCCTACGTGTAAAAGCAGCCACTCAGCCCACCAAGTCCACACCAACCCTCCCACCCGAACCACAAACCCTCATCCCTGGACCCTATAGGCAATTTCCCATGGCCAATCCACCTGACCTGCACATCGTTGGACTGCAGGAGGAAACTGGAGCACCCGGAAGAAACCCACCCAGACACTCAAACTTCACACAGTCGCCCAAGAGTGGAATTGAACACCATGAGCAGTGATAACCACTGAGTCACCGTGCTGCCCATTACATGTTGATTAGTGTACTAGGTGAACCCTGCTGCTCTTCCACTAATAGGGTTGTGGTGTAATTTACTTGACAGGGCAAAGGTGGCCTCTGTTTAAAGTTTTGTCTGAAAGAGGGCATTCCAGACTGTGTAACGCTTCTTCAGTACCACACAAACGTATCACACTGATGTTTGAACTCCAAGTCTTGATTTTTTTTAGAGCAAGGTTAGAAACCTGACTCCTGGAGGAACTCCAGATTTCCACGCTTGGACTGAATCGCTCTGCAGTGGCTGGTTGGGAAGAAGATGAGCTTAGAACCTAGCAGGAACTGCCTACTAACCCCAGATACAAAAGCAGGCAGCAGCCACATTGAGGATGGTTGCTGAAGAGAGCAGGCAACTCATGAAAGACCAGGAGGATAAAAATGGCACAAGCTAGTCATGGAAACTGAAGCGATTTATGCAAAACACTCAACACAGCTGACTGGTCTGCCCAGGGATCCAAAACCATGGCTTGAAATATAATCTTTTTTCACTGAGCCTGACAGATTTGGACTAGTGTGCATCAGACTGTTTGCCTTTGATGCAAAGAAATGACAAATCCATTTTGTTCTACAATTGCCCCTTACAAAAACTCCTTAGCTCCTCATTTCCATGTTCCTCTAGCAGTAAGCAAATAGGGTCTGGAATACAACGACTGGAAATATGGTTGAGACAAATTCAACTGAGGCATTCAAGAGAGAATCGGATGGATATTGTGATAGAAATATTGTGCAGGGATTTGGGGGAAAAGCTAGCAACTGGCCCTAGGCAATAGAATTGGTGCATGCAATGATGGGTTAAATGGCCTTCTAATGCTCTGTAGAGAAAGTGAGGACTGCAGATGCTGGAGATCAGAGTCGAGTTTGTGGTGCTGGAAAAGCATAGCAGGTCAGGCAGCATCCAAAGAGCAGGAGAATTGACATTTCAGGCATAAGCTATTCATCAGGAATGAGGCTTGTGAGCTAAGGGAGTAGAGAGATTGTCCGGCCTATTCCTCTCAACCCCCTTGGCTCACAAGCCTCATTACCGAAGCGCCGATTCTCCTGCTCTTTGGATGCTGCCTGACCTTCTTATGTACTGAAACTATTCAGTGATTAAGCAGGTTAGGGAACTGTCAATTGACAGTAAGTGGAAATCTCTGTCAGGACCTTTATTAGTTGTAAATTGACCCAGAAACAGCAGAATCCAATGCCCCTGTCCAATGCATAATTTTCAACCCATTCCCAATTCCAACAACATTCGGAAATTCATCACTATGTCATGAAATGCCAAGACTCTGACCTCAGAGATCTGAGTGCTACTCTACCATGAAGCCAAGGTACAATTGACACCTCAGCTCACAGGGCGGCACGGTGGCACGGTGGTTAGCACTGCTGCCTCACAGCGCCTGTAGACCCGGGTTCAATTCCCGACTCAGGCGACTGACTGTGTGGAGTTTGCACGTTCTCCCCGTGTCTGCGTGGGTTTCCTCCGGGTGCTCCGGTTTCCTCCCACAGTCCAAAGATGTGCGGGTCAGGTGAATTGGCCAAGCTAAATTGCCCGTAGTGTTAGGTAAGGCGTAAATGTAGGGGTATGGGTGGGTTGCGCTTCGGCGGGTCGGTGTGGACTTGTTGGGCCGAAGGGCCTGTTTCCACACTGTAAGTCTAATCTAAAAAAAAAGTGGACAATTCATACCGAAAGTGTGTGGGCATCAATCTTTGATGTTCCTCGATGGATTTGACTCACCATACCCTGCCTTGCACAGGAGAAAGTGAGGACTACAGATGCTGGAGATCAGTGTCAAAAAGTATAGTGCAGGAAAAGCACAGCATCCAAGGAACAGGAGAGTCTATGTTTCAAGCCATGGGATCTTCATCAGGAATAAAGTTAAAAATCACACAACGCAGGTTATAGTCCAACAGGCTTAAGTGGAAGCACTAGCTTTCGGAGCGCCTCTCCTTCATCAGGTGGTTGTACACCCCGGTTCAACACTGACATCACCAAATCATGACGCTCATCAGGGGTCATTTACAAATGACCCTTAGCCTTCCATTGGATTTCTTAATAAAGACTTGACCCACAGAAAAAAGAATGTACTTAAGCTGGAAATCATGATGTTTTAGATATGATTCCAGAGAAGCATGTTGCCTAAATATTCATGAATCTATGAGTCTGTTAGGCAGTAACAACCATGTGGATTTTTATAGCGCCTTTCGGACATCAAAGTTATTAGAAGATGAATTATCAGAGAAAATATGACATCATGTTAAATGAAGGGACCACAAACCTGATCAAAGAGGTAAACTTAAAAGAAGATGGAGAGAGAAGCAAAGGGGGAAAGGAATTTTGAATCCTAAGTCTGAGTCAGCTGAAGGCACAGCTATCAATGGCAGAGTAATTAAACCAGAAATTGCATGAGAAGCCAGAATCAGAGGAGGGCAAAGAGGGAAAGGCCAGAGAATGGTACAGGGGAGCCATGAAAGGGTTTGAACACAGACTTGGAATTTTAAGGTGGAGGTGTTGTCTGACCAGAAGCCAAAGTGGATCAGTGAACACAAGGCTGATGGAGAAACAGAATGTAAGGCAGGATATATTTAAGGAGTTTTCAAATGATCTTAAGTTTGTTTGTATAAAATATAACCAGGGAGAGTAATTTGCTGATTTTTCTTGCACAATCTGAATGTTCGGTGTCTCAGTGGTTAGCACTGCTGTCTGGCAGCACCAGGGATCTGGGCTTGATTCAACCCTTGGGCAACTTTGTGTGGAGTTTGCACGTTCTCCCCGTGTCTGCGAGGGTTTCCTCCAAATGCTCTGGCTTCCTCCCATATTCCAAAGATGTGCAGGTTATGCGGATTGCCCATGCTAAATTGCGTACAGCATCCAGAGGGGGTGGGCGGGCTAGGTGGGTTAGCCATGGGGAATGCAGGATTACAGGAAGGGGACGTGGGATGCTCTTCGGAGGGCCAGCATGGACTCAGATGGGCTGAATGGCCTGCTTCCACACTGTAGGGATTCAATGATGCTACGACAGCATCAATTACTGGCTGCTTGGTTAAGTTTGATTCTACAGAGTTTATAATGTCCATTTTTGAATTGTCCTCTCAAAATATTGTGGCAGATGCGCATTCTAATTGCCTGAGAGTGAAAAATTGTTAAGGCTTCTTGTAAAGGCATGTTGACAGATTTAGAGCAAAGTGCAGTCTGCTGCCTCATTTTTGAAATATGTTGAGAAAAAGCTGTAGACAATTTGAAATGTAATTCTAAATGGTGATTTAGAGGAGGGAATCAATGAGGGGAGCCCTGAGTAAAGCAGGGCATATTAATAAAAACCGTAACCATGATATTCCTTACATTTAAGCAGATGGATGACTACCCACACAATCTACAGAGATATGGTTTCAGATTGCTAATTTTACTTATCTCTATGATTATTTTCTCAGCAATTTGCCAACAAACAATGGATTTCAAATGGATTGAGTTCTCTTGGGTGTCATTGCTGGAGTAACTTCCGAATCCTGTGCAGTGCATGAGATAAACAAGACAAATGACTTGTGTGCAGCTTCTTTTATAAAGCAGTGACAGTCCCTTGCATAATGATTGTAAGCAATTTGATGTTAAGCAGTGGTTTCTGATTAGATATATGACGAGGAATATTAGTCACAGAGAAATAAGAAATTAGTCACAAGATGGACCTCAAAGATGAATTTGATGTCCAAGATGTTTTGTTCCCTTTCAAATGCAGCACTAACTCTCGAAAAGGTAGATTAGACCATAGTCATTGTCATGATTATAATGAGGCCAGCCAGTTGAATAGAATGTGAGATCCCTGATTGGGGCTGTTACTCTAGTCCAGTCAGGGAGCCCTGGCTGACAGATACAAACAGGGTAAAAAATGAGGTCTGCAGATGCTGGAGATCACAGCTGAAAATGTGTTGCTGGGTAAAGCACAGCAGGTTAGACAGCATCCAAGGAATAGGAAATTCGACGTTTCGGGCCAGAGCCCTTCATCAGGAATGAGGAGAGTGTGCCAAGCAGGCTAAGATAAAAGGTAGGGAGGAGGGAATTGGGGGAGGGGCGATGGAGATGTGATAGGTGGAAGGAGGTCAAGGTGAGAGTGATAGGCCGGAGTGGGGTGGGGGCGGAGAGGTCAGGAAAAAGATTGCAGGTTAGGAGGGCGGTGCTGAGTTGAGGGAACCGACTGAGACAAAGTGGGGGGAAGGGAAATGAGGAAACTGGAGAAATCTGAGTTCATTCCGTGTGTTTGGAGGGTTCCCAGGCGGAAGATGAGGCGCTCCTCCTCCAGCCGTCGTGTTGTTATGTTCTGCCGGTGGAGGAGTCCAAGGACCTGCATGTCCTCGGTGGAGTGGGAGGGAAAATTAAAGTGTTGAGCCACGGGGTGATTGGGTTGGGTTGGTCCGGGCGTCCCAGAGGTGTTCTCTGAAGCGTTCCGCAAGTAAGTGGCCCGTCTCCACAATATAGAGGAGGCCACATCGGGTGCAGTGGATGCAATAGATGATGTGTGTGGAGGTGCAGGTGAACTTGTGGCGGATATGGAAGGATCCCTTGGGGCCTTGGAGGGAAGTGAGGGAGGAGGTGTGGGCGCAAGTTTTACATTTCCTGCGGTTTCAGGGGAAGGTGCCGGGAGTGGAGGTTGGGTTGGTGGGGGGTGTGGACCTGACGAGGGAGTCACGAAGGGAGTAGTCTTTGCGGAATGCTGATAGGGGAGGGGAGGGTAATATATCCCTGGTGGTGGGGTCCGTTTGGAGGTGGCGGAAATGACGGCGGATGATAAGTTGTATACGGAGGTTGGTGGGGTGGTAGGTGAGAACCAGTGGGGTTCTGTCTTGGTGGCGGTTGGAGGGGCGGGGCTCAAGGGTGGAGGAGCGGGAAGTGGAGGAGATGCGGTGGAGGGCATCGTCGATCACGTCTGGGGGGAATCTGCAGACCTTGAAGAAGGAGGCCATCTGGGCTGTGCGGTGTTGGAACTGGTCCTCCTGGGAGCAGATGCGGCGGAGACGAAGGAATTGGGAATATGGGATGGAGTTTTTACAGGGGGCAGAGTGGGAGGAGGTGTAGTCCAGGTAGCTGTGGGAGTCAGTCGGTTTATAGTAGATGTCTGTGTTGAGTCGGTCGCCCGAGATAGAAATGGAAAGGTCTAGGAAGGGGAGGGAGGAGTCTGAGACAGTCCAGATGAATTTGAGGTCGGGATGGAAGGTGTTAGTAAAGTTGATGAACTGTTCAACCTCCTCGTGGGAGCACGAGGCAGCGCCGATACAGTCATCGATGTAGCAGAGGAAAAGGTGGGGAGTGGTGCCAGTGTAGTTGCGGAAGATGGACTGTTCCACATATCCTACGAAGAGACAGGCATAGCTGGGGCCCATGTGGGTGCCCATGGCAACTCCTTTGGTTTGGAGGAAGTGGGAGGATTGAAAAGAGAAGTTATTCAGGGTGAGGACCAGTTCAGTCAGTTGAAGGAGGGTGTCAGTGGAAGGGTACTGGTTGGTGCAGCGGGAAAGGAAGAAGCAGAGGGCTTTGAGTCCTTCATGATGGTGGATGGAGGTGTACAGGGACTGGATGTCCATCGTGAAAATAAGGCGTTGGGGACTGGGGAAGCTAAAATCCTGGAGGAGGTGGAGGGCGTGGGTGGTGTCCCGAACGTAGGTGGGGACCTGGAGGTGGTGGAGGGCGTGGGTGGTGTCCCGAACGCCTCCACCTCCTCCAGGATTTTTGCTTCCCCGGTCCCCAACGCCTTATTTTCACGATGGACATCCAGTCCCTGTACACCTCCATCCCCCATCACGAAGGACTCAAAGCCCTCCGCTTCTTCCTTTCCCGCCGCACCAACCAGTACCCTTCCACTGACACCCTCCTTCGACTGACTGAACTGGTCCTCACCCTGAATAACTTCTCTTTCCAATCCTCCCACTTCCTCCAAACTAAAGGAGTTGCCATGGGCACCCGCATGGGTCCTTGCTATGCCTGTCTCTTCGTAGGATATGTGGAACAGTCCATCTTCCGCAACTACACTGGCACCACGCCCCACCTTTTCCTCCGCTACATCGATGACTGTATCGGCGCTGCCTCGTGCTCCCACAAGGAGGTTGAACAGTTCATCAACTTTACTAACACCTTCCATCCCGACCTCAAATTCACCTGGACTGTCTCAGACTCCTCCCTCCCCTTCCTAGATCTTTCCATTTCTATCTCGGGCGACCGACTCAACACAGACATCTACTATAAACCGACTGACTCCCACAGCTACCTGGACTACACCTCCTCCCACTCTGCCCCCTGTAAAAACTCCATCCCATAATCCCAATTCCTTCGTCTCCGCCGCATCTGCTCCCAGGAGGACCAGTTCCAACACCGCACAGCCCAGATGGCCTCCTTCTTCAAGGACCGCAGATTCCCCCCAGACGTGATCGACGATGCCCTCCACCGCATCTCCTCCACTTCCCGCTCCTCCGCCCTTGAGCCCCGTTCCTCCAACCGCCACCAAGACAGAACCCCACTGGTTCTCACCTACCACCCCACCAACCTCCGTATACAACGTATCATCCGCCGTCATTTCCACCACCTCCAAACGGACCCCACCACCAAGGATATATTTCCCTCCCCTCCCCTATCAGCATTCCGCAAAGACCACTCCCTTCGTGACTCCCTCGTCAGGTCCACACCCCCCACCAACCCAACCTCCACCCCCGGCACCTTCCCCTGCAACCGCAGGAAATGTAAAACTTGCGCCCACACCTCCACACTCACTTCCCTCCAAGGCCCCAAGGGATCCTTCCATATCCGCCACAAGTTCACCTGTACCTCCACACACATCATCTATTGCATCCGCTGCACCCGATGTGGCCTCCTCTATATTGGGGAGACATGCCGCTTACTTGCGGAACGCTTCAGAGAACACCTCTGGGCCGCCCGGACCAACCAGCCCAACCACCCCGTGGCTCAACACTTTAACTCTCCCTCCCACTCCACCGAGAACATGCAGGTCCTTGGACTCCTCCACTGGCAGAACATAACAACACGACGGCTGGAGGAGGAGCGCCTCATCTTCCGCCTGGGAACCCTCCAACCACAAGGAATGAACTCAGATTTCTCCAGTTTCCTCGTTTCCCCTCCCCCCACCTTGTCTCAGTCGGTTCCCTCAACTCAGCACCGCCCTCCTAACCTGCAATCTTCTTCCTGACCTCTCCGCCCCCACCCCACTCCGGCCTATCACCCTCACCTTGACCTCCTTCCACCTATCACATCTCCATCGCCCCTCCCCCAAATCCCTCCTCCCTACCTTTTATCTTAGCCTGCTTGGCACACTCTCCTCATTCCTGATGAAGGGCTTATGCCCAAAACGTCGAATTTCCTATTCCTTGGATGCTGCCTAACCTGCTGTGCTTTAACCAGCAACACATTTTCAGCTGACAGATACAAACAGAAGTGTCAGAGGTTCTGCTCACTCGAGAAGTTGGCTCTGTAGATGCTGGACCAGTGTCAAGGACTGTTCACATGTAAATAAAGGGTGACTTGGTGATGGGATACCAGCTTTGTGGAATTATTTCAGACATCTCTGTCCATGTGAAGGAGACAATTGGTGATATAGCTTGAGGAGAACCATTCCATATTAAGAGTGTGTCGTCTTTTTAGCTCATTAGAACCATAATGAACACAAGGTCACAGAGGGGATACTCTATTGTGCATCCTCCTAGTTTCCCAGTCAGAGACTGCCCCTCTCGCTCTTGCTTCCGAGTCACTGGACCCAATCTCTTCAAGGGCCAAAACACACCCCTTGAGGCACCACTCCCCCTTTATGTCTATATTCTCCATATCTCCTACAATTATAACTGTATACAAACATTGTAGCTAATGTATAAACATCATCAGGAATAAAAAACAGGAAAAGAAAATTACTCTTCCATAGGCTACATTGACATGATTCATCTGTCAGGGAGGTGAAAGTTCCTGGAAGACAATCTCCTCGTCTCAGGAACCCTTTCTAGTGTAGTCTCATGGACTTCAAGAAGCTCCTGCTTTGCTGCAGGTATGTCTCATTCTGATTGGCTGTTGTTACGATGTGACACTACTGTTGTCTCCTCCCAGCGTCTGGCCAACCTAGGCTCAGTCAGCACCACTAGTCCCATCTGGACAGGCTCGGTCTTCTGAGGGACCTCTCCTGTTGGTGGGTTGCAGTGACCAGCTGGTCCATGTATCTCCTCCAGGCCAGTTCATCCCTAATCCATACCATATATGACAATGGTCCTGTTCGAGCCACCACCACCTTTGCCCAGAGAGATAATTCTGGGCTAACATGGTCTCCCCTCTTTGGAATACCCTTGACCATGAGGGTCCTGTCCTTCTGACCATCTGACCAGCTTGATTTCACTCTGCCATATCTCTGGTCTCTTCCGGCTGCTGTCAATCAAGCATGGTTCTCAGCATGTTGATGAATATGTGCATGCTGAAGAACTTGTTGATTCATTGTCCTGGTGAACCCTCCCCTTGTGAGGCCTTTAGAGCCTGCTTCAAGGTTTGAAAAAGATCTCTCCAGCTGTGTCTGGTACTCCCCAAACACTTCCACTCCAAACTGTGGACCGTTGTCACTTATGACTTGTTCGGGATTCCCAAACCTGGCAAATATTTTATTTGGCCAGTTTATTGTTGCTTCTGCTGGTACCAACTTCAAGACAACCACCTTGGGTCACTTAGAGTGGGCATCCATGACCAACAGTAACATCTGTCCCTCTACTGGCCCCAAGCAATTGATGAGAATCCCCTGCCGTGGGTGAAGGGGTGACAATGACGGTGCCTTCCTTATTAACAGGCAGGATTTGAACAATCCTACTTTCTCCTCAATCTAAAAGTTCATATTCAGCCATAAAAGTAGTGCCTGGCTATCTCTTTCATTCGCACCATGTTGGGGTGCCATTGATGCACTTGTTCCAGCACCTTTACTCTTATTGGGGGAGGGATAGCAACTCTTGTTTCCCCACATTAAACACCCATCCAGTACAGACAGCTCCCACCTCCTGGACAAATAAGGCTGTAATTTTGGGTGGATTCTATGACTGGGGTCAGTGAGTGAACACTACCTGGAATGGCCTAGTCTTGAGCCCAATGCCAATCAAGTTATTCTGTTCAAGAACAATTAGAGCAGTGAGTGACAAATGCTGACCATGCCAGTGATGCCTACACTCCACGACCAAAGTTTTAAAAATTAGAATACACAGTGCCAGTCTAGGTGGGGCAGGAGAACAAAGGAACCTCAGAGCATGTCAATCATTAAATGCTGCACCATTTACTGGCAACACTATTAAAATAATTAGAATGAGTGCTGGGCTTTATCTCTAGAGAGATGGCATTGGTGAGCAGGAAAACTCTCCTAAACCTGACTGAGGAGAAAGTGAGGGCTGAAGATGCTGGAGATCAGAGCTGAGAGGGCGGCGCTGGAAAAACACAGCCGGCCAAGCTGCATTCGAGGAGCAGGAGAATTGGCGTTTTGACACATAAGTCGGATGCATGAAGGGCTTAGGCCCGAAATGTCTTCTCCTGCTCCTCGGATGCTGCCTGACCTGCTGTGCTTTTCCAGCACCAGACTCTTAAACCTGTACTGAACCTTGTTTAGATTACTCTTAGAGCTATGCCTCCAGATTCAGAGCCATTTAAAAAAGATGTTGACGCACTGCAGAGAAAATGAACAAGAATGATAATAGAATTGTGTGGGCATGCACATCTGGATTGGGTGAACAGCCTGGCTTTCTTACCTGTTGGAAACAAAAGTCTGATGGGTGACCTTAAGCAGGAGCTTAAAAATCCTGAATAGTTTTGATTTACTGAATAAAGAATATGGGGAAGATCATCAGCAAGAAATCCATCAGGGGATTCAGGGAAAAAAAACCTCCACTAAGAGTGATGAGAGTTTGGAACTCAAGATGAGAGGGGATGACTGAAGCAAGTAGATCCATTTAAGAGAAAGATAGACAGGCAGATGGTTTTAATGATAGATTTAGAAAAGGTTGTAGAAGAGTCAAGTGGAACATAAACACCACCATTTACTGAGGGGATATCTCTGTGCTGTATATCGCATCTGATCCTGTGAACATGATGACTGACTTTCTCCTCAACCATAGCTTTTCTTTTAGCACCACATCTCCAGTTTCCTCCCACCTTCCAAAGGTATCCTGATTAGGTGGATTGACGATGCTAAATTGTCCATAGTGATCATGGATGTTCAAGCTAGGCAGATTAGGAAAATGCAGGGTTACGAAGCTCTTCAGAGGGTTGGTGTGGACACAGTTTCCACATTGTAGGGACTCTATATCCCTTAATTATCTTCGTTTGTAAACATTTATCAATGTCAAGTTTGAAAATTTCACAGGCATTTCAAACATTATAACTAATTGCACCAATAAAATCTAATAGGGTGACCAGATCTAATGATTTCTAATTAGACTATTCAGCATTTAAAACAAAGATGATGCCAATGGTCCATTTATCTTTTTAAGCATATTGAAACATCAGGAAAATCAATGTCCAAATATAGAATCCAGGAATTAATTGATGTGTTCTTTATGCCATAGTTGTTAGCTTTTGATTATTTTCATTGAAAACCAAAAAAAAGACCCGTTTCATTGGTTCAGTTTGCAAAAACGCAAAAGGAAGAATACTTGACCAATTAAGTCTGTTTCTCTACTCAGTGAAATTATTATTGAATACTACCTTTGTCTCCACCTCCCTACCTTCTCCCATATCTGTTGGTTCCCTTGAGATCAAAAAATGATTGAACTCAGTCTTGAATATTCTCATTGAGGAAGGCTTTCAAAACCATGTGGGGTAGGGAGTTCCAATTTATTCCCATCTCAATATCCTGTGTCTGTGCCCCTGTTTCTACAATCTCCAACCCCAAGAAGCTACCTCTCAATGTCTACCTACCTTCAGGATCGTGTATGTTTTACCGAGATTACCACTTATTCTTCTAAATGGCAGAGAGCACAAATATTATTCACTCAATGTCTCAACATAAGATAGGTATCGAATCCCAGAAACCTGTCCACCATCTAAAAGGCACAAGTTAGGATTGGGATGGAATACTCCCCACTTGCCTGGATGGGTGCAGCTCCAACAACACTCAAGAAGCTTGACACCATCCAGGACAAAGTAGCCTGCTTGATTGGTATCACATCCACAAGCATCCACTCCCTGTACCACCAATGCCCATTAGCAGCAGAATGTAACATCTACAAGATGAATTGTTCAAAATTCATCGAAGCTCCTTTGACAGGACTTTCCAAAGCCATGACCACTTCAATCTGAAAGGTCAAGAGCAGCATGCATGGGAAAAGCATCACCTACAAGTTCCCCTCCAGCCCAGCTGATGACACCGACAATCCCCGAATGAATGTAAATAAAAATCTCTGCTGTACCATTTTCAAGGTAGGTATACCTGTCCCATGTCATTTCTTGCACTACCCATTTCCTGTCTGATTACTGAGCAGGACTCACCGGTTTCTTTTCCAACCTATCAAAACTTGCTGAAGCAATTCAACAATCTTTGAATTTCGAGATGTTTGGAAAATTCAGGGTGTACTTTGCATGGATCACATTTTGAAATGCGGTGGATATTTTAAACTTACCTCATGGACATGTGTGAGCTATAATAGATTTAGAACTTCAGTTGAAGAAGGAGCAACTGAGGTAAAAGACACACCAGTGTAATAATTCAATATTGAACTGAAGTAACTGTGGAGAGAAGGTGAAGGATTTGATCGAAGCTTATTTAATATAAACATTCATTTTAAAAGCCTCTGCCACATGGACTGACAACATATCTGAGCTATCTCTTAGTGTTATTTGATGTATGATCAACTACTTGGAATGGGAAACACTTAAGCAGCCGAGGAATAAGATACCCTCACCATGTTGTAAAAACTATGGAATGAACTGATGGGAACTTGTTGCCAAGGGACAGAGACGGAAATCAAGCCTCAGCCCCTGTCAAAGCACAGCAACCGTGCCTTCAGACCTGAGCGCAGCAACCCCACTCACAGATCTGAGCAGAGCTGTCCCTGTTCCCCTTTAATTATGGGCACAGATTATGAGCATGCCATTGCCCCTGTTCCCACCAATAGGAGTACAGAAGGCCGCTAAAGCCCCAGGCCCTGGCTATTGGACACTGATGTAAACACATGTCCCCCCACGGCCCTCCAAACCATCCCAGACCTTAGTTACTGCCCCCTAACAATAACAAAACATGAGGTAGCCATGCATACAAACTATAAAGTTCTGTTACACCAGAGATTTTGTAGCACTGATATTTATTCTCAAGGACAATCTCACAACAAGACAAGTTGCCAAAGAAAATAGTTACAGCACCATCACTTTCAAACCTCAGGGCTCATTTTTAGATTATTTCCATTTGGATGCATTCATTATTAGAATAAGCATCTCAGCAGGTCACGTCCAGTTTATCTATTGCTACCCGTGGAAACGTAGGTGGGCTGTGGATAATAAGTTGTGATGCTGATGCCATTAAGGCATAAGCAGATGTTTACACTGAGATTCAAAATATAACGAGCACAATTCATACCATGTTGCAGTATATGAATTGTATAATGTAACAACGGTTTACAACATTTTTCTGTCTGTTCACAAAATGATATTTTAATGGTTTGATGCTTTCATTAAAATGGTGTGCAGTGTAATACAATAATATAACATTGCTAACTTAAATGTTTAATTACTGTGGACCAATATTTGAGTATAACCCCTATGTGAAACCGTGGGAATAAAGGAATGACCCCATTTGGTTCTGAAAGCCTCACATGTGGCTTTATCCCTTGACTTGACTGGAGGTTCCAATATTTTTTTCCTTGGGTGGTGTTTATTCTTCCAGCCCCTTTCACACCTGCTGCGTGTGTTCCCCCCAATCCCTTCCTCAAACACACTCATATATCATCTGTAGTTGAAGACCCACGTTTTGCTTTCAATGCAGTCGAGTTTCATAGTTTTATATTTCTGATCCATTATGACCTTAGCTTTTCCCATTCTTTGCAATCTCACCCAGCCACGTGACAATGGTCCTGGAACTCTAGTCTCCTGCTCACCCCTGACCTTCTCCACTGCGTGTGTGTGGGTTCTGCTCTCAGCTGTCACAGGATTATAGAAGTGCCACAGCAAGAGGCCATTCGGGTCTTTGAGAGGTATGTCCCTGTCAGGCAGTGAGGAAGTGATAAGGTAAGGGAACCGTGGTTTACTAAACAAATTGTATCTCTTGTTAAGCAGAACAAGGAGGCTTATGCGACGTTGAGGCGAGATGGTTCGGATGAGGCGATGGAGAGTTAAAGCATAGCTAGAAAGGATTTAAAGGGAGAGTTAAGCAGAGCAAGGAGGGGGCATGAACAGTCTTTAGAAGGTAGAATAAAGGTGAACCCTAAAGCTTTCTATAGATACCTGAGGAATAGAAGGGTGACTAAGGTAGGAATCGGGCCTACCAAAGACAGAAGTGGGAAGTTGTGTGTGGATCCTGTGGAGAGCGGAGAGGTGCTAAACAAACATTTCTCATCTGTTTTTACTCAGGAAAAGGAGAATATTGTACGGGAGAAGACTGTGATACCGGCTATTAGACTTGAAAGGATTGAGGTTAGTAGGGAGGAGGTATTATCAATTCTAGAAGGTGTGAAAGTAGATAAGTCCCCTGGGCCAGATGGGATTTTTCTGAGAATTCGCTGGGAAACTAGGAAGGAGATGGCCAAGCCTTTGGCCTTGATCTTTGAGTCGTCATTGTCTCCAGGTTTAGTACCAGAGGACTGGAGGATTGCAAATGTTGTGCCCTTGTTCAAGAAGGGCAGTAGAGATAACCAGGTAATTATAGACCAGTAAGCCTTACATCTGTTGTCAGAAAAGTTTTGGAAAGAATTATAAGAGATAGGGTTTATAATCATCTAGCAAGCTGTAATTTGATTTTAGATAGTCAACATGGGTTTGTCAAGAGCAGGTCATGTCTCACAAACCCCGTTGAGTTTTTTGAGAAGGTGACCAAGCATGTGGATGAGTGTTAGGCAGTTGACGTGGTGTACATGGACGTCAGCAAAGTCTTTGACAAGGTTCCACATGGTAGGCTACTGGAAGAAATGCGGAAGCATGGGGTTGAGAGTGATTTAGCGGTTTGGATTAGAAACTGGCTTTCTGAAAGAAGGCAGTGAGTCACGGTTGATGGAAAATATTCAGCCTGGAGTCCGGTTACTAGTGGTGTGTCACAAGGGCCTGTTTTGGGACCACTGCTGTTTGTCATTTTTATAAACAACTTCAACGCAGGCAGAAGTGGATGGGTTAGTAAATTTGCAGATTACACTAAATCAGTGGAGTAGTAGACAGTGTGGAAGAATGTTGCAGGTTGCAGGGGTCTTGGATAAACTGCAGAATTGGGCTGAAAGGTGGCAAATGGAGTTCAATGCAGATAAATGTGAGGTGATTCACTTTGGGAAGAACAACAGGAAGGCAGAATACTGGGTCATTGAGAAGTTTCTTGGTAGTGTGGATGTGCAGAGGGACCTTGGTGTCCATGTACATAGATCACTGAAAGTTGACAACCAGATTGATAGTGCTGTTAAGAAGGCACACGGTGTGTTAGGTTTTATTGGTAGAGGGATTGAGTTCTTGAGCTGTGATGTCATGCTGCAACTGTACAAAATGCTAATGCGGCCTCACTTGGAAAATTGTGTGCAATTCTGGTCACCCCCATTACAGGAAGGATGTTGAAGCATTGGAAAAGGTGCAAAAGGGATTTACCAGGATGTTGCCTGGTCTGAAACAAAAGTCTTAAGAGGAAAGGCTGATGGACTTGAGTCACTTCTCATTGGAGAGAAGAAGGCTAAGAGGTGATTTAGTAGTGACATACAAGATGATCAGAGGATGAGATAGGGTGGACAGTAAGAGTCTTTTTCTTCGGGTGATGACATCTGCTTGTATGAGGCGGCATAGCTGCAAATTGAGAGGTGATAGATTTAAGACAGATATTCGAGGTAGGTTCTTCACTCAGAGAGTGGTAAGGGCATGGAATGCCCTCCCTGATAATGTAGTTAACTCAGCCACATTAGGGACATTTAAACACTGCATGGATAGCATATGGATGATGATGGGATAGTATAGGGGCTGAGCTTATATTAGTTCACAGGTTGGCGCAACACCAAGGGCTTCGATTGCAAAACTTTGAAATCATGTCGTCTGGTCCTTAAGCCGTTTAATTTTCTTGATCCATTCTGTCCAGGCGAATCGCGTCTTGTTCCTAACCTCTGGAAATCTATCCCTAATACTCTCCATCTGTCTAGCCTCCTGTCAGAGGTTCTTGAAAACATATTGCAGTCCCCCAAGCTTCTCGTCTCTTTCCAAATATCCCTCTATGTGCCTTAAATGTTCAGTTTGATTTGATAACATTACAGTAAAATGCTTGAAATATTTCACTACATGATAGAAACTGTTGTTTAAATGTGAGCACAGAAATCAGGTTCACAGTTAAGGTGACAAATTTAGAAGTTGGTTTGCCATTTCCATCTGTTTCAAATCACATCAACAGAACATACATCTGCAAATCCTGAGGCATGCGACAAGAGAAAAACACAACTCGAGTTTTTTTCTCCAACATTTTACATTGTTTACAATGCGATTATTCATAACGTATCTGTCATTCTGGACTTTGGCCGTCAGAATTTGACACTCAGAAAGAGAAGTAATCCATTCACTGCTATCAAAACACGTTTACAGACGGTTCAACCCAGCAGCTTGACTTCACACGTGGCTCCTTTCTTTCAATCTTCATTGCACCTCATCAATAATGATTTTGACCTCATTTTTGCTGCGACATTTAACTTCTTTTATTTAGAAGGTCTCTCTTTTAGAAGTGAAAATGTTGAAACTACAAAATATGACTGAGAAAAAAAACAGAGAACTGTAAAACCATGAGACATTGGAACGGAAGTAGGCCATTCAGCCCATCGAGCCTGCTCCAACATTCAATCAGGTCGTGGCTGATCTGAATATTTCTCAAAGCCACTTCCTTAACTTTTTCCTATAACTCTTGATCCCCTTCCTGATTAAGAATCTATCTCAGCCTTTAACTTGTCTAACGGCCCAGCCTCAGAAACTTTCAAAGGTAAATAATTCCACAGATATCCTCCCCTCTGAGATAAGAAATTTTTCTAATTTCTGATTTCAAGGTACAATCTTTTATTCTGAGATGAAGCGCACCAGTCCTAGACTCTCCCACAAGGGGAAACAACCTTTCTGCATCTCCCTTGTTAGGGTTCCTCAGAGTATTGCAGGTTTCAATAAGGTCACCTGTTGTTCTTCGAAATTCTATGTCTCCACTTTAAATGAATGAATGAGTTTAGCAGCTGTAACCTCCTCAGTATATCCATAAATCCTTTGAGATGTATTGAGAGTCATTCAAGTCACTGTAAAGAGCTGTTTCTTTGATGTGTGAAGCTCTGAAAGGATGGTGAAACAGGGTCAATCGTGACTTTCAGTGGGAAACTGGATAAATCATTCAAAAGGAGAAATTTGAAAGTCTTTTAGAATAACAACCAGGAAGTGGGACTAATTATTTTGTTCTCAGCTGAAAAAATGCTTGATTCATTTTGACAAGTCACACGACACCAAGCTATAGTCCAACAAGTTTAATTTAAATCACAAGCTTTTAGAGCACCGCTCCTTCATCGGTTGGAGTATAACCTGGTGTCGTGTGACCTCTGACTCACCCCAGTCCAACACCAGCAACTCCACATCATGATACATTTTTAGATATTAAAGGCATCAAGAGGTATGGAGAGAATTCAGGAATGTGGTGTTGAGACGGAGGATCAGTGATGATCATATTGAATAGCGTAGCGAGCTTGAACGAACGAATGGCCTGATGCTGATCAGAGTCCCGATGATTATTTTAATAATTAATTCAAAAAATACACCGGCACCATGGGCTGAATGGCCTTGTATTGTCCTCTGAGTGAAATGACTGCCTGATATATTTTAATGGCACTGACTGTTGGCTGTGACATTGGAAGATTTCCTCATTCTCCCTTGGGAGAATGCTGCCTAATTTTTAATGTTTGCTTAAACAAGTGGACATGACCTGAGTTTAATGGCTTATTGGAAAGCACAGTCATTATGAGAAGGACACATCACGGACTTATGATTCTTGTGCATTCTGCTGCAATGTTTAACCTGTTAACATGCCTTAAGTTTGGAACCCAATGGTTTACTTTAAAGTGTATGCTTTAAAAGTTTATATTATAAAATGTTAAATCTTCTTCCTCAACATCCTTTTCGAGTTGCTGTAGAATATTAGCCCTTAATTATGTGCTGACAAACTGAAACAAGCTGACATTTGTTTCTGTTCTTCACGCTTTTAAAATGACAAGCAGAAAGGGAAAGCAAAGGGACGTGCCAATACAGAAACAGAAAGAAATGTGAGCCAAAAACTAAAATTAAACTCAACAATGACTTCTCGCATTTACTGTTTTCATGCCAAGCAAATCTAGCCAGAACACTGTGGTCACAGAGACAATTAATTCTGATTGACAACTGTAATATTCACAGATCACTTTGCAAAGTTCTGTTCCAAAGCAGTCACAAAATGAACAGTTGTTAGTGTATTGTGATCAACAATTAAAACAGATTTCTCAAAACACAAATTAAAACAGAAAGTGCTGAAGAAACCCAGCAGTTCTGGCAACATCTGCAGGGAGAGAAACAGAGGTAATGATTTGAGTACAATGTGACTCTTTTCAAAGTACAATATTTATAAAGTCACAGAGTCATACACTCCAGCCCCTTCAGTTCAACTAGTCCATGCCGAACATAATCCCAAACTCAACTCATCCCACCTGCCTGTTCCTGGCCAATATCATTACAAACATTTTTTATTCATGATTATGAGATTGGATTCCCAACAGTGTGGAAACAGGCCCTTCGGCCCAACAAATCCATACCGACCCTCCGAAGAGCAACCCATCCAGACCCAGTTCCCTACACCTAACACTATGGACAATTTAGCATGGCCAATTCACCTGACCTGCACATCTTTGGACTGTGGGAGAAAACCAGAACACTCGGAGGAAACCCATGCAGACACGGGGAGAATGTGCAAACTCCACACAGACAGTTGCCCAAGGTGGGAATTGAACCCAGGTCCCTGGCGCTGTGAGGCAGCAGTGCTAACTACTGAGCCACTGTGCTGCCCTAAATCCAATGTATTTATCCAAATGTCTTTTAAACACTGTAACCGTACCCACATTCACCACTTCCTCTGGAAGTTCATTCCACATGTGAACCACTTTCTGTGTAAAAAATTGTTCCTTACGTCTTTTTTAAATCTCTCTCCTCTCAACTTAAAAATGTGTCCCTTAGTCTTAAAATCCCCTACACCTGAGAAAAGACACTTGCCATTCACCTTATCGATACCACTCTTGATTTTATAAACCTCTAGAAGATCACCTCACAACCTCCTACCCTCCAGTGAGCCTATCCAATCTCTCCCCATAACTCAAACCCACCGTTCCCAGCAACATCCTGGTAAACCACTTCTGAACCCTTTCCATCTTAATAATACCCTTCCTAAAATAGAACAACCTGAAATGGGGAAAAATAATCCAGAAAAAACCTCAACAACGTTCTGTACAACCTCAACCATAATATGACATATGTCATACACTTGCATAAGAAGGGTCTTTCTGTCACAGAAAGGATGTTCCCAATGACCCAGGAAGTTCAGGACTCTGAGCTCATAGTCTATAGATATGTATTAGACAATTTAGGCCTGAGATGAGGAGAAATATCTTCATCCAGAGAGTGATGAGCCTGTTGAATTCTCTACCACAGAAAGCAGTTGAGGCCAACACATTGATCTTTCTCCAGAAGGATTTAGATATAGTTCTGAAGGCAAAAGGAGTCATAGCATGAAACAACTCATACATCCCAATCAGATATCCTCAATAAATCTAGTTCACATTCGCCAGCACCCGGCCCATATCCATCTAAACCCATCCTATTCATATACCCATCCAGATGCCTTTTAAATGTTGCAATTGTACTAGCCTCCACCACTTCCTCTGGCAGCTCATTCCACACACGTACCACCCTCTGCATGAAAAGGTTGCCCCTTAGATCTCTTTTATGTCTTTCCCCTTTCACCTTAAAACGATGCCCTCTAGTTTTAGACTCCCCTATCTTGGGGAAAAGACTTTGTCTATTTACCCTATCCATACCCCTCATGATTTTATAAACCTCTTATAAGATCATCCCAGCCTATTCAGCCTCTCCATATAGATCAAACCCTTCAACTCTGGCAACATCCTTGTAAGTCATTTCTGAACTCTTTCAAGTTTCACAACATCCTTCCTATAGTGGAGAGACCAGAATTGCATACAGTATTCCAATCTGTCACCCCTTAACCCATTGGCCCATCTGATCATATTCTGTTATACTTTGAAATAACCTTCTTCGCTGTTCACTATACCTCAAATTTGGTGTTTTCTGCAAGCTTACTAATGTATCCCCTATGTTAACTCCAAATCGTATATGTAAATGACAAAAAGCAGTGGATCCAGCACTGATCCTTGTAGCACTCCACTGGTCACAGGCCTCCAGTCTGAAAAGAAACCTTCCACCACCACTCTCTGTCTTCTACTTCGAGCCAGTTCTGTATCCAAATGGTGAGTTCTCCCTGTATTCCATGAGATCTAATCTCGTTAACTGGTCCACCATGAGGAACCTTGTCGAAGGTCAATCAAACAATATGGGAACCAGGGTATGGCATTGGATGATCAGCCATGATCATGTTGATTGGTGGGGCTGGCTCCAAGGGCTGAATTGCCTACACCTGCTCCTATTTTCTATGGTTTTGTGTTTAAACAAAAGGAGTGGATAGAAGGTTTTGGCATGTTGGTAGGAGGTTCAATGACGAGGTTAATTTGTTGGGACGTTAGCCAGCCTGAACTCCAAGACTCTCCTGCCTCGAGCAGAATTCCAACAGAATGCCTAACAGCAGGCATTCATGATCAATTCAAGGCCTCATCCCACCATCACTGGTATGGACTTGGTGGAGTCGCTGTTGCCAGGTGAGGTGTGTGTGTGAGAGAGACTCTGTGTGTATGTGTCTGTGCGTTATGAGAGTTTGTGTGATTGAGTGCTTTCTCTGTTAGTGTTTTCACAGTTAGGGTGTGGTCGGGAAGGAACTGAGATGTGTTCTTGTCACTCAGTGCCTGGTCAATGGGAATGAGGGAACCTTTAAGACCTTCCCATTCATTCTTGCTGCTGACCCTCACCTCCAACACATGACCTATACCCCTCCCTATGACCTCAGCTCCATGACACACCTTTCACGATTATTTGCCTTTGATTAGTCCTCGATCTTCGGCCTGAGATTAGTGTCATTCCATCAACAGCCAGAACCTCCCCAGTGGCATTGCTGTTTAAAACATTAGCCATCACTAATGACTGGCAACCTCAGTCCCTGAACCTGGGAAAGTCCTGCCTCTGCTTCCTGAGTGACTGAGTAGCACTTAACTCATTCTCCTGTCTGTGCTCTCCACTATTCTCCTGATGTTCCATTAAGATCCAGCCAAACAGTTCGGAATTGACAGCTTATCTCTCTTCCATAAAATTTTAAAACCTCTGAAACAACCATTCTGATCACTGAAATCTTGCCAGATGCTTGAGCTGAGGGCCCATTTGTTTCACTTTTGTCTCTGAGTCAGGAGCATCATTCGAGCACGTCAGCTGCAATATCTAGACTGCCTCTCTAGTACAATAACAAAAGAGCACTGCATTATTGAAGGAGCCATCATTTGGATGATATGTTAAGCAAAATAGTGATGGCAACATTTTGAAGGTCAGAGATAATAGCCCTCTGGTCCTGCTACAACAGGTTGAAATGATTTACTGGTGCCTCTATTCCTGATAGTTTGATGCGTTCCAATTAATACTTGCCTGTCATACACATTGCACAACCATTATATCAACTAGGATCAGCATGTGAGCTTGCTCAGTGCAAATTGTGCTAATACTATGGCTTTAATGGGTGTGTTTTGTGTTTTTTGTTTAAAGAGAGGTTTTAAAGCAGAGGTAACAAGCTGTCTATTGAAAGCCAATAAAGCAAGCAGCTTGTGAGGCCTTGGGGTTCTTTTTTAAATAATAGAAGCAGCCTGGATAGGAGAGGTCAAGCTCCCACACAACCAGGATTTTTAGTTTTTGGATTTCACTGGCAGCAGTTGCTGGGGGTTGGAAGCTGCAGTACATCTCTCCCTGCTACTCTCCCTCTTAGAGACTTTTCTTGATGTTGTTTCTCCTGGGCTGGAGAATTATGGGTGAGGCAATCCATTCTACAGAACATGCCTTTGTCAAGAGGAGATTGTAGGATGTTACTGTATTGGAACAGTTAATTAGTAATAGTTACTGTATATATTATTTTGTTAAGCATTCCAATAGAGTTAAAGTTAAGCCAATTCTACAGTGAATGAATAAAGTGTGTTTCATTTCAAATATTACATTTGAAATAAGAAATCGTTGGGGTCTAGACTATCTTCTGTGGATATTTTGAGTGAGTTTGGTCTGGTTCATAGCAAAATGCAACTCATGCAATAGGAACTTGTCCTAACCAATGTCAAAATTGATACTGTTTTTAAAGAAAGACTCTTGCTAAGATAAACACAGAGAAAACTGAAAGACAAGATTTCACTTCCCAAAACCTTCGTTGTAACAAACTAGGAAAATCAATATAGTTCAAGCATTAATTTAGCAGATATTTCAAAAGTTGCATTTTTAAATTGTTGAAGCAACAAAAAATATCTCAAGAAATGTGACAAACATTCAAACTACTTTTAGCACAAACATGGGAATGCCACAATCTCATAGTCTTTGCAACTTTATTTCTGCTCTGTATAATCTCTCATTTCCCGCTCAATCATTTCAGAATTGTGGTCACATTCCATTCAAAGTGAAATGTCCCCTGACATTGTTACCATCAATAAGGTACACACCTTCATGAGCATAATGGCAGGTTTGATGATATAAAATCCTTTCTCTGACCATTTCAAAGATATGGATGAGCTCTGGAAACAATGAATGAACATCAACAGGTCTCATCAAGCCTATAATTTATTGACTTTCCTGTCTTCAACTCCAATCTAGACACACAGTTTTTGCACAGTTCTTAGAGACCTATTGGACAGGATCTATTTGAAACCCATCAAATGGATACCCATTCCATTCAGATGCACAGTTGCTGGTTTCCTCTTTACATGCATTCTCAAGTACTCTGTCAGAGTAAATGTGGATCGTGAACTGTAGGATTGAATGGATATTTCCATAACAAAAAGCAAACTAATTCAACGTAGGCTAGTATCAGTAGGATTTCTGGAGACACTATATGAATGGGAGGTAGTGCTCATTAAAACATTTTCAGAAGGCCTTGAAGGGTGGTAACATTGAAAAAGAAAGAGACAGCAACATTTAGAGTAAGATATAGAGAT
Source organism: Hemiscyllium ocellatum (assembly GCF_020745735.1). Classification (NCBI taxonomy): domain Eukaryota; kingdom Metazoa; phylum Chordata; class Chondrichthyes; order Orectolobiformes; family Hemiscylliidae; genus Hemiscyllium; species Hemiscyllium ocellatum. Next base: position 8,993,434 of record NC_083411.1, read on the forward strand.
GCCGGTGTTAGACTGAGGTGTACAAAGTTAAAAATCACACAACACTAGGTTATAGTCCAACAGGTTTAATTGGAAACACGAGCTTTCGGAGCGTCGCTACTTCATCAGATTGTGGACAACCACCTGATGGAGTAGCGCTCTAGAAGTTAGTGTTTCCAATTAAACCTGTTGGACTATAACCTGGTGTTGTGTGATTTTTAACTTTAGAACAAGAGTAATTCTCCCATGTCTTGACAATGGAGGTCTGAACAATGTTAACCTTTGACCTAAAATGGACATATATGTATTCTTGTTTGTATAATGGAAGACTAGAATTTGGATAATGAGGTGCTTACAGTATGAAGATGCTCAATGTTCCTGTAGTCTTCACAGTTTTGCTTCAGTTTTTTTTAACTGAAGTGAATCTTTCCCTGTGTCGTGTGAGTAAAGTGATTATAAAGCATGTACTCAGTCACCAGCAACTAATTGATTAACTCATGAAGATAATAGTTTGAAACTGTTAAACAAAAACATTGCATAACCCAACCACATGTCAACTGGCTTTTGTTCAGGAGCTGCTCATCCCAGTGTTTTCCCAACTCACATGAGTATTGTTTTGGAACTTTGTGATGTTATCATCAGGGAACCAATTAATCTTCTTTCAGAGAACTCCAAAGCTACATTTCCCCAAACGTTTCATGCTATTCATGAGACCTCTGAGGTCCATGTGTACATTGAAAGGTTTCAAGGGAATTAGCTTAGGCTTATGAATGACTTATGCCATAACATTATAGATAAGCACTTTATGTCCCTATTATAGAGGGATTGCATTGTGGATACATGGGAACGCTACCAACTGCAAGTTCCCCTCCAAGTGACACAGCAAAATGAACAAAGAAAATTTACAACCCAGGAACAGGCCCTTCAGCCCTCCAAGCCTGAGCTGATCCAAATCTGCTGTCGCTCAATTCCTAAGCATCTGTATCCCTTTGCTCCCCACCTACTCACGCATCTGTCCAGATGCACGTTGCCTGCCTCTACCACCCCTGCTGGCAGTGTGTTCCAGCCACATACCACCTTCTGTGTAAAGTACTTGCCACGTGTATCCTCCTTAAACTTTTCATCTTTCACCTTGAAAGCGTGACCTCTCAGTTTTGAATCCTTCATCCTGGGATAAAGCTTATCTCCCCTGTCTATACCCTTCATGATTTTGTAGACCTCAATCAGGTTGCCCCTCAATGAAAACAAGCCTAACCTACTCAACCTCTCTTTATAGCCAGCAACTTGACTTGGAAATAGAAATCCTTCAGTGTCACTAAGTTAAGGTCCTGGAACTCCCTCCTGAACAGCATTGTGGGTGTGCCTACTCCAAATTCAATAAGGTGTCTCACCATCACCTTCTCAAGGGCAACTAGAATAGGCAGTAAAAACCTCTTAGCCAGTGAAACTCACTTCCCATGAAGGAAATAAAAAAAACCTTAGTGCAGACTACAACGAGAATGACACTAAGAGTCCATGGGTTAAATTACACGGAACGATTCCTAAAACACGGCTTATATTCCAAGGAATGTAGAAGGTTCAGTGATGATTTGGTTGGTGTTTTAAAGTGATAAGATGTAATAGATATAGAGAAACTATTTCCATCGCAGAGGGATTCTAACACAAGGCTGCAAAGGGTACAATTACAGCATTTGAAAGGCATCTGGATGGGTATATGAATAGGAACGGTTTAGAGGGATATGGGCCAAATGCTGGCAAATGGGACTGTATTAATATAGGCAATCTGGTCAGCATGGATGAGTTGGATGAAGGGTCTGTATCTGTGCTGTACGTCCCTTTGTATCAATGCCCCGTCAGAGGGGAAATTAAGGAGCTCTTCAAAATATGTCAAAATGCAACATTTCCAAACAAATAGATGTTTCAAACATATTTCACAGTGATTAATTTCAGATAAATTATAAAACTGAAAAGTGGCATTGTTCGATTTTAACGAGAAAAACATGCTAAGGGATAAAGAGCATATGAAGGCTAATCTGTGGCCAGCTGGTAACATCCTTGTCTCTGATAGGTCCAAATGTGACCCAAAAACTTAATGGTTGAGGTAGATATACTCACAATATGGTCAAATAAGTTAATACAATCAACCTGCATATCCTTCCAAACCAGGCTAATGGCAGGTGAGGATCCTGCTCAGCCACATGTTGGGAAGAAATTGGAGCCTCTGCCAATTGCCAGCGTGGAACGTACATGTATAGGTGTATTTTGTAAGACTAACACAAGATCATTTGGTGGCAGGTTTGAAACTTAGAAGCGAGAAGGAAGAGACTATTCAGTCTGCTCCACCATTCAACACCATCTAGGCTGTTCCTCTCCCTCAATGTCATCCTCTTGTTTCCTCGCCATACCTCTTGATGTCTTTATTGGCTGAAATAAATTTCTTCCTTGAATATATTCAGTGATCAGGCATTCAAACTCTTGTGTGATAGAGAAGGGTCCACAGGTTCACCACCCTCTGAGTGAAGAAATGTTTCCTTATCTCAGTCCAAAATGGCCTATCCTGTATCAGAGAGTATATCTCCTGGTTATTAGATTCACCAACCAGGGGAAACATCCTGCTTGCGTCTAGTCTGTCCCATCTTGTTAGAATTCTAAATGTTTCTATCATATCCCTGCTCATTCTTCTAAACTCGAGAGAATTCAGGTCCAGTCAAAACAATCTCTCCTTCCAGAACAATCTCCCACCGTCATTATCAGCCTGGTGAACCTTTGTTGCTATCTCTCAATGGCAAGTACATCCTTTCTTAGGTAGGAAGACCAAAGGTGCATGCAATACTCTCACCAAGGCCCTTTGGCTGTGGTAAGATATTTCTAAACTCAAACACTTTTGCGCTTGTTTCTTCCTGCAAGATGGTGGCAGAGGAGGATGCACCACCCGGAGCACCACTACAGAGTCCCGGAGAAGGGTGAGGGGAAGTGAGTCCTGGAGCAGGGCAAGGGGGAAGTGAGTCCTGGAGCAGGGCGAGGGGGAAGTGAGTCCTGGAGCAGGGCGAGGGGGAAGTGAGTCCTGGAGCAGGGCGAGGGGGAAGTGAGTCCTGGAGCAGGGCGAGAGGAAGTGAGTCCTGGAGCAGGGCGAGGGGGAAGTGAGTCCTGGAGCAGGGCGAGGGGGAAGTGAGTCCTGGAGCAGGTCGAGAGGAAGTGAGTCCTGGAGCAGGTCGAGGGGGAAGTGAGTCCTGGAGCAGGTCGAGGGGGAAGTGAGTCCTGGAGCAGGTCGAGGGGGAAGTGAGTCCTGGAGCAGGTCGAGGGGGAAGTGAGTCCTGGAGCAGGTCGAGGGGGAAGTGAGTCCTGGAGCAGGTCGAGGGGGAAGTGAGTCCTGGAGCAGGTCGAGGGGGAAGTGAGTCCTGGAGCAGGTCGAGGGGGAAGTGAGTCCTGGAGCAGGTCGAGGGGAAGTGAGTCCTGGAGCAGGTCGAGGGGGAAGTGAGTCCTGAATCAGGGAGAGGGGAAGGGAATCCCGGAGCAGGGTGAGGGGAAGTAAACTGAGGAGCAGGTAGAGTGAAAATGAGTCCTGGAGCAGGAAGACAAGAAGTGAGTCTTGGAGCTGGGAGAGGTGGAAGTGAGTCCTGGAGCAGCATGAGAGGATGCGAGTCCTGGAATAGGAAGAGGGAAAGTGAATCCCAGAGCATTATGAGGGGAAGTGAGTCCGAGAGCATTGTGAGGGGGAAGCAAGTCCTGGAGGAGGGTGAGGCAAAGTCAGTTTCTGAGCAGGGAGAGAGGAAGGGAGTCCTGGAGCAGGGTGGGGAGAAGTGAGTCCTGGAGCAGGGCGATGGGAAGTGAATCCTGGAGCAGGAGGAGGGGAAATGAGTCCTGGAGAAGGGAGACGGGAAGGGATTCCTGGAGTAGTGCAAGTGGAAGAGAGTCCTACAGCAGCGGGAAGGGAGTCCCAGAGCAGGGAGAGGGGATGTGAGTCCCGGGGCAGCAGGGAGGAAAGGGAATCCCAGAGAATTGGGAAGGGAGTCCCAGAGCAGGGAGAGGGGATGTGAGTCCCGGGGCAGCAGGGAGGAAAGGGAATCCCAGAGAATTGGGAAGGGAGTCTCAGAGCAGGGAGAGGAGAAGGGAGTCCCAGAGCATCAGGAAGGTAGCCCCAGAGAAGGAGAGGGGAAGGAATTCACGGAGCAATGCGAAGTGAGTCCTGGAGCAGTGCGAGGGGGAGATATGTCCTGGTGCAGCGTAGGGGAAGGGAGTCCCAGAACAGGGAGAGTGGAAAGAAGTCCTGGAGCAGCAGGAAGAGAGTCCTGGAGCAATGTAAGGGCAAGAGAGTCCTGCAGCAGCACAACCTACCACAGTGCAGCTGAGTGCCGGTGCAGAGCAAACTGAAAGCTTGGAGCAGAGTGGGACAGTTGTTAGCCTGGGGTCTGGTGCAAATGGTCAGACCATGTGCTGAGCTGCTGCTGTGTAATGTCTATTTGAAATTCTTTTTTGGACTGTAATGTCAATCCTTTAATAATGTTTTAACTATCTTACTTCTAACATATTTGTACCTAAAATGGCACCATTAGCAGGCAGCCATTGTGTAAACCTTTCACTGTATACTCCCATGCTTCTGGACTGGAGTACACATGACAATAACGGATATTCTATATTTTATTCTATGTAGATGAACATTAACCTTCTTAATTGCTTGCTGCACCTGTCTGATTACTTTCATTGATGTACAAAATCATCCACATTCCTTTACACATTCTCACTTCCAAATGTATCATCACCCAAATAAAACTCAACCTTCCTGTTTTTCACACCCAAGCATGTAACCCCACTGGCCAGTTGCTCAATGTGGATCACATTAGTGCAGACAGCATGATGTTTATTTTTCTGGCTCTGGTGGGTTCAAGAACTGTCTCCTCGTCCTACTCTTGGCTGATGTGATAACACAATGGATTGGACCTGCTGTAGGACAAAAAAAAAGCTACCTGAAAAGTTAAGTTGCAGATCAGCCTTGACTACAACTACCGCACAGTAATTATTGTCAGTATAGACCTGATGAGCTGAAAGGTCTTAACTGTGCTGAATGATTCTATGACCAGAATGGATAGTGAAACCTCTTTGGGAAGGTAAACTGCTTACCTGTTCAGGTCCAGCTCTGGAATGATTCTTGTTGATGTTTATTCCACTTTATCTGCAGTGCTCCTGCATCTACCACACTCTCATCAAGTCAGAACCTCTCGTTCCTGGTGCCACTTTTCTGAATTTATGATACACCCTTTTTCTATTCATTAAATATCTTTTGACTTATGAAATAGAAGCCTAAGGTCTCAGGGAAGATTTTACATTTATGTTCTGAAATGAAGCATGTGTTATAACTGGATTTCTAAACTTGAAAGAGGAGATAAGACTTAGAATTCAAATAAATAGAGATCGTTTAGCTAGAAATAGAAACTCCTTTTAACTCTGACTGACAACTATTCCAATTGATGATACTTCAGAAGATATATTCTGGACTGTTGAAATCAGAGATTTGTTCTGTGTCTGGAAAGAGGTATATTAGCCCATTTCTGAGCGCTACACTGGCTCAGTAGTTAGCAGAGCTGCCTCACAGCAACAAAGACCCGAGTTTGATTCCAGGGGTGAACAGCTGTGTGAAGTTTGCACATTCTTCCCGTGCCTGCATGGATTTCCTCCAGGATCTTCCATTTCCTTCCATAGCCGAAAGATATGCAGGTTCGATGAATTGCCATACTAAATCGCCCCGTAGTGTCCAACGATGTGTCGGCAAGGTAGATTAACTATGAGAACATGTAAGGAGAAGGTAGGGTTGTGGGTGTAATGCACTTTGGAGGGATGGTTGGACTTGATGGACCGAATAGCCTGCTTTCACACAATATTACCGCTGAACATATAAAGGAAACTTATTGTGCAATGGTGGTGTCTTCACATCTGGATCCAAAGCTCATAGTCTACAGCAGGACTTATTGACCATTGAAGAACAATTCATAATGTAGCAGATCAGGTAGGCTATTACCCTGTATCTTCTTCCAATGTGCCTGATGGTTTATGGTAAGAATGGGAGAATTTCCTGGTTCGCCATGCTGCAGAGAAAGAAATGGAAACTCATTTCAATACTTCAGCCGTTAGCATCGACAAAACCAATAGAAATCCACACCCAACCTTTGGGAGTGAAAAGTAAGAATATTTTCCTGCTTCTTGAATTCTCTGCTCAAAGGCAGGTCTGACCCACAGCGAAATGATCCCTGCCATGGTTAGTCACATCACAATGCACGCCAGACGGAACAGGATTAATCCCTATGCTTTTGCTGCCCATCAGATCCACACCAGTAGTTTGGTTGAGTCCACCAGGCCTCAACCAGATAATTGAGTTGCCAGCCAATGTGCACTTTTACACATATATTGCAGTCTGGTGCTGCGGGAAACTATAGAAGAGGCTCCAACCTCCAATCACTTACTGTCACACAGCCAACCAGGAATCTCACACACTCTTACTGCTGACTATTAATCATTTTAGAAGGATTTACAAGTGGACATTCATTCTGTTTGGTTGGTTTGTGAATTTGCCTTCCTTGGCTTTCAATTCATAGAGGGAGAAAGTGAGGACTGCAGATGCTGGAGATCAGAATCTAGATTAGAGTGGTGCTGGAAAAGCACAGCAGGTCAGGCAGCATCTGAGGAGCAGGAGAGTTGACTTTTCATAGAGATGTAGAGCACAGAAACAGACCCTTCAGTCCAACTTGTCCACGCCAACCAGATATCCTAAATTCATTTAGTCTCACCTGCCAGCGCTTGGCTCATATCCCTTTAAATCCTTCCGATTCAGTTACCCATCCAGATGCCTTTTAAATGTTGTAATTGTACCAACCTCCACCACTTCCTCTAGCAGCTCATTCCATACATGCACCACCCTCCGTGTGAAAAAGTTGCCCATCAGGTCTCTTTTAAATCTTTCCCCACTCACCCTAAACCTATGCCCTTTAGTTCTGGACTTCCCCACCCCAGGGAAAAGACCTTGTTTATTTATCCTACCCATGCCCCTCATGATTTTATAAACCTCTATAAGGTCAGCCCTCAGCCTCTGATGCACCAGGAAAAATAACCTCAGCCAATTCAACCTCTCCCATAGCTCAAATCCTCCAACTCTGGGAACATCCTTGTAAACCTTTTCTAAACCCTTTCAAGTTTCACAACATCTTTCCAATAGGAGGGAGACCAGAATTGCACGCAATGTTCCAACAGTGGCCGAACCAATGTCCTGTACAGCTGCAACAATACCTCCCAACTCCTGTACTCAATATTCTGACCAATAAAGGAAAACATTCTTCACTATCCTGTCTACCTTCAACTCACTTCCAAAAAACTATGAACCTGCACTCCAAGGTCTCTTTGTTCAGCAGTTTCCTCACTGCCCGGGACCTGACCATTAAGTCTATAAGTCTTGCCCTGATTTGCCTTTCCAAAACGCAGTGCCTCACATTTATCTAAATTAAACTCTATCTGCCAGTCCTTAGCCCATTGGCCCATGTGAACAAGTTTCCGCTGTACTTGGAAGTAACCTTCTTTGCTGTCCACTACACCTCCAATTTTGGTGTCATCTGCAAACTATTGTACTCTTCCAGCACCACTCATCCAGAATCTGGTTTCCAGCATCTGCAGTCATTGTTTTTACCTCGTTGATTAAAACTACTAACTATGCCTATCTTCACATCCAAATCATTTATATAAATGATGAAAAGCAGTGATCCTTGTGGCACACCACTGGTCGCAGGCCTCCAGTCTGAAAAACAACCTTCCACCACCACCCTCTGTCTTCTACCTTTGAGCCAGTTCTGTATTCAAATGGCTAATTATCCCTGTATTCCATGAGATCTAACCTAATTCAATGAAATGGCCCAAGTTTGAGAACAATGTAGCATTCTTCAACTGCCTGGAGATGTTGAGCCTTCTCGAGCCTCTGAAATGTCCATTTTCTTCCACACCCGAGGATATCCCAGTACGGTTGTTGACAAGGCCCTCAACCTTGTCTCACCCATCTCCTGCACTCTGGCCCTCACTCCCTCTCTTCCATCCCTCAACAATGATAGGAAGAGTCACCACACCCAGAACGTTAATTTATTTTTCTTCACATATGCTGACAGACCTGCTGAGTTTTTCCAGCAATTTCTGTTTTTGTTTCTGATTTACAGAATCGCAGTTCATAGAATTCCCCCCATGCAGAAACAGGCTGATCAGCCCAACAAGTCCACACTGACCCTCCAAAGAGCATCCCACCCAGACTCACCCCCTCACCCCATCCCTTTACCCCTACATTTCCCCCGTCCAACCCACCGAACCCACACATCCTTGGACATCTTGGGCAGCCCAGCACCCACAAATGGGCTTTTTCCTGATGAAGGGTTTGTGCCTGAAACATCAATTCACCTGCTCCTCAGATGCTGCTTTTCCAGCAGCACACTCTCAACTTTCAATTCGCAAAGTAGGGACGTAAGCCCAGAGTTTCTGGCCCAGGGACCAAGTCATTTGGTAGTATCCCACGAGGTCTCCTTGGTAAGACCATAAGGAGATGAAGATCAGGCCTAATGAAAAGGCAAATAAGTAACTCTGCAATTGGTCAGGCAACATTTGTGGAGGTAGGGGAACATATCACTGGGGTGAAACAATGGAAATCAAACCCCTCTGTTCCGAGGGTCATCATAAAAATTACAGGTTTGGTTGTAGAAGTAGAATCTTTCCTCTGAAGGCCAAGATCTCCTTGCTACCAATATTAAACGATTCATCCAATTTTCTCGCCAATGCGAACTCGGTTCAACTGCAGGGAAAATTCAGCCCTAAGTTATGAAAGGGATCATGGTGGAAGAGTGAAGGAGATAATAAAGAAAAAGATAAACCAACAGAAGTTGAGTCTGAAGAAAGTGCAACAGGGACAGCAGAATCAATACCAAAAGATGCCACCCGAGAGAATGGAGCTGTGATTATGGTCTGAAATTAATGCGGAGTTCAGAAGCTCCTAAACAGAGTAATTGAAAGGTAAGGTTTATTTCTTTAGTTTATCTTGATTTAACATTTTAAATAGGTATGTATAATATTGTTATACAATTGTATAACTTTCCATATAATTTGTACAACATTAAAATAGGAGTAAGCTGTTTAGCTCCCTCAGATTTCTCTGGCATTCTATTAGTTTGTGGCTGATCTGTAGATTAATTCAATTTACCCTTCTTTGCTGCAAATCCCTTGATACCTTTCCTCAACTTTAATATCATAATTGTACCATAACAGGAAAGAGATAAATAACAACTATTATGCAATTGGTGTTTATTTGCTGCTGCTTTTCTTGTTGAATAAAATTAATTTGCAGAGATAACTTATCACTTTTGGTAGTGAGTTTAAGACTAAGAGAATTCCATGAGTGCAAAAGACAGGTTTAGTAGCTGAAGAAGGCGATCCTGGAATAATTTTGGCTCATTATCTGGATCATGCAATCAAAAAATTAGCTGGGTATCAGAATCAGTGAACATAGATATCAGGCCCTGGAGAATTAGCTCTCATTTCTGAGAGCAGCCTAAAATATGGAAGTCTCATTACCTGGATAGGGAAGTGCAAAGAGGTAACATATGGTACAGGCAATTCAATGAGTAAGAATAATTATTTTATGCATAATTGCTCTGAATGTGATTTTAAATGATACCTCCCCCTTGAAGATTTGTAGCTGGGAAAATGCGAAATTGCAGCACAAATTTCAGGGTTTGTTTTGCTATTTGATTGGTTCAGCGTCTGCCTTTGTGTTCACAGATTTTGTGTGAAGGCTCAGAATGAAGTCACAAATGGGATTACAATCTGGAACTCTGCTTATTCTGAGAAATATATTTTAATGCCTGCTGATTTCTAGTTACTTTTAGATAAATGGATAGATAGACAGATAGCTGGACAGACGGACAGAGAGACAGAAAGTTAGATAGATAGGCAGATACATAGATAGATAGGCAGTTAGATAGATAGATAGATAGATATAGAGCTGAAAATGTGTTGCTGGTTAAAGCACAGCAGGTTAGGCAGCATCCAAGGAACAGGAAATTCGATGTTTCGGGCCAGAGCCCTTCATCAGGAAGGGCACCAATTTCCTGTTCCTTGGATGCTGCCTAACCTGCTGTGCTTTAACCAGCAACACATTTTCAGCTCTGATCTCCAGCATCTGCAGACCTCACTTTTTACTCGAAGATAGATAGATATATACATGCATACATACATACATACTTACATAGCCAAATAGATAGATAGGTACAGAACATAAAACTTTACCATGTAGTACAAGCCCTTCAGCCCTCCATGTTGCACCAACCTGTGAAACCAATCTAAAGCTCATCTAACCTACATAATTTAGATATATATAGATAGAAAGACAAACAGACAGACAGACAGATAGATAGATCTTGCCATTCACATATTTTCTGATCACACCTTTTGTTTCTTTACTTGGTTCATTAAAGTTTCTTCTAGCCTTTCAGCATGAACCCTTGTGTTGTTTACAAAAACACAATTTGCTGGAAATGCTCAGCAGAACCATGTTCTGAGGCATGCTCATTGGACCCAAAACATTAACTCCGATTCTCTCCACCCATGCTGCCAGACTTGCTAAGCTTTTCCAGCAATTTCTGTTTTGTATCTGATTTCCGGCACCTGCAGTTCTTTTGGATTTTCTTTTGTTGTTTAATCTGGCCTACTATCCACACGATCACACAATTTCTCTTTCCTTCCTTCTCCTTTCACTTGTTCAGGACTAATTATGTTTTCAACTTTTCTCAGTTCAAAAGAAATGTCACAGACTTTAAATGTTAACCTTATTTCTCTCTCTTTCTCTCAGATCTGGCTGAGTATTTCAAGTACAGGCAGACAAGTCTTTATCCAAAATCCCGAAATCCAAAAAGCTCCAAAATCCGAAGGTATTTTTTGTGAAGTTTTTTTTCTCTTTAACAAGGTTGCTTGGCAAACAGTTAACCCAACTCCACACCCACTCTATGCCTGTCACTCAGATGTGATGTGGTGGGGGTGAGATGGAGGGTGTGGATAGAGTGGCTCAACACTGGTAGGCCTCAATTCTGTTTCAGGTCCTGTTTTACTCACAGTGAGTCTGTTGTTAGGTAAGATTATTTTCAAAGTTTCACCATCAAACTGTCATTTATTCTGAAATTTTGAATTCTGAAAACCAGCTGGTCCCGAGCATTTCAGGTAAAGGGTGATGGACCTGTACTTTTTATTATTGTTTTAGTTTTCCAGCAATTGCAGCTTGCAAAGCGTTTAATGGATGTGCAATGGGCTGCATAAGACACATGTTGTAGAATATAAAACATAGAACATTACAGCGCAGTACAGGCCCTTTGGCCCTCGACATTGCACTGACCTGTGAAACCAATCTTAAGACCATCTAACCTACACTATTGCATTCTCATCCATATGACTATCCAATGACCATTTAAATGCCCTTAAAGTTGAGAGTCTATTACTGTTGCAGGCAGGGCATTCCACACCCCTACTGCTCTCTGAGTAAAGAACCTACCCATGACATCTGTCCTATATCTATCACCCTTCAATTTAAAACTATGTCCCCTCATGCTAGCCATCACCATCCGAAGGAAAATGCTCTCTCTGTCCAACCTATCTAACTCTCTGGTTATCTTATTTGTTTCAATTAAATCACCACTCAACCTTCTTCTCTCTAACGAAAACAGCCTCACATCCCTCAGCCTTTCCTCGAAAGATCTTCCCTCCATACCAGGAAACATCTTAGTAAACCTTCTTTGAACCCTTTCTAAAGCATCCTTCCTATAATGCGGTGACCAGAACTGTACACTAAAATCCAAATATCGCCGAACCAGAGTTTTGTACAGCTGTACCATGATCTTACAGTTCCGAAACTCAATGTCTCTACCAATAAAAACTAACACACCGTATGCCTTCTGAACAACCCTATCGACCTAGGTGGCAACTTTAAGGGATCTACGTACCTGGATACTGAGATCTCTCTGCTCACCTACACTACCAAGAATCTTACCATTAGCCCAGTACTTTGCATTCCTGTTATGCCTTCCAAAGTGAATCACGTCAGATTTTTCTGTATTAAACTCCATTTGCTACCTCTCAGCCTAGGTCTGCAGCTTATCCATGTCTCTCTGTAACATTCGTCACTATCCACAACTCTACTGACCGTAGTGTCATCCACAAATTTACGAACACATTCTCTATGCCCTCACCCATGTGGGTGTATTGTAACTTTAAGAGAGTAAAAGCTAGCAGTGACAGCACCAAGAGTTCTCAATAAGACACAATATAACATATGCTTCAGCTACTGGGGTAGCTGTTTGCCTGGAAATGACAAAACAGATTTGAATTAGACTAATCAGTTTACATTATATCCTGAAAAATGCCAAATTCCAATGCCACTTGAATTGTGTCTACTCGCAATCTTAAAAGCCAATGATACAAGCTTTGGATATAAGACTGGGAAAATTGAATAGTTAGGATGAGGACTGTCACCAAACCAACAGATGTAGACTTCTCGTCAGAACTCTCTGAGACGTACCTGCCTAGTGAAGGAATTTGAACAGAGAAAAACTTTAACACTGACCTGGAGAAACAATCTACCGATGAAGATAAAAATAAGATTTGATCACTGGCTGGTTTTGAAATTTGAATTTTTCTGTAAATCTTAATTGGGGGATTTATTGGACTAGTATTATCGAGGGAAGGTAAAGATAGGTAAGAGAAACAGTTGTAAATAGTTGTTATTAATTATTCTCTGTTACACTTTAAGAAATAAAGTTGTTAATTTTTACTTTAAATAGTTCTTGGTCTCTCAAGTTTTCACATATTTCTGCATGGAATAAATCTTTTCTGTGTTGCTGGTTTTAAATTAAACAGGAGGGTTTATCCCATGTTGTAACAGACCCAAAATATATCCTTGCAACCCACCATTAGTAACTGAACTCCAGGATGAATATTTCCCATCAACCACCACCCTCTGTCTTCTTTCAACTCTCCAATTTCTGATCTAAACAGCTAAATCACCCTTAATCCCATGCCTCTGTAATTTGTGCAATAGCCCACTGTGGGGAACCTTATCAAATGCCTTATTGAAATCCATTTAGATGACATTAATTGCCTTACCCTCCTCCACCTTTTTGGTCACCTTTTCAAAGAACTCAATGAGGTTTGTGAGGCACAACCTACCCTTTACAAAACCGTGCTGACTATCCCTAACCAACTTATTCTTCTCTGGATGATCATAAGTCCTAGCTCTTATAACGCTTTCCAACATTTTACCCACAACTGACGTCAGGCTCACAGGTCTTTAATTTCCAGGGTTGTCCTGACTCCCCTTCTTGAACAAGGCAACATTTGCTATCCTCCAGTCTTCTGGCACTATTCCTGTAGACCATGATGACATAAAGATCAAAGCCAAAGGCAATCTCCTCCCTGGCTACCCAGAGAATCTCCTAGGATAAATTCCATCCAACCTAGAGGATTTATCTATTTTTACACTTTCCAGAATTGCTAACACTTCTTCCTCATGCACCTCAATCCTATCTAGTCTAGTAGCCTATATCTCAGTATTCTCCTTGACCATATTGTCCTTTTCTAGTGTAAATACTGACAAAAAGTATTCATTTAGCATTACCCCGTCCCCACTACATTCTTGGCAGTGTGGAGGAACAGAGGGATCTTGGTGTGCAGGTACATAGATCCCTTAAAATTGCCACCCAAGTGGACAGGGTTGTTAAGAAAGCTTATGGTGTTTTGGCTTTCATTAACAGGGGGATTGAGTTTAAGAGCTGTGAGATCTTGTTGAAGCTCTATAAAACTTTGGTTAGACCGCACTTGGAATACTGTGTCCAGTTCTGGTCGCCCTATTATAGGAAAGATGTGGATGCTTTGGAGAGGGTTCAGAGAAGGTTTACCAGGCTGCCTGGAATGGAGGGCTTATCTTACGAAGAGAGGTTGACTAAACTCGGACGTTTTTCATTGGAAAAAAGAAGGAAGAGTGGGGACCTAATTGAGGTGTACAAGATAATGTGAGGCATAGATAGAGTTGATAGCCAGAGACTTTTTCCCAGGGCAGAAATTGTTAACACGAGGGGTCATAGTTTTAAGCTGTTTGGCAGAAAGTATAGTGGGGATGTCAGAGGAGGGTTCTTTACGCAGAGAGTTGTGAGAGCATAGAATGTGTTGCCAGCAGCAGTTGTGGAAGCAAGGTCATTGGGAATATTTAAGAGACTGCTGGACATGCATATGGTCACAGAAATTTGAGAGTTCGTAGATTAGGTTTTCCTTACATGAGGATCAATGGTCGGCACAACATTGTGGGCTGAAGGGCCTGTTCTGTGCTGTACTGTTCTATGTTCTATGTTCTAATGCTTAATTGGCTCTAACTTTACTCTAGTCATTCTTTTATTCCTGATATACCTATAGAAAGCCTTAGGGTTTTCCTTGACCCTATCTGCCAATGACTTCTCATGTCCCCTCTTGACTCTTCTTAGCTCTCTCTTTAGGTCTTTCTTGGCTAACTTGTAATTCTCAAGTGTTCTAACTGAGTCTTCACATCTCATCCTAACATAGCTTTCTTCTTCCGAAAATGTGATCAGACCCATCACAAACCCTGGCACCTGGGAGGCAACACACCAACCGTGAGTCTCTCTCATTCCCATAGAACCTCCTATCTGTCCCTGAACCAAGAAGTCCCCAATGACTACTGCTCTGCTCCTCTTCCCCCTTCCCTTCTGAGCAACAGGGACAGATTTTGTGAAAGAGACCTATAATCCTATGGCTTACCCCTGGTAAGTGGTCTCCCCCAACAGTAACCGAAACAGCATATTGTTATTGAGGGAAACAGCCTCAGGGGATCCCTGCATTGCCTGCCGGTTCCCTTCCTATCCCCTGACTGGAACCCATCGTCCTTCTTCTTTTACCTGAAGTGTAACTACCTCCCTGTAACTCTTCTCAAAAACCCCCTCCAATTCCCAAATGTCCCAAAGTTCCAGCTCCAGTTCCCGAACTGGTGTTGGGTGCACTTTCCTCAGGGACTCTAGTGGTGATCCTTACCTCCCACATTCTGCAGGAGGAACATTCAACTGCACTAACCTCCATTCCCACTATTGTGAATTCCAAACGAGACTGCTGGAAACCTAAAACAAAAAAACCAGTTACCTTACCAATCAGCACATAGAATCCTTTTCTTTTGGTTAGAGGAGGAGGACAGGTGGGAGACACTAGCCAAGCAGTGTTTTGGGTAAAACAACCCTCACTTACCAAGCAGTCCTGTGTCAGTGTGCACTCTGCCTATACACCAGGTAATCTTTTATGTCTTTTAAAATTTGCCTTCTCATTGGGCCTCTGGTCCTTGTTGTCGCTCCTCCCATTCCAACTGCTGCCGAAAAGAATTTCACATTAATAAGTTTAAAACATAACTATACCTTTATCTAATGTATTTAAGAAAAATGCAAAGCTCAAATACACAAAAAGAAAACTTATCAGAACATCTCGCACTAAATATTAACTAAAATGAACCACCATACAATCCCTATAAGGTAAAAGCCGGTCATTTAGCCCACACCAATCCTCTGAAGAGTACCCCACTCAGACCCAATCCCCTACCCTATATTTCCCATGGCTAATACACCTAACCTGCACAATTTTACATGAGCAATCCATCTAACTTGTACTTCTTTGGTCTGTGGGAAGAACCCAGAACACCGAGAGGAAAACCATGCTGGCACAAGGAGAATGTGCAACGTCCACACCTGTAAGTGGAATCCAGCAGTGCTAACCACTGAGCCACCACATCATCCTAGAATAAACCTTAAAGAACAGAAATACATTTTAAAGGTACTATCAATTTGTCCCTGAAACCTCCAATGTGGAGGCAGTGTAATCAATAACTCTGGATGGGAGGAAGCCTAGGTTAGCATACATGCTGACGTGAGAAATGTAATCTTTTGAATCGCTGTTTCTACCCCATTATTGATATACCATTCCTCACAACAATTGGATGAAGTGACCAGAGACTTGAACAATAAGCCAATCCTAGTTTTTTTAAAAAAATCATTTGTAGGTTGTGAACATCAGTGGTTGGGCCAGCATTTATTGTCCGTCCCTAGTTGCCCCTTGAGAAGGTGGGAGTGAGCTACCTTTTTGAACCGTTACACTCCACCTGCTATGGGTTGACCCTCAATGCCATTAGGGGAGGAATTCCCAGCTTCTGATCCAGATTACACTGATTTATTCAAAGCTTTATCTAGAACACACAAAGCCTGTGGAGAAATGTGAGCACTAATTAAATCAGATGGAAACTGTCACGATCACAAGATAGTGACTTTCAAATTCAATCATCTGATTTGAGTACCAAGGACTTTCGTAGGATGAGATCATTTTATGAAGGAAAGAAACAATTATTTAAAATGACCTTAGCAACCAACTGACCACATGAGCTTCGCAAAGTCAATTGGAATGAGCAAAATTGCCTGAATTAAAATTAACATTTTTCTCAAAGACAGTGAAAGCAGTCCACCATCCAGGTACCTAGAATTGTATTTGGCATCACATCT
Source organism: Hemiscyllium ocellatum (assembly GCF_020745735.1). Taxonomy (NCBI): domain Eukaryota; kingdom Metazoa; phylum Chordata; class Chondrichthyes; order Orectolobiformes; family Hemiscylliidae; genus Hemiscyllium; species Hemiscyllium ocellatum. Next base: position 9,010,008 of record NC_083411.1, read on the forward strand.
ATATGATACCTTTCACATGCAGGACATGAAAGACATTACATGCAATTGCCAAACTTGAAAAAAATGAACTTAGTCAATACAATAACTAAGTCAGTTGTATTTCAGGGAGTTGTTTTTTCTTTTATTCAAGAGATGTGGAAATCAACACATATTCACATCCATAATTGCTGACCCCTTGAACCCAAAGGTCACTGTTGCTGTAGGTAGGCACACAATGTTATTTGGAAGAGAATTCCAGGATTTTGACCCAATGGTGATATATTTCCAAGTCAGGATGACGAGTGGTTTGGAGGAAAACTTGCAGGTAGTAGTGTTCTCATTTATCTGTCGCCCTTTTACTTTTAAGTGGAAGTGGTCACGGGTTTGAAAGAGGTTGTTGAAGGTGAGTTATTGCCATGCATTTGTGCAAACTGCTGTTACTGGACATTGGTAGTGGAGGGAGTGGATGCTGAAGGTATTGAAATGGAGTACCAAACAATTAGACTGCTTTGGCTTAAATGCTATTTCATTCAATTAAGAAAACCTTGAATTGGCTCCTTCCTTATACAATAGACACTTTGTAACTACGTGGTTATTGGAGAGAGCTGCAGCCCCATGCAAAGAGAGAAGTCAATTCACTCTACCTCACGTGGTCAGAACAGAGATCAAAGTTTTCCAACATGATGGCTGATACTCCCTGGCCCCAGTGCTTCTCCCTGTAATTACGTAACAACTACCTGAGCAACACTGACCCACCCCACTCTGATAATGCTCAACCAATTCCCCATTCAGACAATGCTCACTCAATCTCCAACTCCTAGCAATAGGGTTACTCTGTCCAGGCAATGCTCACGACCCCGTCCATTCGGGTGATCAACCATTTTTCTCAAGAGTGACATGCGTGCAGCAATATATGCGATAATTATCGAAATGCTTTCCACTTGGACGTGGACACCATCATTATCCTGCCCTCTCCCTCCTACCCTGGTGAAAATGGGTATGGTTGCAAATGGAAATGGGAAGCCAATGCATGAGATATCATTGTTTCCTGTCATGCATCTCAATTCCAAATTAACCCCAACCAGAAAAATGTGTCATTGTGTTTGAGCTGGTGTCTGTGTGTAAATGCACATGGCTGCACATCCATGAGCTACAATTATAAGCAACGTTTATCCTCTTGCATTTTTTATTTTCATTTGAAAGGAAACCACTAGTCGATTGCACTTTCTAGTGCATTAATTCATAAAACAACTACCATGACTCGATGACTGTAATTAACATAGTCCACATTTGGAATCTTTAGGAGCAGTAGATTCATGATTTACTCTGTTTTCATTCTGGCTATTGTTTGTGTGGGCACAATGCCCTGAAAATGACCTTAAATGAATCCTCAAATTGTAATTATTAGGTAGACCTAAAGCTGGGAAATTAGATGATTGGTATTAATTAACTAACATCAACAAAACGTTTTGTACCATTGTAAGAAGCCTTCAAAGGCTGTAATCCATACATATCCAAACAAGTTTATGGTGCAGCAAAAGACCATTCAACCCATTGTGTTCATGCCCAATCTGCATTTCCAAAGCAAAATTGATACATCTAGACAAAGTTACCCCTGCTAAACTTGCCTTACCTCGACCCGAGTTTTGAAATAAACGTTAGTGAATATATGTGCAACTGATGTACTTAGTACAGAGTTATAGAATTATTGGTCCAACTCATCCATCCCAAAGAGATATCTCATATTAATCTAGTCCCATTTGCCAGCATTTGACCCATATTCCTCTGAACCCTTTCTATTCATGTGCCCATCCAGATGCCTTCTAAATGTTATAATTTTACCAGCCACCTCGTCTGTCAGCTCAATCCACCCACGCATACTCTGTGTGAAGAAGTTGACCCTTAGGTCCCTTTTCAATCTTTACACTCTCACCTTAAAGCTATGCCGTCTAGGTTTGGACTCCCGTACTTTGGGGAGAAGACCTTGACTATTCGCTCTATCCATGCCCCTCATGATTTTATAAACTTCTATAACGTCACCCCTCAGCCTCTGAGGTTCTGGGGAAAATAGCCTCAACATCCTTCTGACAGCACGGAGACCAGAATTGAATACAATATTCTGGTACAGATGCATCATTAAATGAAAGGTTCTAAAGGGGATCAACATGTCAGTGTGAGATGAAGATTTTTGACGTGATCATTTCGATTAGCCAATTCAGTGATAGGAGACTACTTTGAAAGGTCAGGATGTAATAGATGTTCATCTTGATGTTTCCCTTTACATGTTAGCTTACATCTTATTTTGAGGGGAGATGGTTTGTTTTGTTATAGTCTTTATCTAACGAATGGAAACGGATGCCTTTGTAAAAGGTAGTTACATGCACTTCTGAGAGAGAAAAGAAAATTATAAATTTGAAAATTCTGTGCCTGGTCCAATCAATTATGGAGGGACATTAAATAACTTGAATTACAAGAGGTAATCTGGGTAAGATTTACTGGTATGTTAATTTGATTTATGCTGGAGCAGTGCATTCACTGGGAATGATGTGGAGGTGCCGATGTTGGATTGGGATAGACAAAGTGGATTGGGCGGCACGGTGGCACAGTGGTTAGCACTGCTGCTTCACAGCGCCTGTAGACCCGGGTTCAATTCCCGACTCAGGTGACTGACTGTGTGGAGTTTGCACGTTCTCCCCGTGTCTGCGTGGGTTTCCTCCGGGTGCTCCGGTTTCCTCCCACAGTCACAAAGGTGTGCGGGTCAGGTGAATTGGCCAAGCTAAATTGCCCGTAGTGTTAGGTAAGGGGTAAATGTAGGGGTATGGGTGGGTTGCGCTTTGGCGGGTCGGTGTGGACTTGTTGGGCCGAAGGGCCTGTTTCCACACTGTAAGTCTAATCTAATCTAAAAAAAGTCAAAATCACATGACACCAGGTTATAGTCCAATAGGTTTATTTGAAATCACAAGCTTTCAAAGCATTGCTCCTTTGTCAGATGCAGCTGCACTCCAACACACAGGTTCATCAGTCATCCAATACATAGTATCCAAAATTAATTTCACCAGTTTGTATGAGATCTCAGCAAGTGGTATTAACAATAAACTGATAATCAGAATTGAGTAATGCCTTTATAACTCCTGTTAATTATTTTATTAGCTAACTGCTATCACTAACTACTTACATTATGAATTTTTTGGTTTAGGTTTTGCTAATCGAAATTAGATGAGATTAGATTACTTACAGTGTGGAAACAGGCCATTCGGCCCAACATGTCCACACCGACCCGCCAAAGCGCAACCCACCCATACCCCTACATTTACCCCTTACCTAACACTACGGGCAATTTAGCATGGCCAATTCACCTGACCCGCACATCTTTGGACTGTGGGAGGAAACCGGAGCACCCGGAGGAAACCCACGCAGATACGGGGAGAACGTGCAAACTCCACACAGTCAGTCGCCTGAGGCGGGAATTGAACCCGAGTCTCTGGCGCTGTGAGGCAGCAGTGTTAACCACTGTGCTACCGTGCCGCCCACAAAATTATTAGAAGGATTTCAGTCTGTGGCATTGGTTTCTGACAAGTACTTTGATAACTTTATGATAAATAATTAAATAATTCATTCAGTCATCCTCTTGTGGACATCCTCTTTGAAAGTTGAGAAAAACAGATGTGATATAATGCAAGGTGAAAGTGGGTACTGCAAATGCTGGAGGTTTTGAGAGTTCCTGATCAAGGGCTTTTGCCTAAAAAGTCTATATTCCTGCTCCTCGGATGCTGCCTGACCTTCTGTGTTTTTCCAGCACTACTCTAATCTTGATATTGTGCAAGCAGATTAATGCTAAATCCTGTTTTTCTAGGAACTTAGACAATAGCTGGATGGCAAATTCCACATGAGTACTTGATAAATTGACACACTGAAAGTGTTAATGCTTCCTTCAATTCTTTAGTTTCAGTTGAAAATATAGCAAGCATTTTATTATCTAGTACCTATGGGAACCAGGGGTGCACCGGTTAATCAAATATTCTGGTTGATCAAGAGATCTACATAATCAACATAGAACATGCACTAAGTAAAAAAAAGCAGTACTGTTATACTTTATTTACAGTATAAATTACTTAAATAATAATGCAACTTTGCCTTTAATAAAACCTACTGACTTGCACCCCAACATGACTAAAAACCAAAAGAACCAAACAGAGACACATGCGAGAATTTCTAGAAGCATGACATCCAAGCAGAACTCTATCAACAAACACATTGACTTGGATCCCATTTATCACCTCATGAGAGAAAAAAATGGGTAATGGCATCAGCATAGGAAATGACATCACCACCGGAAATGTCATTGGCTACCCAAGGAAACATAAACACACAAATAAAAAGTGGGCCATACCACCAGTGCTTCACCAGAGGCTCACTGATGATGTTATCTAGTATGGTGACGAAACGTCTGAAAACGAACATTCCAGCTCAGCGAGTAAACTTAATCCAGAACCACAACCTGAACTACAAATATTCTCAAAACTTGCTAACTGATCAAACTGTAGTTGCTGTCAATCAGAAACACAAACAGAAATTGCTAGAAAATCTCAGCTGGTCTGGCAACATCTGTGGAGAGAAATCAGAGTTAACATTTTGGGTCGAGTAACCCTTCCTTTTCCTGGCTGCCATTAGCTCTGAGGAAGAGTCACTCGACCCAAAATGTTAACTCTGATTTCTCTCCACAGATACCGCCAGATCTGCTGAACTTTTCCAGCAATTTATGTTTCTATCTCTCAACTGACTCCTTGGACATTGTGGTATTTGAGAAGTTGACTTGAAATTGAAACAACTGTTTTCCTTCATGTGGTCATTCGACTGAACAACAAGTATATTTACATTGAGGTAAACACATTTTTAAAACTCTTCTAATTGAACACAAACATACAGTAAACTTAGTGGTGTTTCAGGTACCTAGTTTTTGCCAGTTTATCAAGAGTACTGGGATGTAAGGTGCTCATTAATAATAAGTTTGCTGTACTCTTGTCTGTGGAGCAAAGTGATTCACTTCCCCATCCAAGAACATAAGTGTAAAATCCAAGACTAGTACCCCGGTGTGGTATTCAGCGAGTGCTGTCCTTCAAAACTGATGTTAAAACTTCAGGAAGCCACCCAATGAGCCCTGGACAAAACTGACTCCCTCAACAAACATTACAAAAATTACGGAGGTTAGGAAAGGAACAATTTCACAGCAAGCCATTCTTTTTTTAGCAACCATTTATCAAGGCAATTTCACCCTTCTTACGTTTGTAGTGGATTCAGTTGAACTTTTATCAGTTGTTGACCAGAACTATGGCAATTTTATCTTTGCCTTTTGTTCTGATTTTGGAAATATATCACATTGTGGGAGTGGAACTTGACTTTGTAATTGGACATAATGTTTAATACCAATTTAGCAGTTTGCTTTACATCTCTCTCTCAAACATGGTTTGCACAGCAGTTAAATTAAAGCTTAGTTGTAATGGACAATTTCACACAATTGGACAAAGTTGATCAGACTTCATCCTTGCCTGTTCATTCCAGTGCATCCGTTCCATTTAGGCGCATTGATTGTCTGCCTATATTTTATAGTGATGTGTCATTCCATTGTATTTAAGAAGTAGCTGCCTCCAATATATCCACAAGAATCTTAATTTGCAGTTTTGCCATTGGCGACTGTAACTTCCTTAACTTTGCTTCAAAATAATTTTAAATTGATGATGCTTTCTGAAATTAAAACTTTTGCACTATTCTGAAAATCAATGTATGTCATTGCATAATTATGTTATTAATTATTTTCATCTCATGATTAAATTTATCATTTTGCTACAAAAACATCACTGCATTTGATGCAGTTTTCTGAACGAGGATAACGAATAGTGACCATCTACCTAAAGGAACAGATCGAAATGAACACTTTTGATGCCTTATCAGCTTTGATTCTTGGTTTCCATAGTAACATCTGACAGTTTGGTAAGAGCTGATAATTGGTTGACTGCTTTCTTTCCAGCTGAAAACGTTCACCCTCCTCATGGGAGCACGAGGCAGCACCGATACAGTCATCGATGTAGCGGAGGAAAAGGTGGGGGGTGGTGCCAGTGTAGCTGCGGAAGATGGACTGTTCCACATATCCTACGAAGAGGCAGGCATAGCTGGGGCCCATGGCTACTCCTTTGGTTGAACAGTTCATCCATCTTACCAACACCTTCCACCCCGACCTCAAATTTACCTCGACCATCTCAGACTCCTCCCTCCCCTTCCTAGACCTCTCCATTTCTATCTCGGATGACCGAATCAACACGGACATTTACTATAAACTGACCGACTCCCACAGCTACCTAGACTACACCTCCTCCCATCCTGCCCCCTGTAAAAATGCCATCCGATATTCCCAATTCCTTTGTCTCCGCCGCATCTGCTCCCAGGAGGACCAGTTCCAATACCGAACAACCCAGATGGCCTCCTTCTTCAAAGACCGCAATTTCCCCCAGACGTGGTTGACGATGCTCTCCACCGCATCTTCTCCATTTCCTGCTCCTCCGCCCTTGAGCCCCGCCCCTTCAATCACCACCAGGACAGAACCCCACTGGTCCTCACCTACCACCCCACCAACCTCCATATACATCATATCATCCAGCGTCATTTCCACCACCTCCAAACGAACCCCACCACCAGAGATATATTTCCCTCCCCTTCCCTCTCAGCGTTCCGAAAAGACCACTCCCACAGTGACTCCGTCGTCAGGTCCACACCCCCCACCAACCCAACCTCCACTCCCGGCACCTTCCCCTGCAACCGCAAGAAATGCAAAACTTGCGCCCACACCTCCTCCCTTACTTCTCTCCAAGGCCCCAAGGGATACTTCCATATTTGCCACAAATTCACCTGCACCTCCACACACATCATTTACTGCATCCGCTGCACCTGATGTGGCCTCCTCTATATTGGGGAGACTGGCCGCCTACTTACGGAAGGTTTCAGAGAACACCTCTGGGACATCCGGACCAACCAACCCAACCACCCCATTGCTCAACACTTCAACTCCCCCTCCCACTCCACCAAGGACATGTAGGTCCTTGAACGTCTCCATCGCCAGACCATAGCAACACGACGGCTGGAGTAAGAGCACCTCATCTTCTGCCTAGAAACCCTCCAACCACAAGGGATGAACTCAGATTTCTCCAGTTTCCTCATTTCCCCTCCCCCCACCTTGTCTCAGTCCCAACCCTCGAACTCAGCACCGCCCTCCTAACCTGCAATCCTCTTCCTGACCTCTCCGCCCCCACCCCACTCCGGCCTATCACCCTCACCTTGACCTCCTTCCACCTATCACATCTCCATCGCCCCTCCCCCAAGTCCCTCCTCCCTACCTTTTATCTTAGCCTGCTTGGCACACTCTCCTCATTCCTGAAGAAGGGCTCATGCCCGAAACATCAATTCTCCTGCTCCTTGGATGTTGCCTGACCTGCTGCACTTTTCCAGCAACACATTTTCAGCTCTGATCTCCAGCATCTGCAGTCCCCGCTTTCTCCTGCTTTCTTTATAGTCCCAGGTCAAATGTTATTCTCAAGAGCATGTCTAAAAAATCACATTCTCAAATTTCAAACGGGATAATCTGACTGTCAAAGTAATGGTGAGGCTTATTGTTATTTATTTCATAATATTAGAGTGCATGGGATCAGACATAATATGCTGAAATGAACTGAGAATTGGATAACAGATAGAAAGCACACAGCAAGAACAAATGGGCCTTTCTTAGGAAGAAAGATTATGGTGGGGTGCTAACATGAGTTGCTAAGGCCTCCAACTGTCCAAAATTAACTTGAATGCAAGGATCGATTTCAATATTTCTAAAGTTGCTGATAGCAGTTAACTGGGTGAGAATCTAATTTTGCAAGAAAGGTACAAGGACCTTTCAAGAAGACACTTGGAGGTTAAGTGAGTAATTAAGAACATGACAGGTGAAATATAATAAGTGTGAAGTCAGCTATTTTGGTGGAGAGAAGCAAAGTATTTCTGAAATGGTGTGAGGTTGGAAGTTGAGCTGTCCAAAGTAGGGTTCAGAGGGATATGGGCCAGGACCAGGCAGGTGGGACTAGTTTAGTTTGGGATAATGTTCAGTGGTTGGACTGAGGGGTATGTTTCCATGCTGTATCAGTGCCCTTGTTCTTGAATCACTAAAGAGTACTATTCAGAATAAGCTTAAAGTGCAGATTGGTATGTTGGCATTTGTTACAAGGTAATTCAAGTACAGAAGTAAAGATGTCTCGTTGAAATAGCATACAGCCTTGGAGAGCATTGTGTTGAGTTTTAGTCACTTTACTGAAGAAAGGATATTATTGCCATAGAGAGAGTGAAGTGGATGTTCATCAGACTAATTCTTGAGATGACATGACTCTCCAGTGAGGAAAGATTAAGGAAACTGAGTCTCCTGGGCCTGAATTTTTGAGATAAAAGCCGAAAGAACTGTGGATGCTGCAAATAAGAAACAAAAATAGAAGTTGCTGGAAAAGCTCAGCAGGTCTGGCAGCATCTGTGCAGAGAAATCAGAGCTAATGTTTTAGATCTGGTGACCCTTCCTTAGAACAAGAGGGGTCTGAGGAAGGGTCACGAGACCTGAAACATTAACTCTGATTTCTCTTCACAGATACTGCCAGGCCTGCTAAGCTTTTCCAGTAACTTCTGTTTTTGTTTCTGAATTTTCGAGAGTTTTGAAACATGAAAGGTGACCTCATTGAAACTCATGAAATACTTACTGAGCTGAACATAAGAACTAGGAGCAGGAGTAGGCTGTCTGGTGCCTTGAGCCTGCTCCACCATTCATTAAGATCATGGCTGATCTTTTTGTAGACTTAGCTCCACTTACCCACTCTCTCACTGTTACTGTTAATTCATTTATTGTTCAAACAACTATCTATCTTAGTTTAAAAACGTTTACTGAAGAGCATCAACTACTTCACTGAGCAAGGAATTCCATAGATTCTCAACCCTCTGGGTGAAGAACTTCCTTTTCAGTTCAGTCCTAAATCTGCTCTGCCTAATTTTCATGCTTTACCCTCTTGTCCTAGTTTCACCTGCCAGTGGAAACATCCTCTCCATTTCTAGTTTGTCTATTTCCCTCATAGTTTTATATGTTTTGATATAAGATTCCCCGTCATTCTTCTAAATTCCAAAGAATATAATCCCAGTCTGCTCAATCTCTCCTCTTAAGCCAAACCCCTCAACTCCATAATCAACATGGTGCACTTCCTCTGCACCGTCTCTCGTGCCAGTACATCCTTTCTCAAGTAAGGAGACCAAAACTGTACACAGTACTCCAGGTATGGCCTCACCAGCATCCTGTACAGCTGCAATATAATCTCCCTGCTTTTAAACTTAACCTCTTTCACAATACAGGACAAAATTCCATTTGCTTTCATAATCACTTGTTGTACCTGCAGACCAACCTTCTGTGATTCATGCACAAGGACACTCAGGTCCCTCTGCATCACAGCATGCTGCAACTTTTTAACATTCAAGTAATAGTCCTTTTTACTGTTACTCCTACCAAGGTGGATGACTCCACATTTATTAATATTGTATTCCATCTGCCAGACCTTTGCCCACTCACTTAAAGTATCTATGTTCCTCTGCAAAGTTTCACAGCCCTCTGCAAACTTTAACACACTCCACGTGGTCCCCAACTCCAAATCATCAATATAAATTGTGAATAATTGCGGTCCAAACACTGATCCCTGAGGCACACCACAAGTTCCTAATTTCCAATATGAATAACACTCATTTGTCCCCACTCTTTGCTTCCTGATAGTCAACCAACCCTCTATCCATGCTAATACTTTACCCATAATGCCATGCATCTTTATCTTATGCAGCAGCCTCTTGTGCGGCACCTTGTCAAAGGCTTTTTGAAATCTAGGTACACCACATCCATGGGGTCCCTGTTGTCCACCTTGCTCATAATGTCTTCATAGAATTCTAAAAAATTTGTTAAGCATGACCTGCCCTTCATGAACCCATGCTGTGTCTGCCCAATGGGACAATTTCTATCGAGATGCCTTGCAATTTCATCCTTGATAATAGACTCATGCATCTTCCCCAATACAGAGGTTAAGCTAAATGGTCTACAATTCCACATCTTTTGTCTATCTCCCTCTTTAAACAGTGGCACCACATTTGTTATTTTCCAATCTGCTGGAACTGCTCCAGAATCCAGCAAATTTTAGAAAATTACAAATGCACCTGCTATTTCTCCCATCACCTCTTTAAGTACCTTAAATTGCATTCCATTAGGGCCAGGAGACTTATCAATCCTTAGCTCCATTAGCTTGCCTAACACTACCTCTTCCTTCATAATGATTGTTTCCAGGTCCCCACCTACCTTCGTCTCTTTGTTCAATTCTGGCATGTTATTAGTGTCCTCCAATGTGAAGACTGACTCAAAATACCTATTCATGCCTTGGCCATTTCATCATATTCCATAACTAAATGCCCCTTCTCATCCTTTAAAGGACCAACATTTACTTTAGGAGAAAGTGAGAATTGCAGATGTTGGAGACCAGAGTTGAAAAATGTGGTGCTGGAAAAACACAGCGTCCGAGGAGCAGGAGAATCGATGTTTTGGGCATAAGCCCTGATTCCTGATTCTCCTGCTCCTCAGATGCTGCCTGGCCTGCTGTGTTTTTCCAGCACCACATTTTCCAACATTTACTTTAGCCATTTTTAAAAATTTTATATATTTATAGAAACTTTTGCTATCTGTCTTTATATTCTGTGTTAGTTTTTTCTCATGTTCTGTATTACTTTACTTTTAAAGCTCTTTTTGTAGCTTTCTGTTGAGCTTTAAAGTTTTCCCAATCTAGTTCTCTGCTGTTCTTGGCCATTTTGTATGTCTTTTCTTTCAGTTTGCTAGCCTCCCTTATTTCCTTAGATACCCCTGGCTGATTACCCCTTTTCTTACAGTCTTTCCTTTTCACTGGGATATACTTCTACTGAGCACTTGGAAATAAATATTTGGAAGTCCTCTACCGCTTGTCAACTGTCCCACCATAAAATCTTTGCTTCCACTCTACACTCACTTTGTTGTAGTCTCCCTTGTTGAAGCACAAGACCCCGTATTGGATTTTATCTTTACACTCTCAGTCTATATTCTAAATTCAATTGCACTGTGATCGTTCCTTCTAAGTGGATCCCTAACTGTGAAGTCTTTAATTATTCCTGTCTCATTACCACTGGACCAGGCCAAGGATAGCTGCTCCCTTGTTGGTTCCATTACACACTGTTCAAAAAAACTTTACCAGATGGAGTCAACAAACTCCTTCTTGAGGCTAGCCTGACAGAACAGATTCATCCAATTGACATGTAGATTAAGAGCCCTCCATACCATTCCTACAGGTATAAGTTATTTCTTTCTTTATTGCCCTCCCCAGTGTGATGTTATTATTTGGTGACCCATAGACTATGCCTATCAGTGACATTTTCTTTTTAGAATTTCTAATTTCCATCCAAATGGATTCAACCTTCCTCTCCATAAAATCAACATCGTCTCTCAGCACCACCCTGATGTCATCCTTGAATATCAGAGCTACACCACCTCCCTTACCTTCCTGTCTGTCTGGTACTCCTGGATATTTAACTTCCAGTTGTGACCATCCTGTTTCCATGTCTCAGTAATGGTTACGAAATCATATTCATTCATGTTGATTTGTGCCGATAACTCATTGACCTTGTTATGAATGCTATGAGCATTCAGGTAAAGTGCCTTGATGCTAGTTTTCATCCCCTCATGATTGCCAACTTCTCTAATAATATCTCCTGAGTTATCCTTCCTTTTTACTTCTTTCATAGTCTGCCTTGTACTTAAACCCTTTTGCATACATGCTAACCCACTGCTCATCTTTTTATTTACCATCATACTTCCTGTCATTTTTCCCTTCCCTTCCCCCTGTGACCACCCTATTTATCCTTTTTGTGAGAACACTGGTTCCAGATCTGTACAGATCCCTCCAGTTCCAAAACTGATGCCAAAGCCCCATGTAATGGAACCCTCCTTTCGCACACCACTCCCTTAGCCACATGCTTATTTCCCTATTTTTCTTATCCCTAAGCTAATTTGAATGTGGCTCGGACAGTAATTCAGAAATTACTGATCCTTGAGGATCTGTTCCTTAATTTCAATCTTCGTGCTTGATAATCCCCAAAGAGGTTCTCCATCCTAGCCTTGCCTATAGTCCCAGTGTGGACCACAACAACTGGATCCTCCCCCTCCTGCTAATATCCTTTCAAGCTGGTTGGAGATGTCCTGCACCCTGACACTAGGTAGGCAACACACCATGCGGGACACCCAATCCGCAAAGGATACTGTCTGTCCCCAGAATTACAGAATCCCCTATAACTGCCACTTTGTCTTTTTGCCTCCTCCTCTTGAATGACCTTCTGCACCACGATGCCATGGTCAGTTGGCTCATCCTCCCCATAGTCCTTTTCCTCATCCACACAGAGATCCATCATCTCATACCCATTGGATAAGGTCAAGAGCTGAGACTCCTCCATTCCTGAACTCAGGATCCCCCTATCTGCCTCACTTACAGTCACACCCTCTTGTCACTGATCACTAACTGAATTTGATTAACTTAATCTACCAGGTGTGAAACAAAGTGACCAGGTAACTCTCCCCCTCCCAGGTGTGCTGCAGTGTTTGAAGCTCAAATTCCAGATCATTAACTCTGAGCTGGAGCTCCTCCAGCGACCAACACTTGCTGCAGATGTGCTCATTGCAGTTCACAATGGGAACAGCCAGCTGCCATATTGTACAGCTACAGCACATCATTTTCTCAGCCATATATACTTAGCTAATTACTTTATTAATTTATATAAATTTATGAAAAAATGGGTTTAAATGTGATTAGGTTGCTTCCTCTGGCCTAGTGACTCTACACCTAGGGGACAATATCTCAGATTAAGGGGCAGATTAAGTCTGAGATGAGGAGGAATTTTTTTCACTCAGAGGGTTGTACATTTTTGAATGTTTCTTCCCGCAGAGGATTGAGGAAGCTCACTTATCGACAAGTTCAAGACTAAATCAATAGAATTCTCGTGACATGAAAAAATATGTAGACAAGGTGGGAATGTGGCTTTGAGGTGGATGATCAGTTTTGATCGAATTGAATGGTGGACTTGGCTTGACAGGCTGAATGGTCCCCTTTTAGTCTTCTCATGCTACGTATTGATACATGCTGAGCCCTCTCATAAAGAGACAAAGTCACAATTAAATGGGAGGAATCCAAACGCTGTTACTTGTGTTAGCTCTATGAAAAGTAAAACCTAGTTGGCCGGCCCAAATTCATTGTATTTGCACAAGAGATCCGAACAAAACTCATCACAGAAAGTTAAAACAAGTCAGTTTAAGTGTGATTTCCCTGTTAGCAATACAATAAAGATTAATTACTGCTAATCAAACTACCTGATACTAAAAAGTAAGAGTTGCAAATATGGAATTGTTTTGCTTCAGACTTTAACTGTTGTTGAAGATTATTTTAATTCTTAAAGCCGCAGATAACCTGAAATTATTCCTCACTGTTCCTATTTTTTTCCTCTGCCTTATCATTTTATCTTTCCTTCCTCCTATTTACTTCTTTTCCTGTATTTGGCTTGAAGGCAGGAAACAGAGGGTGGTGGTGAAGGGTTGCTTTTCAGACTGAGGCCCGTGACCAAGGATCGATGCTGGGTCCACTGCATTTTGTCATTCATATGAATCATTCAGATGTGAACATAGGAGGTATGATTAGTAAATTTGCAGATGGCACCAAAATTGCTGGTGTATGGGACAGCCAAGGAAGTTATCTCAGAGTTTAACAGGACCTTGATCAGATAGGCTGATGGGCCGAGGAGTGGTAGATGGAGTTTGATTCAGATAAATGTGAGGTTCTGCATTTTGGAAAAGCAAATCAGGGCAGGACTTATACAATTAATGGTAAGGTCCTGGGAGTGTTGCTGAACAAAGAGACCTTGGAGTGCAGATGCATATTTCCTTGAAGGTGAAGTTGCAGGTAGACAGCATAGTGGAGATTGCACTTGATGTGCTTGACTTTATTGGTCAGTGCATTAAGTATAGGAGTTGGGAGGTCATGTTGCGGCTGTACAGGACATTGGTTTGGCCACTTTTGGAATGCCGTATTCAATTCTGATCTCCTTTCTAATAGGATGGATGTTGCAAAATTGGGGGAGTCCAGAAAAGATTTACAAAGATGTTGCCAGGGTTGGAGGGTGTGAGCTATATGGAGTGTCTGAACAGCCTGGGGCTTTTTTCGCTAGAGCATGGCAGGCTAAGGGATGACCTGATAGAGGTTTAAAAAATCATGAGACACATGGAACGGGTAAATAGTCAAGGTCTTTTCCCCAAGATAGTGGAGGCCAAAGCTAGAGGGCATAAGTTTAAGGTGAGAGGGGAAAAGATTTAAAAGCGACCTAAGGGGCAACTTTTTCTTGCAAAGGGTGGTGTGTGGATGCAATGAGCTGGCAGAGACTGTGGTGGAGGCTGGTACAATTGTAACATTTAAAAGGCGTTTGAATGGGTATATGAATAGAAAGGGTTCAGAGGGATATGGGCTAAGTGTTGGCAAATAGATCTGGGTTAATTTAAGGCGTATGGTCGGCATGGATGAGTTGAACTGAAGGGTCTATTTCCATGCTGCACAGCTCTATGACTCTATGACTTGATTTTGAATGTACCTATTCCCATTCACTTCCCTTGCCTGTTAGTCCGTATCCTTCCATTGCTTGGTTAAGGAACGACTCTGTTGATGAAAATGTCATGATGCAGTCACTCTGCTCCACATAATTCGCACTCAGCAACTTACCGAGTATAAATATTTTTGGGTGAAGTGCACTGGGACAGGTCTAACTTGCAACAGGTGCAGTTAGATGCAGTGTTCAACAGTAGCATTCGTTCCAATATTTTTTAGATGTCAGCACATTAAAGAAGTGTGCAATTTGTGAATTTCTTTTCAGTGATATTGCAGAAGAAATAGTTATAGTTTGAAGTCAAAGTTAACAATCCATTCATCAGCTTCAGATAATCCTAGCGACAATGGTTCGCTCAGGACGAAGATTGAGGATATGATCTGACTTCGTTGTCCAGCTTCCCAATTGTTGAGTACCACAATCAAGTTTGAAGATGACACGAAACTTGGAAGCATTGTAACCTGTATGGCAGACAGTGAGGAACTGCAGAAGGACTTTGACAAGCTGGTGGAGTGGGTGGGTGGGTGGCAGAGAATGTTTCGTACAGAGAAATGTGAGGAATGTATTTTTGACAGAAGAACAATTCAAACCTGGGATACAATTCTAAAGAGGGTGCAGAGCAGAGGGACGTGGGCACAGAGCATTGAAAGCTGCAGGGCAGATGGGGAGAACAGTAAATAAAGCATCAAGTGTTCCCAGTTTTATTACCAGGGACATAGTGTAAAAGAACAAAAAGGTGAAAGTAAACTTGTACAAATCAATTATTTGAACTTCAGTGGAGTATTATGCATCCAGTGGGTTCCACATTATCACAAAGATATGAACTCCCTGGAGAAAGTGCACAAGCAGTTTGCTAAAATGGTTCCGGGAAAAAGAACTTTAAGCTGTGAGGGTGGATGGAATAAGTTAGAACTATTCTCCAGAAAGAGAAGAAGGCTGAGAGGAGATCTCATGAAGGTTTTCAAAATCATGAGTGTGCTGGTCAAAGTAGATAGGGAGAAACTGTTCCAATTTGTAAAAGAAAGAATGACAAGAGGGTTTGGATTTAAAGTGGTATTCAAAAAAAAAGGTTGATGTGAGAAAAGGGTTTTTAACACAGAGTGAGTATTCAGGGGACCTCTGCTGGAGGTAGGTTCAGTAGAATCATTTCAGTGGGGCATTGGATTTTTATTTGGATGGAAATGAAGGTTAGGCTATGGGGCTCAGGCAGAAAGTTGGCACAAGATAATACAGCCAGATGAGATAAAAAAGACAGTGCTAGCAATAATTCTGTAAATTTGAGTGAGGTCATTTTGACTAATTTATTGATGGATATTCTCAATTTTGGGGGAGTGAAGGGAGGAGACTAAAAATACTATATGCAAAGATAAAATCACAAGTAAACCCATTGAAAACCAATGGATTAACATTCAACAGAAATCTATTGCAAGAGCATTTTTATTAAGAGCAGTGTTATGTGTTTCCTGTGTACTCACTGCAATAAACAGTGGAAATTCCCATTTCTTCATCTTTTCCTCATTCCTACTTACCCTGAGAAGGTGATGATGAGCTGTCTTCTTGAATCAGCACAGTCCATTTGTTGTACTGAATGCCATTAGGGAGGACATACAGTGAAACTTTTGGGTCAAAGGACAACGATCAATTTCCAAGGCAGGATGGTGAGTGACTTGAAGACAAACATGAAAGTGGTGGTGCTTCTATGCATCAGCTGCCCTTGTCCTTCTAGATGACAATAGTGGTGGGTATTGAATGCACGATTTAAGAAACCTTGGTGAGATTACTTGTTCATTGTCCCCGTTTGTGGTCAATGCATATGCAACTATCAACAGCCCTTTGGAGGGAATAGGAAGCATTTATTGTATAGAGTCATAGAGTCATAGAGATGTACGGCATTGAAACAGGCCCTTCAGTCCAAATTGTCCATGCTACCAGATATCTCAACCTAATCTGGTCCCATTTGCAAGCACTTGTGAGAAGCACAGTGGCTCAGTGGTTAGCACTGCTGCTTCACAGTGCTAGAGACCTGGGTTCAATTCCTGCCTCAGGCAACTGTCTGTGTAGAGTTTGCACATTCTCCCTGTGTCTACTTGCATTTCCTCCGAGTGCTCCGGTTTCCTTCCACAGTCCAAAAATGTACAGGTTAGGTGAATTGGCCCATGCTAATTTGTCCGTAGTGTTAGGTGAAGGGGTAAATGTAGGGGAATGGGTCTGGGTGGGTTGCTCTTCGGTGGATCAGTGTGGACTTTTTGGGCTGAAGGGCCTGTTTCCACGCTGTAAGTAAACTAACCTAATCTTACACTGGACCCATTTCTCTCTACACCCTTCCTATTCATATATCCACCCAGATGCTTTTCAAATGTTGTAATCATTTTAACCTTCACTACTTCCTCCAGCAGCACTGCGTCAAAATGTTGCCTTGAGATCTCTTTTAAAGTTTTCTCCTCTCACTCTAAACCTATGCCCTCAACCTCACCCAAAGGAAAAGATCATGGTTATTTACCCTATCCATGCCCCTCATGATTTTATAAACCTCTATAAGGTCATCCCTCAGCCTCCGATGCTCCAGGGAAAACAGCCCCAGCCTATTCAGCCTCTCCCTACAGTTCAAATCCTCCAACCCTTGCAAGATCCCTGTAAATCTTTTGTGAACCCTTTCAAGTTTCACAACATCCTTCCGATATGAAGGAGACCAGAATTGCAAGCAATATTCCAAAAGTGGCCTAACTAATGTCCAGTACAGCCACAACGTGACCTCCCAACTCCTGTACTCTATGCTCTGATCAATAAAGGAAAGCATATCAAATGTCTCCTTCACTATCCTATCTAGCTTTGACTCTACTTTCAAGGAGCTATGAACCTGCACTACAAGCTCTCTTTGTTCAGTAACAGTCTCTAAGATCTTACCATTAAGTCCTGCTCTGATTTGCCTTTCGAAAATGCAGCACCTCACATTTATCTAAATTAACCTGCATCTGTCCCCCCCTTAACCTATTGGTCAATCTTATCAAATCCTGTTGTACTTTGAAATAACCTTCTTCACTGTCTGCTATACCTCAAATTTGGTGTCTTCTGCAAACTTTCTAACTCTACCTCCTATATTCACATCCAAATCATTAAATAAATGACAAAAAGCAGTGAACCCAGCACAGATCCTTGAGGCACGTCACTGGTCACAAGCCTCCAGCCTGAAAAGCAACCCTCCACCACCACCCTCCATCTTCTACCTTCGAGCCAGTCCTGTATCCAAATGTATTCCATGAGATCTAACCTTGCTAATCAGTCTCCCATGAGGACCCTTGTCAAACATCTTACTGAAGTCCATATAGATCAAGTCCACCACTCTGCCCTCATCAATCCTTTTTGTTACTTCTTCAAAAAACTCAATCAAGTTCGTGAGACATGATTTCCCACACACAAAGTCATGTCCTGAATCAGTGCTTGCCTTTCCAAATGCATGTAAATGCTGTCCCTCCAACAACTTAACATCTACTGATGTCAGGCTCACCGGTCTATAGTTCCCAAACGTTTCTTTACCGCCTTTCTTAAATAATGGCACAACGTTAGCCAAACTCCAGTCTTCCGGTACAGCACATGTGATTATCGAAGATAAAAATATCTCAGCAAGGGACCCAGCAATCACTTCCCTCGCTTCCCACAGAATTCCAGGCTACCTCTGATCAGGTTTTGGGGATTTATCCACCTTCGTGCATTTTAAGACACACAGCATCTCCTCCTCTGTAATATGGACATTTTTAAAGATGTCACCATCTATATCTCCCATTTCCTTCTCCACAGTCTACATTTCAGCTTCCTGAAATGAAAAGTAAGATGTGCTGCTCCAGCTTTGGGATCCATCACAGAAAAGTGCCTTTGTAAAAGAGAGTGCTTTCCATTTGAGTTTTGAAAATCACTTTCCATCATTTTTGTCTCATGTTTTCTCAGTATAAACTCAGTGATTAAATATTGCTTTGAACTTCCTGAATGGCACAAAAGTGCGATCCATTCCATCTCAAATGGCACTTCAGATTTCTGATGGAATGACACATGGCCATTTAAGAGACACCAGGGAAAAATGGTTTGGATAGATCTACTGCATAAGAGCACTGACAAATCAACACTTGATTGGATACATGGCTTCCAAATAAAATCTCTACACAACAGCATTGTTTGAAGCTTGGAAAAATGAAGAGTTTGCTTTCACTGATCCATGTTAAGATTGCAGCCTGCAGATTTATTTTTGCATAGTTTTCTGATTAAACACAGGAACTGCAACTGGTGAATCAATTTGTTATATTTCTTTCAAATAAATATTTGGGACTCGGTGAATTCTAATGAAAGTGTTCACAAGACATGGGCTCCCGCTTTTGTTGCTCATCCTTATTTGTTCTTGTATTTGATCAAAAATCACATGACATAAGGTTATCGTGCAACAGGTTTATTTGAAATCACAAGCTTTCAGAGCCTCGCTTCTTCTTCAGGTTCTAAGGCTGTGAAAGGTTCTGTTTTCAAATAAACATGTTGGACTATAACCTGGTGCCATGTGACTTTTGACCTTGCCGAACCCAGTCCAACGCTGCCGCCTCCATAACGAGTTCTTGAACTCAGTGACTTACCATTTCCATTTCGGAACCCATTTTCTAAAGTTTCTAATCCAATCCCAAGAGCAGTTAAGAGTCTTCCCTATTGCTCTGCATCTTGAGCCACATGTAGGCCAGAAGAGGTAAGGATGACAGATTTCCTCCATAAAAGACATTAGTGAACAAAATGGGTTTTTAAGACAATTGATTAATGGCCACCATTACTGAGACTAGCTCTCGATAATAGATCTTTTGCCTCATTGCTTTAAATTCCAATAACTACCATAATGGGATTTAGTGGGATCTCACATCAGTTAGAACATCTCTTCCTTGAACATTGCTTCTATTTCTCCATCACTGTCCCCTACCCCTTACATTTGAGGGCTGGGAGCTGCCGATTGTGTGTTGATTGATGGAAATTGAAACCGATCATGTCAACAGGGCAGGAGGATGGTTCAATGGTTAGTGCTGTTGCCTTACGGTGCCAGGGTCCTGGGTCCAATTCTAGCCTTGGGCAACTGTCTGTGTGGAGTTTGTACATTCTCTCTATATCTGTGTGGGTTTCCTCTGGGTGCTCTGCTTTCCCCCTACAATTGACAGATGTGCAGATTAGGTGGATTGGCTGTGCTTAATTGACCGTTGTGTGCAGTCTAGGTGGATTAACCATGAGAAATGCAGGGCTATGGGTGGGATGCTCTTTGGAGGGCCAGTGTGGTCTCAATGGGCCAAAAGGCCTGCTTCCACACTGTGAGGATTCTACAATAGCTTTCTCCCTCATAGCTTCTATGATGCTTCCGATTCTCTTGTGAGCATTAAGTCCTTGTAAGATTTTGAATTTCAGAATCCTGCAGCATCCAGATTTCACTCGAGGTTCAATTTATGAATGTTACTTATTTCCAGAAGTTCTGACCTTTATAGATAAATCAAACAATGATCATAGGCAAGAGGCAACTTTGAATTTCAGGCATGTTGTGAGTAATTTTGGTTTTGAGGTTGAAGGCATTGTTAAGCAGCTGATATGAGATGAACCAGATGTTATGCATCTCTTCCAAACTTTACATCCATGGAGAACATAGAGAGGCATGTGGCCCAATAACCCCATTTGATGGTCTCCCACATCAAAATTACCCTTTATTACATTCCCATGCACTTTTAAAGAATTATCGCGAGTAGACAGAAAACAGTAAAATATTTAGAAGTGTCTGTCTTTACTAAAGGAAGGAATTGACTAAGGGAAGCTGTTTTGCACTGATGATGGAGTGACCAAATAAAGTCTTGTTATCATTATTGATTTAACTGCCATGATACAAACTATCTGAATGACTGAGCTCTTCATGATCATTGTGCCCTTAAAGGAATTCTGTGTTCACAACTGATGACTTCAACTCAATATTAACCCCCTTCAGGCATGGTCCACTTCTCTCTGCTCATGTTTATCCATCAAATCTTTCTAAAGTGATTTGTTATACTGACACAGGACAGCAATATATTTTTTTTTGCAATGGCACAGCTCTCTGAGGAATAAGAGAATGATCAGGGAGAAGGTAGTGCTGATCAGGGATAGTGTATGGAATTGTGCGTGGAGTCTGAGCAGATAGGGGAGCCCTAACTGAGTTTTCTTGCTTCAGTTTTCACTATGGAAAGGGACCTTGTTGTGAATGACAACTTTGAGGAGCTGGGATATGGGTTTGAACAGATCAAGATCGATGAAGTTGATGTGCTGGAAATTTTGGCAAACATTAAGATTGATAAGTCCCCAGGGCCAGACCAGACTGCTCCGGGAAGCGAGAAAAGAGGTTGCTAAGCCGTTGGCGAAGACTTTTGTTTCCTTACTCTACACAGGAGTCATACCGGAGGATTGGAAGGAGGCGAATGTTGTTCCTCTCTTCAAGAAGGGGAATGGGGAAATCCTTAGCAATTACTGACCAGTCAGTCTTACATCTGTAGTCAGCAAGGTTTTGGAAAGAATTCTGAGGGATAGAATTTATTACTATTTGGAAAAGCTTAGCGTGATTAACGGCAGTCAGTATGGCTTTGTGAGGGGCAGGTCATGCGTCACTAATCTTATTGAGTTCTTTGAGGAGGTGACAAGACTGGTTGCCGAAGGTTGAGCTGTGGATGTGGTGTTTTTGGACTTTAGCAAGGCATTTAACAATGTTTCCATGGTAGGCTCATTCATAAAGTCAGAAGTTATGGGATACAGGGAGATTTGGTTATCCAGATTCAGAATTGGCTGGCTGACAGAAGGCAGAAAGTGGTTGTAGATGGAAAGTATTCTGCCAGGAGGTCAGTGTTGAGTGGTGTCCTGCAGGGCTCTGTTCTAGGGCCTCTGCTCTTTGTAGTTTTTATAAATGACTTGGATGAGGAGGTTGAAGGATGGTCTAGTAAATTTGCCGATGACACAAAGGTTGGAGGTGCCATTGATAGTATTGAGGGCAATTGCAGGCTGCAGCATGACATAGACAGGATGCAGAGCTGGGCTGAGAAATGGCAGATGGAGTTCAACCTGGATAAATGCGAAGTGATGCATTTTGGAATGTCAAACTCAAAGTTGAATATAGGATTAAAGGCAGAATTCTTGGCAGTGTGGAGGAACAGAGGGATTTTAGTATTCATGGACACTGATCCTTCAAAGTTGCCACCCAAGTGGGTAGGGTTGTTAAGAAAGCATATGGTGTTTTGGCTTTCATTACGGTGGGCGGCACGGTGGCTTTCATTACGGTGGGCGGCACGGTGGCACAGTGGATAGCACTGCTGCCTTACAGCACCAGAGACCTGGGTTCAATTTGTGCCTCAGGCAACTCTCTGTGTGGAGTTTGCACATTTTCCCCGTGTCTGCATGGGCCTCCTCTGGGTGCTCCGGTTTCCTCCCACAATCCAAAAATGTGCAAGTCAGGTGAATTGGCCACACTAAATTACTGTAGTGTTGGTGAAGGGGTAAATGTAGGATGATGGGTCTGGGTGCGTTGCGCTTCGACGAGTTGGCGTGGACTTGTTGGGCCGAAGGGGCTGTTTCCACACTGTCAGTAATCTAGCAAGTAATCTAGTAATCAGGAATAGATTCTGATGAAGGACTTTTGCCCGAAACGTCGATTTTCCTGCTCCCCGGATGCTGCCTGACCTGCTGTGCTTTTCCAGCCCCACTCTAATCTCGACTCTGGTTTCCATCATCTGCAGTCCTTATTTTTACCTTTACAAAGGATGTTTGCCAGGAAGCTGCCTGGACTGGAGGGCTTGCCTTATGAAGAAAGGTTGAATAAGCTCGGACTTTTCTCTCTGGAGCGAAGGAGGGAGAGAGGAGACCTGATCGAGGTGTACAAGATAATGAGTGGAATAGGTAGAGTCAATAGCCAGAGAC
The DNA here is from genome assembly GCF_020745735.1 of Hemiscyllium ocellatum. Lineage (NCBI taxonomy): Eukaryota > Metazoa > Chordata > Chondrichthyes > Orectolobiformes > Hemiscylliidae > Hemiscyllium > Hemiscyllium ocellatum. Next base: position 9,032,676 of record NC_083411.1, read on the forward strand.
TTTTCCCCAGGGCAGGATTGACTGGCACGAGAGGCCATAGTTTTAAGATATTAGGAGAAAAGTGTACAGGGGAAGTCAGAGGTAGATTCTTTATGCAGAGAGTTGTGAATGTATACAATGTATTGCCAGCGGTGGTGGTGTAAGCAATCGTGAGGGAAATTTCAGCAACGGGGTAAAAACAATGACTGCAGATTCTGGATCAGTGGTGCTGGAAGAGCACAGCAGTTCAGGCAGCATCCAAGGAGCAGTAAAATCGACGTTTCAGGCAAAAGCCCTTCATCAGGAATAAAGGCAGAGAGCCTGAAGCGTGGAGAGATAAGCTAGAGGAGGGTGGGGGTGGGGAGAAAGTAGCTGAGAGTACAATAGGTGAGTGGGGGAGGGGATGAAGGTGATAGGTCAGAGAGGAGGATGGAGTGGATAGGTGGAAAAGAAGATAGGCAGGTAGGACAAGTCATGGGGACAGTGCTGAGCTGGAAGTTGGGAACTAGGGTGAGATGGGGGAAGGGGAAATGCGGAAACTGACTGCTGGACAGGCACATGGACAGCAGTGAATTGAGCGGTACGTAGGTTGGGTTATTTTATACTATATTAGGATTAATCCTTGGCACAACATCATGGGCCAAAGGACCTGTTCAGTGCTGTACCTTTCTATGTTCTATGTTAGACATCCACTAGCCAATGTAGCATTCATATCAAAATCTATGGTATTCTCTAATCAATGGAAGTTATAGAAGGAACTGAAATGTATTGTAACTATCATCATACAATGGGAAAGATTTGACATTCCCATGCAGACGGGAACCTGGTGGAATTGATTCCAGCAGTTATACACAATAAAGAAATCTGTTTGGAAGTTTGGAAGAATGAGTTAAGACCTTATTGAAACATTTAAGATTCTGTGCGGACTTGACAGGTTCGGAATGGAGAGATTGCTTCCCCTCGTGGGAGAGTCTAGCACTACAGGTCATTATTTCAAAATATGGGGTCACCCAAAATAGGCAGAGATGAGGGGGTATTCTTTGTCCCGGGGTGGGGGGGGGGGGGCATCTGTGGAATTCTTTACAACAGTAATCTGTAGTGACTGGGTCATAAGAATTTTCAGTGCTGAGATAGACAGATTTTTAATCGGTGAGGGATGAAGGAATAGAGGTTAAGGCATGTTTGGGTCACTGAGGAGAGGGGAAGGTAGGTGTCACCAGCAAGGGCAGAAGGCTAGCTCTCAGTCTCCTTCCTGATACTAAATCCTTTGATCAGGCCCTGAACACCTTGGAACAAGTGACCCAAACTAACAGCCCAGAAGCAACTTTGTATCAGTTTGCATGTCATTGACCCTCCAGTGTATGGTCTGCTTGCTCCTTGGCTAACATCAGAGCCACAAAGATGCGTCCTTGAAGTGGGCATTCTCGAGTGTATTAATTAATCATTCTCTAGCGTATTCAATTGGCGTTGGGGAAGGAGTCCTGAGTCCTGGTTTCCCCAAGCTAGCATTCAGGAGGGGAAATGAGATAGCAGTGGGGTCCTTCCACCTTCTGCCTCTTTCTTATTAAATGGCAAACCTGTCGTCTTATTAAACACAACACAATGGAGACCATTAAATTCTGCCCTATGACAGACTAGAGTTTTGTGATCAACAATGAAGTCACAGCTCACTGTTGACTTCAACGAAAGCCAATCACAGCATCACTGCGAGCATTAATTTATACTTGTACAGGGCCTTTGGTGGAATGAAGTGTCCTAAGGTGTTTCCCAGAAGCAAAATTAATGAGTAAGTGTGTGAATCTGTGCCTCAGGGAGAGATGGTGAGAATGACATCTGGTTAATGTACAGAAAGTTATCAAAAGGTATTGTTTATAGCCTTGTCAGTTATATAAGAAATTATCGATTGAAGGTAGCAGTAATATTTCACTGGACTTGCGTATCTGTAAAGAATATTGTTGGGAAGAAGGGACATCGAATATTCCTTTTGCCTATTTATAATAAGATTGTTTCAAATTGTCTTATGTACATATAGCTTTTAGTTACTTATGTGGTAAACTTATGTTCTTTTATCTAAAGTATATTGGCCGCATTTTGTTCAGTGACTGATCACCATAGTAACCAAACTGCAAAAGTGAAATGCATGGTCTAACAAGTCAGGATTCATTCTGAAACCTGACTTATTCAACATTACTAGGCAAAAGTGAGGACTGTTGATGCTGGAAAGCAGGGTTTAGATCAGAGTGATGCTGGAAAAGCACAACAGGTCAGTCAGCATCCTGCCCCCTGGATGCCTCCTGACCTGCTGTACTGTTATTCAACATTACTATCCGCTCAGAAAATAACACATATATGCTTTTCACCAAAGTACATTTCAGGGCTATGAATAAAATGTGGGTGAGTGGTATTAATTGCTCTTGCGAAGGGTCACCACAGGCATAATGTGATAGCTGATATTTTTCAAGATTATACGATGGGCCAGTGTTTATTGCACATCACTAGTTGCCCTTGAGAGGATGGCATTGAGTTACCTTGGTCATAGAATCATAGAGCTGTACTTCGGTCCAACTCATCCATGCCGACCAGATATCCTAACCTAATCTATTCCTATTTGCCAGCATTTGGTTCATATCCCTCTAAACCCTTCCTACTCATATACATATCCAGAAGCCTTTTCAATGCTATTGTTGGATCAGCCTCCACCTTTTCCTCTGGCAGCTCATTCCATACACGTACCACCCTCTGCATGAAAAAGTTGCTCCTTAGGTCTCTTTTATATCTTTTCCCTCTCACCTTAAAGCTATGCCTTTAACTTTGGGCTCAGCTAAAGTGAGGAAAAGATCATGGTTATTCACCCTAACTATGTCCCTCATGATTTTATAAATTCCTAAATGGTCACCCCTCAGTCCCCAATGCTCGAAGGAAAATAGCCCCAGCCTATTCAGCCTCTCCCTGTAGCTCAAATTCTCCAACCTTGGTAACATCCTTTTAAATCTTTTCTGAACCCTTTCAAGTTTCACAATATCCTTCCGATCTGAAGGAGACCAGAATTATACACGGTATTCCGAAAGTGGCCTAACCAATGTCCTGTACAGCTGCAACATGACCACCCAACCCTTATACTCAAACCAAACACCTTCTTCACTATCTGTATATGAGCCAAATCTTCCCGCCTTCCTGAATCATTGCAGTTCATGTGCTGTAGATAGACTCGCAAAAGCATCAGGGAGGGATTTCAAAATTTTGTCCCAAGCACTGAATTTCAAGCTGACTTAACTGCTTAAGAAGGGGAAAGGTTTAGTGAACATATGTCAGGGAGGAGCAAATTTCAATTTTTACCCAAATTCATGGTATTTAGTATGAACTCTAATAAAGAGTTAAACATCAAACAACACCAGGTTATAGTCCAACAGGTTTATTTGGAAGCACCATCTTTTGGAACGCCGCTCCTTCATTAGCTGGTTGTGGAGTACAAAGCCGTAAGACCAATCCTTTAGTCCATAACCACCTGATAAAGGAGTAGCACTCCGAAAGCTAATGCTTCCAAGTAAACCTGTTGGACTACAACCTGATGTGTGTTTTTCAACTTTGTACACCGGCACCTCCAAATCATGATTCTAATGAATAGGAATATTTGGATTGGAAAAGAATATTGTGGACCGTGTGGTATATTACGACTATCGGTTTTGTGTTTGTCTGTAAGAACAAACGAAATAGAAACATGCTGCTTAATAATCCCGCTCCCTTATTCAAGACTAATTACCACACCCTCCACTCCATCTTCTCACCCCCCCCAACCTAACAAGCCAGTGCAAAGCTCTTGCACTATCCCCATACACCGAGGTATGTTTAATATCAAGAAAGATGTAATGGTAAAGATGAAACAGCTGACATTGGCAAAGAAAACAGCAAATATTGGTGATCACAGTGTCAGACAGCTTCCATGGAGAGAGAGCAAGCTAACGTTTTCGTGTTTAGACGAAGAATCATTGGAACGTTAGCTTGCTCTCTTTCCATAGATGCTGCCTGCCCACTGTGATCTCCAGCAATTTGTTTTATTCAGTACAGATTCCAGCATTTTCAGTAATATGCTCTGGCTCTGACAGTGGAAAACTCTGTTCAGAGTGAAATGAGCGATTGTTGGTGATAATTCATGAACACTTCAGCCAGTCACAGCATATTACTTTCCTCATTAAGTAGAGACTTATTTAAATGCATTCATATCTAAATGAAAAGAAAGATGCCAACAGAATTTATGTAACTGTTGCTAATATTGGCAGCAAGCATTCCTATAATGAGAAGACTTAAAGTTCATCTAATGGTTCATTAATCACCTATTTAATATGTCAGTTATTCACTGCTGTGCAATAGTATTACAAATAGTTTCTCAATGCCAGTTGCATTTTTTAGCTACAGTCATTGTTAATAATGACAATGTGCGATCATGGTGACATAATATTTTATATTATTTTAAGAGTGTTTTCAACTCACTTTCGTTAAATAGGTTAACTTTGTAAAATAACATAGCACTGTGGTGTGATGCGGTAGCTCAGTGGTTAGCACTGCTGCCTCACTGCATCAGGGGCCCGGGTTTGATACCAGCCTTGGACGACTGTCTGTGTGGAGTTTACACATTGTGTACGTAGGTTTCCTCTGGGTGCTCTGCTTTCCTTGCACAATTCAAAGATGTGCAGGCCAGATGAGTTGGCAATGCTAAATTACCCATAGTGTTAGGTGTGTTACGTAGGGGAATGGGTGGGTCAGGTGTGGACATGTCGGGCTGAAGGGACTATTTCCACACTGTAGGGAATCTAATCTAATCTTACAGCACCAGGGACCCGGTTTTATTCCAGCCTCGGGCAACTGTTTGCTTGGAGTTTGCACATTCTCCCTGTGTCTGCATACTTTCTTTTGGGTGCATGGGTTTCCTACTCCAGTCCAAAGATGTGCAGGTTAGGTGGACTGGCCATAGTGTGCAGGGATGTGCTGGGTTAGCTCTGGGGAATGCAGGTTTATGGGAATAGAGTGGGTCTGGGTGGGATGCTTGTTGGCATGGATTCACTGGGTCAAAATGGCCTGCTTTCACACTGTAGAGATTCGATGGAGGGAAAAAAACATACAATCAGGCTAAGTCCGTGCATGTCAATATTATGTAGTCAATTGTGTTGTTTATGTGTAATGACAAATGCATAAGTTAATTTGTACTGTTTGATTGATATAACTTTAATGTTAAGTGGATTACCTGACATTAAAATAATACTCAAAAGTAAAACCTGGGTTATTATATTGTAACAATAATTAATAACATTTCAGATTTAATAACAGGACAATGGTCCTTTGGGTACTGGAGAAATTTAGGTAACATTTTTTGAAGAAATAAAATTGTCACGATGTGTTTAAATTTCATGCTATTTTCAGTTAGGAGCCACAGTCTACAAAGATGCCACAGGAATCTCCCTCCATTAGAGAGGGAGAGAAAGATATAGAGATAACTGGTTATATTTAGCTCAAAGATAAGTATATAGTAAGGTTAGGAGGTAGGGCCCCCATCCAATGAAAGAATTGAAACCTGGCTATCCAACCAACTGAACTAATTGACATGGCACATTGCAAAGAACTGTTAAAAACAAATATGGTGGGTTTTCTTTTATATTGAACAGACAAAGGTGAACTGTATATAATTGAACTCAAACAATCTCACGTTGCTTCAGATGAGTAGTTTTCTTGCTGCACATAAGATCAGTGCTTGCATGCAGACATGAGTCAGTGGGATGGGTTGGAGTTGGATTCATTGTCATCAACCATTGTCTAATGAACCCTGACATTTGTATAGAATAAGTCATGTCACTTGTAGCTTTGGCACCTTTGAGGTGGGATTACCAAAATGCTCATGAAAGATAGGAAACAATGTAAAGAACAAAATTGGAATCAACATGTGACTAACTTGGATTTAAAGAGTTGGTGAATTATGGATTTTTGTGACTGTTAGGGTTTAGGTGATTAACCTGTTATGTGTCAGCTGAAGTGTTTGAGTCTAATTCATATTTTTTCCTTTTCACATAACAATAAAATGTTCAGGTGAATTTAGCTCCATGTTTTCTGGTTGAGTTATGATTGACCCATGGGATGATTGGAGGTAAAACTGTTAATTTATCAACTGAAATGTGTTTGGAGCTACACTGCTCTTGGAAAATGTTTTGTGCTGCTCCATTTAGCACAAATTAAGTTTGGAGAGAATTTTTCTATGTTGCTACCTCTATGTATTTGACGGATGCCTTTTATATTGAGTGATTCAATTATTATAATTGCTCAATCAATCTGAGTCCTCATTACACTTCACAAGGAGCAGAGTGCAGCTGTCACTATATAGTGCTTCAAGTGAAGAATTATTTTATTTAAAAATATCTGGCAGAGACATTTTTTTTCTCTCAGAAATTTATTTTGGCGATTTTTCTACGTGGAGATTGCATCATGTTTTTATTCGTTTGTGGGATGTGTGATTTATTGTCCATCCCTCATTGCCCTTGAGAAAGATCTTTGGTGCATTTCTGCAGTGCATCTTGTAGATAATAAATATTGCTGCTACTGAGAGTCAGTGGTGAGGGGAATGGATTCTTATGCATGCGGTACCAATCAAGCTGCTCTGTCCTGGATGGTGTCAAGCTTCTTGAATGTTGTTGGAGCTGCACTCATCCAGGGAGGAATGGGGAGTATTCCACCTCCCTCCTGACCTCTGCCTTGTAGATGGTGGACATGCTTTGCAGAGTCAGGAAATGAGTTTCTCACCACAGTATTCCTCATCTCCGACCTGCTCTTCTAGCTGGATTTATGTGATGATTCCAGGTCAATTTTGGAACAATGGCAACAATGATAACCACCCAGAGTGTTAATAGTGGAGGATTCAATGATGGTAACACTGTTGAATGTGAAGAGGAGGTGATTACTCAGCACATCTAGCTGAAGATTGTTTTGAATTCTTCAAACTTCCCTGGTTGCACTTCTTTGAAAGCAGTGGTTATTAAACTGGAGAACAGAGGTTGTGGTCTGAAGTCGTTGCACTCAATGTTGAGTCCTGAAAGTGCCTAAATAGAAAAGGAAGAGTAGTTCCTCCAGCTTGTGTTGGACTTTGCTGGTAAGTCACAGGAGACATTGAACAAAAATGCTAGCAAGGTGATGCATTATAATGGTGAGTATCAATTGTTAGGAATATTGAAATTAAGAGGTAGGGCCTCACAACTGCTGCAGGTGTGTATAATGCAATCATATAGCACTCACTGCTTTGGTTGAAATATTGAGAGTTAGTCTGCACAGACCTCACCCACTTGAATACATTCAATGTGCATTCAACACATCAAATAGTCCAACATATCCATAGACTCCTAATGCCTTTTGGGCTGGTAAGTACAAGCTGGGGATGGGTCAAGAATGACAGTAACAGTCTGCGGTCATAATCCTGCATGCAGTCAGCCTCAGGCAGATGGACATTCTGTACATTTCCAGACAGATGTAGAGTCTGTATCCTTTGAAGTTGAAAGAGCTGACCTCTGGAAGTACAGTGTTGCTGTCCCTAATTTTGGCATATTTTAGACCATAAGACCATAAGACATAGGAGTGGAAGTAAGGCCATTCGGCTCATCGAGTTCACTCCACCACTCAAACATGGCTGATGGGCATTTCAACTCCACTTACCCGCATTCTGCCCATAGCCCTTAATTCCTTGTGACATCAAAAATTCATCGTTCTCCCCGTGTCTGCGTGGGTTTCCTCCGGGTGCTCCGGTTTCCTCCCACAGTCCAAAGATGTGCGGGTCAGGTGAATTGGCCATGCTAAATTGCCCGTAGTGTTAGGTAAGGGGTAATGTAGGGGTATGGGTGGGTTTCGCTTCGGCGGGTCGGTGTGGACTTGTTGGGCCGAAGGGCCTGTTTCCACACTGTAAGTCTAATCTAATCTAATCTCTGCCTTGAAGATATTTAGCATCCCGGCCTCCACTGCACTCCGCAGCAATGAATTCCACAGGCCCACTACTCTCTGGCTGAAGAAATGTCTCCACATTTCTGTTCTGAATTATTATAGAATAACTTATTATAGAATAGAGAGCGCAACTTGTTGAATGTGTGCACTACCCAGTCTTGTAGACCTGAATAGACCACCAGTTTGTCAGGGTGACCCACCAGTTTGTCAGGGTGAGCTCCGTCTCCTTGAAGATAGCAACTGAAGCGATGACACAAGGTCGAATAACAAAGGAAGGACAGTGTTACTCCTTTAAAAGATATGGCCAAGAGATAGGGTTTGGAATAAAATTTAATGGCAGAACTTGCTCGTATCCCAGGACATGGTACTGGCATTGAGGATTCAACCAACACAACATCTTGGATTCATCAAATGGAGGCAGCAACACTGAGCCAAGCTACTGGATGCTGTGCACAATGCTCGTGGATGTTATATCAGAGGATTCCACCATGGTTCTGACATGTAGATCTTGAGAATTGCAACTTTATGTATTGTTCTTAAAGCTCTCCACCACTGCGATGTTTCCTCACCTCATGTACAGTCATACAGCAGAGAAACTGACACTTTGGTCCAACCAGTCCATGCCAAACCTAATCCCAAACTAAACTAATCTCACCTGCCTGCTCCTGGCCCATATCCCTCCAAACCTTTCCTTTTCATGTACTTATCTAAGTGTCTTTTAAATGTTGTAATTGTGCCTACATCCACCACTTCCTTGTGAAGTTCATTCCACACACGAACCATCCACTGAAGATGTTGCCTAGTCTGAAAATGAACCTTCCAGCTCAGCGAACAAACCTATATCCAGAATCTCAACCTGAGCTACAAATCTTCTCAAAACCATCCACTGTGTAAAAGATTTGCCCCTCATATCTTTATTAAATCTCTCTCTCCTCTCACCTTAAAAAATATATCCTCTAGTCTTGAAATCCCCGATCTTTGGGAAAAGACACCTACCATTAACTCTATCTGTATCTGTCATGATTTTATAAATTCCTATAAGGTCACTGCTCACCCTTCTATGCTCCAGTGAAAATAAGTCCCAGCCTATCCAGCTTTTTGTTATAATCCAAACCTTCCATAGCTGGCAACATCCTGGTAAATCTCTTCTGAGTCCTCTCCAGCTTAATGACATCCTTCCTGTAACTGGGCAACCAGAACTGGACACAGTATTCCAGAAAAGGCCTTACCAATGTCCCATACAACTTTCGGTGATAGACAATGATTGATGTCACTATTTAACACCTCCATTATCATTGTACCAGGGAGGAAATGGTTAATTAGATAGATTTGGTCTTTCTTCTATCAATAAATGTCTATGTTGCTGGTATACCATAAAAATAGAAGGAAAATTAACAGTTAAATGCAAAAAATGTACAACATTTTTCACCCTCTCTATTAGATTAGGTAGTGTCCAAGCAACAGTACATGCTAAAGGTGATGCATTTTTTTTTAAGAAGATGAATCTATCAGTTGTTCAAATGTCTGCAAAATTGATGTTATGTTTATCTCACTCAGCAACACTGACTGCGTGTAGCATCTGCATAAGCCCTGAGTGTGCAATGGGATTCAAAAACCTCCAGTATCCTTCTCAGGCTTCTGCATATTATGCAATATAAGGTAATAAGTTGTTCTATTAAGCAGGCAGCCATCCCTATGGAGTTACCTGCCAACTCACTTAAAGATAATAATCCTGGTCTTTGCTGCAGGCATTTGACAACTTTTCTCTGCCTTTTTAACAGCTGCTTAAACAGTGAGAAATATTTTCTGGGTGTAATACAAATTGTGTTGATGTTCAGTGCTTCCTATCGCTCCCCTTTAGCACTGTTGCTCTCATAAGGATGCCATCCACCTAAATAAACAAAGGGAAGCACAGCGAAGGGTGGGAGAGAGCTGGTATCTCTGACCACCCTCCGCAATCAGTGTGCTTGTGAAAACGAATCAATCTGTATTTCTTAAGCTCTCGACTATGACCAATCTGAAGAAAATACAACTGGTTTTTAGGGAAATGGAGAGATATAAACTGAATAAAGGCAGAAGATTTGTTTTTTAGTTTAGTTAGGACAGAATGATCAGCGCAGGCTTGAGGGGCCAAAGGGCCTGTTCCTGTGCTGTACACCTCTTATGCTCTTATGAAAGAATGAATGATTTTGACTGTCATATGTATTTTACCGTGAGAAACACGGTGGAAAGCTTCATCCACTCTCACCTCAATCTGGCACCATTTTGAATAGTTTTATGAATAAGAAAAAAAACGTAGAAAGATGGAGCTGAAAGAGAGTCCATCAGTCCTGAGCCAGCACATCACCAATGACGCCTGCACCACCATCCCTCCTCCATCCGCTGCCGTCTACATCAAACCCAACCATTGTTCAAGTCACCACTCTTCAGGCGCCATCTTTTGCCACTTGGCTGACTCTTCTTTGCTGCCATTTCATTGCTGTCTGTGCTGGACGCATCAACGTCAGATTCACATCTCCCACCGCTGGGCCTGTTATGGACCAGGCCAGCCCCCCTCAAAACATCTCAAAAAGGTAACCCAGCCCCTAAATAAAGTCATAGAGTCATAGAAATGTACAGCACAGAAATAGGCCCTTTGGTCCAACTCGTCCATGCTGACCAGATATCCCAACCCAATTTAGTCCCATTTGTCAGCACTTGGCTCATATTCCTCTCTCTCGATTAGCGGTGCTGGAAGAGCACAGCAGTTCAGGCAGCATCCAATAAGCAGCGAAATCGACGTTTCGGGCAAAAGCCCTTCATCAGGAATAAAGGCAGTGAGCCTGAAGCATGGAGAGATAAGCTAGAGGAGGGTGGGAGTGGGGAAAAAGTTGCATAGAGCACAATGGGTGAGTGGGGGAGGGGATGAAGGTGATAGGTCAGGGAGGAGAGGGTGGAGTGGATAGGTGGAAAAGGAGATAGCCAGGTAGGACAAGTCCGGACAAGTCATGAGGACAGTGCTGAGCTGGAAGTTTGGAACTAGGGTGAGGTGGGGGAAGGGGAAATGAGGAAACTGTTGAAGTCCACATTGATGCCCTGGGGTTGAAGTGTTCCAAGGTGGAAGATAAGGCGTTCTTCCTCCAGGCATCTGGTGGTGAGGGAGCGGCGGTAAAGGAGGCCCAGGACCTCCATGTCCTCGGTAGAGTGGGAGGGCTAGTTGAAATGTTAGGCCACGGGACATTGTGGTTGATTGGTGAGGGTGTCCCGTATATGTTCCCAAAAGCGCTCTGCTAGAAGGCGCTCAGTTACCTCATATTCCTCTCAACCCTTCCTATTTATATACCCATCCAGATGCCTTTTAATGTTGCACTTGTACCAGCCTCCACCACTTCCTCTGGCAGCTCGTTCCATACATGTACCACCCTCTGCATGAAAAAGTTGCCCCCTAGATCCTTTCTTTATCTTTCCCTGCTCATTCTAAACCTATGTTCTCTAGTTCTGGACTCCCCCACCCCAGTTAAAAGACCTTGTTTATTTATCCTATCCAGGCCCCTCATGACATCTTTAAGGTCACCTCTCAGCCTCCGACACTGCAGAGAAAACAGCCCCAGCCTATTAAACCTCTCCCTATAGCTGAAATAGTCCAACCCTGGAAACATCTTTGTAAATTTTTTCTGAACCCTTTCAAGTTCCTCAAAATCCTTCCAATAGGAGGGAAACCAGAATTGTATGCAATATTCCAAAATTAGCCTAACCAATGTCCTGTACAAATGCAACATGACCTCACAACTCTTATACTTTCCGACTAATGAAGGAAAGTATGCCAAATGCCTTTTTCACTATCCTATCTACCTGCGACTCCACTTTCAAGGGACTATGAGTATGTGCTGTAAGGTCTCTTTGTTCAGCAACATTCCCCAGGACCTTATTATTAAATGTAGAAGTCCTGCTAAGATTTGTTTTCCCAAAACGCAGCACTTTGCATTTAACGACATTAAACTGCATCCGCCACTCCTCAGCTCATTGGCCCATCTGATCAAGATCCCATTGTAGTCTGAGGTAATCTTCTCCGCTGTCCACTATACCTCCAATTTTGGTGTCATCTGCAAACTTATTAACTGTGCCTCTTATGCTCACATCCAAATCATTTATGTAAATGACAAAAAGTAGAGGACCCAGCACCGATCCTTGTGACACTCCACAGTCTGAAAAACAACCCACTACCACCCTCTGTCTTCTACCTTCGAGCCAGTTCTGCATCTAAATGGCTAGTTCTCCCTGTATTCCATGAGATCTAACCTTGTTAACCAGTCTCCCATGGAGAAACTTGTCGAACGCCTTGCTGACGTCCATATAGATTGGGTCTACTTCTCTGCCCTTATCAATCCTTTTTGTTACTTCTTCAAAAAAATTCAATCAAGTTTGTGAGACATGATTTCCCATGCACAAAGCCATGTTGACTATCCCTAATCAGTCCTTGCCTTTCCAAATACATGTACACCCTGTCCCTCAGGATTCCTACCAACAACTTGCCCACTACCAGCATCAGGTTCACTGGTCTCTAGTTCCCTTGCTTGTTCTTACCACCTTTCTTAAATAATGGTACCACATTAGCAAACCTCCAGTCTTCCAGCACTTCTCCTGTGACTATCAATGATACAAATTTGGCAGTTCTCCCCCTAATTATTCAAAATGTCTGGTTTTATACCCCAAAAAATTGGATCATTTCATTGGTTTTAATATTGTCAAAATACAAAATTGAAAGTTGATTGGATTTTGTATCTTGGGGCATAATTTAAACTCATTGGGGGTGAATTTCAATTTGCTTTTGTTTCATGGCAACACAGCTGCTGCTATTTGTTTCAACCAAGTGTTACAATGTTACCTTGTTCAGGACTCTCTGTGCTTTGCCAATCCTTGCTAGCTTTTCAACTCTCTTAAAGGTATAGTACACCTCTACACCTTCGTAACAACATTCCCTGCTCCTGGATCCAGCCTGGGTCTAATCATTTCCATCCTTTTTTTTAACCTACTCTAAGAGATTGAAGTGATGATAGTCTGGCAAGTGGGCTCTGAATAGATGATGTGCTGCAAAGGAGAGTGCACCAGTTAGATGATGATCGACAGTAGGCTGCTCAGCCTTGTCTAAACTTGTCCAGGCACTTTGACACTGATTGGTTAAAGATATTGTCCTGAGAAATGAACCAGAGAATGGTTGTCATCTGTTGCAGTTGCAATGTCTAAGACTTTTTTAAAAAAATTCAAGTTCAGTTTCTATTTTCAGCTTCTCTTTTCAGTTCAGGCCTGTCTTAAAGAAAAACACAAGCTTATAAACAAAGCTATCACAATACATCAGCATCCTATTTCCCTTGGAGAACTTGTTCATTGCTGACTGAAATATTTCTCCCTTAGATTAGTTTTGAAACCCATTCTTCAGGGTTGGGTGTTCTGTTCTGATGAAGGGCTTTTGCCCGAAAAGTCGATTTCGCTGCTCGTTGGATGCTGCCTGAACTGTTGTGCTCTTCCAGCACCACTGATCCAGAATCTGGTTTCCAGCATCTGCAGTCATTGTTTTTACCTTGTTCTGTTCTGCTGTCGAATATAAAGTGAAATTGCTGGTCCTGTTCAAAATGAAAGGCTTCATTCCTGATGAAGGGCTTTTGCCCAAAACATCCTGACTCTCCTGCTCCCCGGATGCTGACCTGCTGTGCTTTTCCAGCACCACTCCAATCTAGAAGCGAACATTTCGAGTCTAGATGACTCTCAGATGACTGCTCTAATGAAGAGTTATCTAAACCTGAAACATTACCTTGCCCTCTCTCTCTCTCCATGACTGCTGCCTGACCTGCTGAGATTGCCAGCATTTGCTGTTTTTAGTATGTAGTGACTTAGTGGCAATGCCAACAGAGTAGTAATCCAGCAGCTTAGACTAATGTTCTGTGGTCATAGGTTCAAATCCCAATATGACGAAATTTGTACTCAATATAAATCTAGACATAAAAACAATACGCTAGCCGACTGTCAACTATCTAACCACAATCCATTGTTGTTAAGAACCCACCTGGTTCACCAGTATTCTTCAGGAAAAGAAATCTGCCATCTTTACCTGGTCTGGCCTACATGTAACTCTAGAGCAGCAGCAATGTGATTGACTCTGAGCTGCCCTCTGGATAATTTGAGTTGAGTAATAAATGCTGGCCTAGCCAACCACACCCGTATCTCACAAATAAATAATAAATAAAACACAATTTCTCAGCCTCCTCTTTTTCCATGGAAGTATTTCTACTGTTGAAGTACTTCATAAAACTGGTCAGTTTCAGGTAGCGTTTGTGGTTGAAGGAGAATAGTTCGTGGAGTGCTTATTCAATTATGTATGGTGTGTCCATACCCTTACACTTTGCAACACCTTACTACCACTTGAAATAGCAGGACCCTCTTAGAGCAATCATTGTAATAATGACTACTCTTCAAATATACTTCATTGACCTTATAACAATTTGGAACATCTTGGGATCAAATTATTTCTATGCTTGTGACCGCAACTTAGAATCATCACATTTTACAGTACAGAAGGAGATCAGTTGACTTATTAGGTATGCACCGGCTCCTGAGAAAGCTACCCAGCTCGGCCCACTGTCCAGCCCTACCTCTATGACCCTCTGACTCCATCACTTTCAAATATGTATCCCGCTCTTTTTGAAACTTCCCATTGAATCCACCGCCCCGACACTCCAAAGCACCGTATTCCAAATCCGAGCAACACTCAGTAAAGATGTTTCTCCTCATCTTACTCCGAGCTGTCTTGCTGACAATTTTGAAATTGTGACCCTGAGTTACTGACATACCAATTAGTTGTTGTGGTTCTGCTCGCCGAGCTGGAAGTTTTTGCTGCAAACGTTTCGTTCCCTGGCTAGGGAACATCATCAGTGCTGTTGGAGCCTCGTGTGAAGTGCTGCTTTGATGTTTCTTCCGGTATTTATAGTGGTTTGTTCTTGCCGCTTCCGGGTGTCAGTTTCAGCTGCAGTGATTTGTATGTGGGGTCCAGGTCGATGTGTCTGTTGATGGATGTTCTTGCCGTTTCCGGGTGTCAGTTTCAGCTGTAGTGGTTTGTATATGGTGTCCAGGTCAATGTGTCTGTTGATGGAGTTTGGGGATGAATGCCTTGCTTCTAGGAATTCTCTGGCTGTTCTCTGTCTGGCTTGTCCTATGATAGTGGTGTTTTCCCAGTCAAATTCATGTTGCTGGTTGTCTGAGTGTATGGCTACTAGAGATAGCTGGTCGTGTCAATTAGTGAAAACAAAATACCCTTCTATATCTTGAACACCTCGTTGAGGTCACCTCCAACTTGCTGGAGTTGCTTTGTGATTATTGGATGCCAGAGCTTATAATGTTGAGCGATTAATTTACTTTCCTACTCCTAATGTTCACGTTTTAAACTGTGTTCTTTAATTTCTGCATCACCAAGAATACTTACTGGTGGTTAGTTTTGCAATGAAAGGCAAAGTGAAATGATTGGGGTTTGAGCCTACCATTGGCTGTCTTCATTGACAGGAAGTCCTTTATTACCTGAATACTGGCTGGGTTAAATTTGCAACGTTTGGGTTGTAATTTTGCATCCATAGCAGCAGATAGCGATGGTGTAGGTGAAGATTGCATTCTGAATTTGGAACTGAGATGTTGGAGGTCTACCTTTAGAGAGAGCCAACAAAGACATGAGACACTATCTGTCTGTTGTTCTAAAATTGTAAGAACTTTACTAACCCAACACAACAGATATTTTGGCTGCACTACTTATGATGTTCATTCACCCTGATAAAAAAATGTGCACGAATGTCAAAAAGCAGAATCTTGATCTGCATTGCCTTGGAGCCATTCAAATAACTATCACTTAGTGAGTTTTGAGAAGATTTGTAGCTCAGGTTGAGGTTTTGGATGTAGGGTTTGTTCACTGAACTGAAAGGTCGATTTCCAGATGTTTCATTATCTTACTAGGTAACATCTTCAGTGATGAAAATGTGTTGCTGGTTAAAGCACAGCAGATTAGGCAGCATCCAAGGAATAGGAAATTCGACGTTTCGGGCATAAGCCCTTCATCAGGAATGAGGAGAGGGTGCCAGGCAGGCTAAGATAAAAGGTAGGGAGGAGGGACTTGGGGGAGGGGCGATGGAGATGTGATAGGTGGAAGGAGGTCAAGGTGAGGGTGATAGGCCGGGGTGGGGTGGGGGCGGAGAGGTTAGGAAGAAGATTGCAGGTTAGGAGGGCGGTGCTGAGTTGAGGGAACTGACTGAGACAAGGTGGGGGGAGGGGAAATGAGGAAACTGGAGAAATCTGAGTTCATCCCTTGTGGTTGGAGGGTTCCCAAAGGAGAGTCGACGTTTCAGGCATAAGCATTTCATCAGGCTTATGCCTGAAATGTTGATTCCCATGCTCCTCGAAAGCTGGCTGACCTGCTGCGCTTTTCCAGCACCACATTTTTCAACTCTAAACTGTAGTATCTGCAGTCCTCACTTTCTCTCAGGCTGGGTGCATTAGCCATGGGGAATGCAGGGATAGGTTAGGGAGGTAGGTCTCGGTGGGGCGCTTTTCAAAGGGTCGGTTGTAGCTATCAACTGCAAATCTTTACCGGTGATGCAAAATATTGAGACAAGTGTGTGATACTCTGGAGAGATTTGTGATGCACCTGAGAATTTGCTCCTTTCCAGTTGTTTAGGGATTTTTTTTTTCAGAAATGAGTTACCTTTTGTAAATAGCATACAGCAGAGAAGCAAATATAAATACGTTGACCTTTGTAATGGCAAACTTGTTAAAAAAAACATGCTTGAGAAGTTAAAGCTTGCATTCCACCACCGTAATGTAGAATTAGTTGGAGACAATGCGATGCGTTACTGAGGGGATTTTTGAAACATAGGCATTTAATTAAACCTAAAAATATGGCATGAGTAAGATGATGAGAATATTCCTAAAGGCACCTTGCTAATAGTAAAGAGGCAGAAACTCATTTATTATGCTTTAACGGGAATATGATTGGTGGAACCTTTTCACTTACAACTGCGAAAGACTGTGATCTCATGGCCTTATAAATTATACAAAATTGAGCCTTATTAAAATAGATTTCTCTCTTTCACTTTCCATGTAATTAAGGAAAGAATTAATACAGACACAAACTAGCAATGTCAGATGGATTTAGATTTTTCACAAAAGCTTGTTATCTCATCAAAGAGAGAACTCTGGCACCCTATGGCTTTCAGATGACCCTGTTGAATTTGGGCCCACCTATCTGAAACAATATTATAAAGGTGTCCTTACAAAAGATGTGAGAAAAGGTGATGTCTGGGGAATTTGAGACACACACTTGAATGTGGTAACTGGAAAAATAATAAGGAAGAAATTAAATTGCCTTGAGACCCAAGCCAGTTCCCATAATTGAAATATATAAGCAGGCAGACAAGAAGGGGACATCATAAATCAAAAGTGACATGCCTTGGGGTGGTCATGTCCTTGCTTCAGTTTGACAACTTGACCAGCTTAAAGACATGGAAAAAGTGAGGACTGCAGATGCTGGAGATCAGAGTCGAAAAGTGTGTTGCTGGAAAAGCGCAGTCGGTCAGGCAGCATTTGAGGAGCTGATGAAGAGCTTGTGCTTGTAATGTCGACTCTTCTGCTCCTCAGATGCTGCCTGACCGGCTGTGCTTTTCCAGCAACACACAGTTTGATCTCAGTCTAAAGGCGTGGAAGAGATCACTACATTAGCTGCCAATCTCAGAATCATGGGTCACATATCTGAAATAGAGACAAGGAGGAGATTTTTATCGTGGGCTCAAACCAGTAAACCTTCTCAACGATCACTATATGGATTAAGAAAATCAGGTTGGTAGCAGATCCCAAGGAAAGGAATTTGTGGAATGTCTACAAGATTTTGTTTGGAGCAGCTTGTGATAGAGCCACTAGAGAACAAGCAGTTCTGGATTTGGTGTTCAGTGATGAGGCAGACTTGATTAAGGAGGTTAAGGTGAAGGAATTGTCGGGGGCAGTGATCATAATATGATAGAATTCACCCTGCAGATTGAGAGGGAGAAGCTGTAATGGTACTACAATTGAGTAAAGGGAACTACAAAGACATATGGGAGGAGCTGGTCAGAATTGATTGAAGTGGGAGCCTGGCAGGGAAGATGGTACAGCAGCAATAGCAGAGGTTTCTGGGGATAATGCAGGAGGACCAGCAGAAATTCATTCCAAAGAAAAAGAAACACACTAAGGGAGAATGAGGCACCCGTAGCTGACAAAGGATCTCAGAGTCAGCATAGAGGCAAAAGTAAAAGCAGGCGACGTGATGAAGATTAATGTGAAGCCAGAGGATTGGGAAGTCTTTAAAAACAGGCAGAGGACAAGTAAAATATTAATGAGGGGGTGGGTGGGGGTGAGGTAAGATGAAATAAAGTAAGCTATCTAATAAAATAAAAGAAGATGACAAGAGGGTTTTTTTTAGATATGTAAAAGGTAAGAGAGAGGGAAGAGTGGACATTGGACGCTGGAAAATGAGGTTGAAGTAGAAATGGGGAACAAAGAAATGGCAGAGGAACTCAGTTCGGTGTCTTGCCTCAGTCCTCATGGTGGAAAATGCCATCAGTTTACCCGAACTTCAAGGCAGTCAGGGTTCAGTGGTCAGCGTCGTGGAGAATATGCTGGGGAAGCTGAAGGAAGCTGAAAGGTGGATAAATAACCCAGAGCAGAAGGACCACACCCCAGAGCTCAGATGGAGAGAGCTGAGAAAATTGTAGGACCATTGATGGTGAGTCTTTCAGGAATCACTGGAGTCAGGGAGGGTACCAGAGGACTGGAAAATGGCTAATGCAACACCCTTGTTTAAGAAATGGGAGGAAGTAGGAGGAAGAAGACATGAAGTTATCAGTTAGTTAGCCTGACCTTAGTCATTAGTGAGATTTTAGAGTCAGTTATAAAGGATGAGATTGCAGTGTATCAGGACATGCGTGGTAAAATATGGATGAGTCAGCACAGCCTTGTTAGTTGGAGGTCATGCCTGACAAATCTGTTAGAATTCTTTGAGGACGTTATGAGTACTTTAGACAAAGGAGATCCTGTGGACATGATCTGTTTGGATTTCCAGAAAGCCTTTGCTAAGGTGCTGCATAGGAGGCTGCTAAATAAGATAGGAGGAAAATAAGTTAGTGGCAAGGTATTGGCATGGATTGAGCTTGGCTGACTGGCATTTGGTAGAGAGTGGGGATAAAAGGATGGTAGTCAATGGCTAATGAAGTTCCGAACATATCAGTATTGGGATCACAATTATTCATAGATGAGGAACTGAGGACATAATTGCTAAGTTTTCAGGTGATACAAGGATAGGTGAAGGCCAGGTAATTTTGAGGAATTGAGAAGGCTGCCGAAGGACTTGGAAGGCAAGGAAAGTGGACAAAGAAGTGGCAGATGGAATACAATGTGGAAAGTATGAGGTTATAGACTTTGATAGGAAGAATACACACATAGACTGTTTCTTAAATGGGCTGAAAAATGTGTTGCTGAAAAAGCGCAGCAGGTCAGGCAGCATCAAAGGAGCAGGAAAATCGACGTTTCGGGCATAAGGCCTTCTTCAGGAATGAGGATTGACCCCGCATGGACTCGGGACTACCTTCAGACCAACACTCATAGTGCTGCCTGACCTGCTGTGCTTTTCCAGCAACACATTTTTCAGCTCTGATCTCCAGAATCTGCAGTCCTCACTTTCTCCCTGCTTCTTAAGTGGGGAAAGGCTGTGGAAATTTGAAACATAAAGGGACATAGGAACTTGTGTTCAAAATTCTCTGAAAGTTAATGTGCAGGTTCAGTTGGTAGTTAGGAAGGCAAATGCAATGTTAGCATTCATTTGGAGTATTGTGCGCAGTTTTGGGTCCCCCTATCTCAGGAAAGATGTTCTGGCCCAGGAGTGTGTTCAAAGGAGGTTCACGAGAATGGTCCGAGGAATGAACAGCTTAACATATGAGGTACATTTGAGGACTGTGGATCTATACCATGTGGAGTTTAGAAGGATGAGGGGGAATCTAATTGAAGCATACAGAATACTGAATGGCTTGGACAGAGTAGATGTTGGGAAGATGTGTCCATTGGTAGGAGAGGCTAGGACCTGAGGGCACAGCCTTAGAGTAAAGGGAAGAAATATCTTTGAGAACAGAGCTAAGGAGAGACTTCTTCAGTCAGAGAGTGGTGAATCTGTGGAATTCACTGCCAAAGAAGGCTGTGGAGGCCAGGTCATTGAGTATATTTAAGATGGAGATAGATGCGTTCTTGAGTCTCAAGGGGATCAAGGGTTATGGACAGAAAATGGGAGAATGGGGTTGCGAAAGTTATCAGACATGATTGAGTAATGGAGCAGACTCGTTGGGCTGAATGGCCGAATTTCTGCTCCTATATCTTATGGTCTGCCGGTCTTAAATTGCTTCTCATTCCTCGATCACCCTACTTCAGTGGCCCTTGTTGAAATCCAACACAGCAGATGAAAAGAAACATTTAGATTGCACTGCTCACCACTTCAGGATTAGGTGGTGCCTCATTATTGATCTCACTAAAATCAGACAAGATTCTGAGAGGACTTGAGAGGATAGATAAGGAAAGGTTGCTTCCCCTTGTGAGAGAACCTCGAGCAAAAAGGCATAATCTCCGAATAAGAGGTCACATACTTAAAACATAGATGAGGGATCGCAGAATGTAGTGAGTCTCTGGAATTATTTACTGTCGGGGGCTGGGGAGGCTGGGTCACTCAGTGTATTTGAGGCTGAAATAAACAAGATGTTAACTATTAAGGGAATCAGTGATTTTGGAAAGTAGAATTGGGAAAGATCAGATCAGCCATGGTCTCATTGAATGGTGGAGCAAACTCAATGGGCTGAATGGTCCATTTCCGCTCTTTCTATAGTTCTATTTACTGCCCAAGAAGTGGCTCTGGAATGTCACCACCATTGTATTATGGGAAATGCTGTGGCCAATTTGCTCACCTTGATTTCCCATCTGTAAAAATGTAACAAGAAGAAATAACAAATACATTTTTCGTGATGTCGTCTGAAAGATAAATATTGGCCAGAACCGCACAATATACCTCCCTGATCTTTTTTGATATATTTCCATGGGATTGTTTGTATCTTTTCTCCATTTACTCGACAGACAGCAAGCAGAAACTTCAATGACCTCACAGTGTCAGAGATCTGGGTTCGATTTCAACCTCGGGTGACTGCGTGGAGTTTGCACGTTCTCCCTATGTCTGTCTGCACCACCTTTGGGTGCTCCGGTTTCCTCCCACAATCCAAAGATGTGCAGGTTAGGTAAATTTTCCATGCTAAATTGCCCATAGTGTTCAGGGATGTGTAGGTTCATTTGTCAGGGGTAAATATTGGATAATAGGGTTGGGGAATGGGTTTGGGTGGGTTGCTCTTCGGAGGATCAGTGTGGACTTGTTGGGCTGAATGGCCTGTTTCCACACTGTAGGGATCTTATTTTTAAAAAAGTGAAAATATGGCATATTCAACGGTAGAACAGCCACTGAGTACTCAACCAAAGCTATTAGCTGAGGCCTTTTGTTTGGTATCGAGAGAGTTGTGCAATGTTTTGTCTCAGGGACAAGAAGCTTGCATGGCTAATATAATTCACAATGAGCTCTTTGGAAAGATTTGAATGAAGATAATTCAAGGTCAGGTGATCTTGCTACAAGTTGCTTGTGACCTTGAGTAGCTAATCAAGACTGAACACATATTAGAAATGCCAAACACTGAGATAAATATAATAGAGGTTTGATTAGCAAAATATCAGAGATCCTTATTGTAAATTACACAATGTTCGATTAGGTTATGTATTTTATACAGGTTTGCAAGGTATAAATATACATGATTCAATGAATGTAAACAAAGAATACTGTGCACACCTTAATGCTTGACATGATTAATATGCTCAGGGCATGAATACAATGGTTTTGGAAATATTTTTTTCCAGACTATTTATTATTGTACTACTTAAACAACAAATATATTTCTTAGTGTTTTATAAATTGCCTCACACACAATAGACGTAAACTCTGGAAACCAATTATGACATAACATCCATTCTCTCTCTCTGCACGGGAGGTGCCAAAAGGACTGACTATCGAAAGCATTGTCTACTCATATTTCAGATTTTCACTTCTGCAATATCCCTCTGATTTTATATCTCTTGTTAAGAATATATTATTTGATTTTTAATGTCTCTCTAGGTTTTTATCACACAATAAATCCCCACAGTCACAATCACACAGCACGGAAATTAACCCTTCAGTCTAACTTGTCCAAGCCAACCAGGTTTCATAAACTGAAGCAGATCTATTTTCCTGTGTTTGGCCCATATCCCTCCAAACCTTTCCTATCCAAATGTTTCATAGAATCATATAGTGTAGAAAAGACCTTTCGGCCCATTGAGTCTGCACTGACACATGAGAAACCTCTGACCTTCAACCTAATCCTGTTTACCAGCACTTGGGCCTTGAGTGCTTATCCACGTGCTTTTTAAAGGATGGAAGGTGTCTCACCTCAGCTACCCTCCCAGAAGTACATTCCAGACTATCCATACTCTCTGGGTAAAAAAAATGTCCTCACAGCGCCCTGCCTAAATCTTGCCACTCACCTTGAACCTCTGGCCCGTTGTGACTGACACTTCATTTAAGGGGAACAGCTCTTTATCCACGCTGTACTTCTGCATTGAATCTCACCACCATCCACAGGGTACTGTCTGTGCTCTCTCAGAATCTTGTTGTGGGGTTCCGCAGTGTTTGCAAACTTTGTGCCATTTGTAAGTTTGTCAGTCTGTGACTTGTTTTCACATTCCAACCACTCGTCATAGTACTGAAATTCAAGGAATCTGATTGTGTATCTCTCTCTCCAATCTAATAAAAACAACCATTTAACACAACCACTTTCCACACCCTGTGCTTTTACTGTCTGCTTTATCCCACCAGCTTCAATGTTTCTAATGTGTGCTCTTGTCAATCATTTTTTGAATGTAAACACATGTCACATTAACTACATTACTCTCGTCCACCTTACATGTTCGACAAGGTTCCCTATGAGGGACTGGTTAGCAAGGTTAGATCTCATGGAATACAAGGAGAGCTAACTAACAGAACTGGTGCAAAGATGGAAGACAGAGGGTGGTACTGGAGGGTTGTTTTTCAGATTGAAGGCCTATTACCAGTGGAGTGCCACAAGGATTGGTGCTGGGTCCACTACTTTTCATCATCTATATAAATGATAAAAAGTAATGGACATAGGAGGTAGAGTTAGTAAGTTTGCAGATGACACCAAAATTGGAGGTGCAGTGGACAGTGGACAGGTTACCTCAGATTACAACTGGATCATGATCAGATGAGCCAATGGGCTGAGGAGTGTCAGATGGAGTTTAATTTAGATAAATGCAAGATGGTGCATTTTGAGAAAGCAAATCTTAGCAGGACTTATACACTTAATGGTAAGGTCCTAGGGAGTGTTGCTGAACAAAGAGACCTTGGAGTGCAGGTTCATAGCTCTTTGAAAGTAGAATCGCAGGTAGATAGGATAGTGAAGAAGGTGTTTGGTATGTTTTCGTTTATTAGTCAGAATATTGAGTACAGAAGCTGGGAGGTCATGTTGCAGCTATACAGGACGTTGGTCCGGCCACTGTTGGAATATTGCATGCAATTCTGGCCTCCTTCCTATCGGAAAGATGTTGTGAAACTTGAAAGGGTTCAGAAAAAAATTAGAAGGATATTGCCAGGGTTGGAGGATTTGAGCTACAGGGAGACATTGAACAGGCTGGGGCTGTTTTCACTGGAGCATCGGAGGCTGAAGTGTGGCCTTATGGAGGTTTATAAAATCATGAGGGATGTGGATAGGATAAATCGACAAAGTCTGTTCCCTGGGGTGTGAGAATCAGAACTAGAGGGCATAGGTTTTGGGTGAGAGGGGCAAGATATAAAAGAGACCTGAGGGCCAATTATTTCATACAGAGGGTGGTGCGTGTATGGAATAAGCTGCCAGTGGAAGTGGTGGAGGCTGGTACAATTGCAACATTTAAAAAGCACCTGGATAGGTATATGAATAGGAAGGGTTTGGAGGGATATGGGCCAAGTGCTGGTAAATGGGACTAGATTGGGTTGGGATATCTGGTCAGCATGGATGGTTTGGACTGAAGGGTCTGTTTCTGTGCTGTATATCTTTATGACACTATGACTCTGTGTGACCTCATTCAAAGCAATACTATCGAGCATCAGTTGGCCTTGACAAATCCATGTTTGCCCTTCATTATTCATACATGATCAGTAGATATTTTGAAATATTAAAGATTTTTCAGAATTTCATGTTATTGAGAGGTATGTAGGAAAATAGCATTGACCTTGAACTTCAGACCTAATCAAGTTGAAGGTGGGAGCAGGCTTTGTAAGCCAAATGACTCACTTCTTCTTCTACCTCCTAAATCTCTTTCATTCCAAGCACCATCTAAATTGTCCCACCTTACTATTTCCACTTGACTGCTTCATCAATGTCAGGATTATTTTTCATTCCTTGTCCTCCACCATAGTCTGATGTCTTCATCATCTGTTCCTCTGGCATCAATGCTATATTTCAATCATATTGGAAGATTGTGTTCAGCATCTCTGAGATGTCTAAACTGAAATAGAATCAAAGTATTGTGGCTGATGAAGAACTGATAATGTTTGAGAAACTCAGCAAGTCTGGCAGCATCTGTAGAGAGAGAAAAGCAGAGTTTGTCCTATTCCACCATTGTGATTCAGGGATAGTCAAGTCCAAATGACTCTTGTTCAGGACTGAAGGGGCCTGGAAACATAATAGTTTACATGTTGTTGGAAAAGCAGGAGGAAGGAACATGTGGAAGAGGACAGGAAGGCATCCCAGATGAAAAAGGTAAAAGGAGTGTTAATTGTCACAGTGAAGTGATATAAAAGAAGAATAAGTGTTAATAGCAGAAAATAGGTCAGTTCGACTGAAAGCAAATAAAACATTTGATCAGGGCAGATGGGGAGATGTGGTGATGAGATAGGAGGTAGAATAAACTAATTAGAATGGAGGACAGTGGTCTTGGTCTGATGTTGTTGAATTCAATGTTGAGTCTGAAGGCTATAAATTACCTCAGCAAAAAATAAGTTGCTATTTGTCCGCTTTCATTGTAGTTTGCTGGTGTCTGGATCAGGCTGAGGACCAAAATATTAGATGTGCTCAGTAAGGTGTCTTGAGGTAGCAAGTGATGTGAAGGTCAATAAAAACCTATGGACAGTTCTGCACAGAGGTGAGTCAGCCTGCTGTTTGATCTTCCTGATATGGAGGAGACAACATTGTGAGCAATGAATACTATAACTTCCTGAGTGAAGCAGCAATTTGCTTGTGCTTCTTTGTATGTAGTCTAATGCATTCACTGCTCAAAGTGCGGTCTCCTTATTTGCGTGGGTTTGCTCTCAGTGGAGCTGACCTATTTTCTGCTCTTGACAGTGACGGGAACATGCAGACTGATTGCAAAAAACTTCGAAAGGTATGTAAAGTGAAAATGATCAGTGAGGAAAAGTGTAGGTCCCTAACAGTCAGAAACAGGGAGAGTTCAAATGGGGAGCAAAGAGATGGCAGCCTCATTAATTGTGCATTTTGGGTGTGTCTTCCCAAAAGGAGGGAACAAATAATGTCCCAAAAATGTTGGGGAGCACAAGGTCTGGTAAGATAGTGGGACTGAAGTTAATCATAGAATGTAGAACATAGAACAGCACAACACTGGAATGGGCCCTTCGGCCATTGGTGTTGTGCTGAACATGATGCCAAATTCAATTAATCCATTCTGCTTGCCCTAAGTCCATATCTCTCCATGTTTTGCATCTGTTGGGAAATACATAGGGAAAATTATTGTGTTTAAAGGCCGATAAATCCCTGGGGCCCTATGGCCTACCTTCTACAGTGCCTAAAGAAAATACCCCAGGAATAATGAATGCATGGGTGGCCATCTTCCAAGATTTGACTGATTCTGGAATAGTTCCTATGGATTTAGGGTAGCTAATATAATCCCACTAATTAAAAAGGATGATAGTGAGAAAACAAGGAGTTCTCTTGACATCGGTAGTGGAAAAAACGCTGGAGCCCAAAATAAAAGTTAATGGCCGAGCACAGAGAAAACAATGATACTATTGGCAGAGACAGCATAGATTTCCAAAAGGGAAAGCATGACAAACTTACTGGAATTCTTTGAATATAATAGAGAAGATAAGGAGCAACCATTAGATAGAATAGGGGTAGTTTGCTGGTAGGAATTTGTGTTGCAGACGTTTCGCCCCCTGTCTAGGTGACATCCTCAGTGCCTGGGAGCCTCCTGTGAAGTGTTTCTGCGCTCTTTCCTCCGGCATTTGTAGTGGTTTGAATCTGCCGTTTCCGGTTGTCAGTTCCAGCTGTCCGCTGCAGTGGTCAGTATTTTGGGTCCAGATCGATCTGCTTATTGATTGAATCTGTGGATGAGTGCCATGCCTCTAGGAATTCCCTGGCTATTCTCTGTTTGGCTTGCCACACTACCATACATCAAGAGCTTTTCCGAACTGACAGCCAGACTACTGCGACCACTAGGGCTCTTAACAGCACACAAGCCAACAGCTACTCTCAGCCAACAACTCACCAGAACGAAGGACTTGATACCCAGCATGAGCAAAACCAATGTAGTGTACAAAATCCCATGCAAGGACTGTACAAAACACTACACAGGATAAACAGGAAGACAGCTAACGATCGCATCCATGAACACCAACTAGCCACGAAACAACACGACCAGCTATCCTTAGCAACCACTCACGTAGATGACAAGCAACATGAATTCGACTGGGACAACACTACTATTATAGGACAAGCCAAACAGCCAGGGAATTCCTAGAGGCATGGCACTCATCCACAGATTCTATCAATAAGCACATCGATCTAGACCCAATATACCGACCACTGCCACAAATCAGCCCATGCTCCCTCCGATCCTGCAGCGGGTACTGGTCTGGATGTGGTCTATTTGGACTTTGGAAGGTTTTAATAAGCACCCAGATAAGAGACTGAAAAATTAATCTACCTGGGAGTAGTGTGTGATTGTGGATAGAAATGGTTGGCACACAGGAAACAAAGAATAGGAATAAACGGGTCATTTCTCTGAGTAACAGCCAGTGACCAGTGCGATACAACAAGAACCAATGCTCGGAAGCCTGGTCCTGACATGTTTGTGAAAGCAGAGTCCTTTGGCAATTTTAAGACAGATTCTTAGACAGATTCTTCATAAACAAGGAGGTGAATAGGCATTAGGGGTAGATAGCAAATGTAGATTTGAGGTGACAATCTTATCAGCCATGATCTGATTGAAAGTCAGAGCAGGTTAGAGGGGCTGAATGGACTACTCTTGCTCCGAGTTCATATTTCCATACATAGCCTAATTTATACTCCATCTGAACCAGGTGACTGACCCACTGTAAACACAGTCAGCTTTTCCAATATCATTGCTTTTGATTGTTTCATCATCTCTTTTTCTCTTTCGACCTCAACCTCTTTGACTCTAGCCTTGGAGCCATAACAATATCATGAAATTTATATATTGTTATTGAGGCAGTTCAACTTGATGACATGTATGTCAGAAAGATCAATTTGATTATTTCATTTTTATTAAGTCAAACATTCCATCATAGAAGGTCTTAACTGTAGCAAATATTGTTTATTATTTTATTTAGCAAATGTTGATAATTTTTTTATTTTGCAAATGTTGATAATTATTTCCTCCAAAGTAGATCTCTAGTGCTTGGGTGGCAAACTGGAAATTGGTTTCAGATTTGTTTTTGTTCTTAGAATCAAGTTGCAACATTTGAAAGATGTTTGGATAGGTGCATGAATAGGAAAGTTTCAGAGGGATATAGGCCAAGCCCAGGCAAATGGGACTAGCTTGGTTTGGAAAACGTGGTCGGCATAGACCAGTTGGACTGAAGGGTCTGCTTCCATGCTGTATGACTCTATCCCAAGTAAAAATAATACTAAAATACAAACTTAGCAATAAATCAGGCTAAACCTTATTTAAGAAAAGCTTTTGGGAGAATCCAGACACCTAAACATGGTTCCACCAGGCTTCCCATTCAGTATAGACTACAGTCATCTTTTATACCCTTGACTGCATATTGTGTTCCTCTGGAAGATCTGCAGAGCATTCCAGGCTGTTGGCTGTTACAAGATGTTTCCATTGTTGACTTGATGGATAGCACACCACAATTATAGGTTGCACAATAACAAAAACAGCCTTTCTGCAGTCATTTGCAAAATCTAAAGGTTACTCTATAGATAACACAGCATTTGTCCATTTAACCCTTTAATTTCAAGCCTTCAGTTCCCCCTTGTGGTCCCAAATGTGCGTGAGCATGTTGACGAGACCACTTACGTCCAGTAGTCATCAGCAGGAGCACCAAGAGGGCAGCTCCCAAGTGAATCAACATGGAGGTTAGCACCTGGCATAATCAGCCCAGTTAAGATCTAACAACAGCAATTAAAAACAGCCATTACAATGCAGCAGGCGATAGCAATGGTAGTAAGTACAATCAAATTGTGTAAAATGTACAAACTTATTCCTGATGAAGGGCTTATGCTCGAAACGTCGAATTCTCTATTCCTGAGATGCTGCCTGGCCTGCTGTGCTTTGACCAGCAACACATTTGCAGCTAAAATGTACAAACCCCATGAACCACCTAGTGACCATTCAAGCCAACTGTCCCCTTTCTCAGGGCCTGGCCTGAAGTCATCAAGCTGCTTTCTTATATATTAATGGCTTGGATGACATTATAGGATCCATCCGGAGCATGTGTTATACACTTGTCTCCTACGATTGTGCACACTCCGCCCTGCTGGGCTAACTAGTAATCAATGGCAGAGCGGATTTTTAGAATTAGAATCCCTACAGTGTGGAAACAGGCCCTTTGGCCTAACAAGCCCACACCGACCCTCCAAAGAGTAACCCACCCAAACCTATTCCCCTACCCAACAGGCCGTTGTTCACTTGGCAATCCTGGCTGGAGGACTGTGTCTGCACACAGGAGGAGTTCTTGGGAATGAGACTGTATGCGCACCCCATCCCTGTCCTGAGAAGCAAAGTAGATACTTAGCAGGTTTGAACATATTGTGCCATTCCATCCCAAAGTTCCTCTACAGTTGGGGGACTGTGAGTCTATCAGCTTTAGACATCTCTTTTGTATACCGCATCGGTATGTACAGGTTCGGCCCACATAGTGCGCATCTAAAATATCTGCCGTGTATAGGTCAAAGGGGTTCCACCCAGAGGTGGCTTCAAACAACGCCTCAACTGACTGGGCAAGTGGGCAGCGCATGGCCTGATCAACGTGTAGATGCATGTAGGTCTTTTAAATCAAGTTATCCTCTCATCCCAACACCCCTGCAACCATGACCATACAGAAATTGCCAGAGGCCTGCATGGCCTTATCAAGGGAGGATTTAAGGTTCCGGTTCATACCCTCCACCGTACCAGAGCTTTGTGGATGGTGGGGTATGTGGAATTTCTGTTTAACACCTAACAGCTGACATATGACACTATCAGTGAAATGGGTACCCTGGTCAGAGTCAATCTGGGATGGCACCCCCTCCCTGGGAATCACTTCCTCAGCTAGAATCCTTGCAGCAGTGTTAGCTGAGCAGTCCCCAGTAGGGCAGCTTCCACCCCTCTGGTGAATCGGTCAATAATCACAACGCAATATGTCTTCCCATAGGATTGGGGGAGAGGCCCTGTAAAATTGATCTGTCCATGCTCTCAGGGCACCAGGGTTCCCTCTTGTGGGCCTTTACCTTCCACACTGCAGCCTCTGATGGGAGCTCACTGGCCTCCAGTCAGGGCTCGATTATCTGCCCATGCTTGACAGGGGTGGCCCCTGTGGTGACAAATCCCTGTCTTCCCCAAATGATCATGTAATCATGAACAATCCGGAACACATGTCTACTATTTGTGTCAATGTTAACCCTCTTCTCTGTTGCCTCCGTGAAGGTCTGGGTGAGGGTCATTAACTCCGCCACCTGGGCAAACATGCCTCCTTCTATTCTCCCTGCTCGTAGTTCCACGTTCACTACTGCCCATCCTGCTCGTGGTGACCCGTCTACATATTTCCATGAGCCATTTACAAACAGGGCCTTATCTGGTGCCTCCATGGGTACATCCTTTATCCTACCTTCCTCCACCTCATTGTCCACATTTCCACACTCATGTGGTTCACCATTGCCTAACATCCATTCCACTGAGTTTTCTGATCTATCTCGTTCAATGGTATTGGATTTAGTGGGTGGCAAAAGAACAGCCTCCCATTTTGCCCTTCGCATGTTAGAGACCGAGCACAATTTCCCCTTATTTAACATTTCGACAAGGGAGTGCTTGGTATGTAAGATAATATTCCATTTCATCACAATGGGCTCACTGACCCTCATAGCCCATGTGCCACAATCTATGCAGCTGGGCAAGATCTTCAGTATGGGCCCCTCCGTAGTGGAGTAGTCCCCTCTCGGTCGCCATTTGTCGCCATAGATCTGAGTAATTACTGCTGAGTAGAACCTTCCCTTATTATTGCAGAAAATCTGGAGGTCTTCACTAGCATCGGGTCGTCCCAGTCCTGGGGCTGACATAAACACCGCCTTTAGTTTTGTGTAAGATTCATCTTGTTCCGACCCCCAATCCATGCGGTCGGTGGCTGGTTTCGTCCCTTTTTACCCGTTGTTGTATTGGTTCTATTCGTAAATTCAGGGCTGGTTTTATTCGGCGGGGGGGGGGGGAGCTGCGTGTGGGTAGGGGTTTCTCTCCCATCTCCTCTTTAATTCTGGATGCCCATTCTACCAAGATATCATAATCTTGGGTGTCGATTACTCCCATTTTGAGGATTGCCTGATGGGCAGTTGACAGCCCATCTTTAAAGGCTTGTATAAATGCCCCATCTGACCAATTTTTCGTGGGCATACCTGAACATTCTTGAGAGAACTTAAACAATCTTTCTCCATATTCAGACGCCCATTTGTCCTTTTTTAGATTAGATTGGATAACTTAAAGCGTGGAAACAGGCCCATTGGCCCAACAAGTCCACACCGACTCTCCGAAGAGCAACCCACCCAGACCCATTCCCCTACATTTACCCCTTCACCTAACATTACGGGCAATTTAGCGTGGCCAATTCACCTAACCTGCACATTTCTGGACTGTGGGAGGAAACTGGAGCACCCAAAGGAAACCCACGCAGACACCGGAAGAATGTGCAAACTGCACACAGACAGTCGCCCAAGGCTGGAATAGAACCTGGGACCCTGGTGCTGTGAGGCAGCAGTGCTAACCATTGAGCCATTGTGCCACCCACTGCTATTACTTGTTGTTTTGTGTTTGTGATTTTTTTTAACCAATTAGTAGGTGGGTGGGGGAGGGGCTCCGAGGACAAGTTGGACATTAGCCTTAAAGAGACCCAAAGGGTTCCTGCTGGGTATCTATTTCAGCTCTCAGAGCGATGCCTTGCGTCCACAAAGATCCCTGTAGTCATGCTTTGCCTGATTTCCAAGACCATCCCCATGAGAACCATGATCGATCAACCACCACTTAATAAGTTGGTACATATCATGGAGGTGACCCACCTGGGCGGTATCTAATTCTGCCCAAAAATTTTGCATTCAAACTTTGGGAATGCAACCATGCCAGAGATGCCAGAATTTGTTCGAGTTTGCCCAGGGTAAAGGGTTTGTGACGGGCCGTTGGGTTTTCCTGAGTTCTTTCTCTTGTTATTGGGGCAGCACTGACTTCCTCTGGGGAACTGCCTGCCAGTGGTGGAGGATCATAGGGACCTCCCTCAGATAACATGGGGGGCAGTGGTCCCCGCTGGGAATCTTCAAAAAATTGATTTTGCTTCTGTAATTCTTTCACGCTTAATTACAAGATTCTTTTTCCTTCAGTCCATTTCTTGATGGATTCTGACATCTGACCTATAAGGCCGGCCAATTGATGGATCAAAAGGGCCTCAAATTTCTTTATTCTATCTTGCTTTTTGTTTACGCACCAATTTTGCTGTTGTTCTAGAATCTGGGATGGATCTGATCCCCCTTTTTCATCTGTTTAATGAGTGAATGTCTATCTATCATGTATTGATTATTGAGAGACCCTTGATGTGTCCATTAATCTTCTGGTCCCACTATAATAAATCACAGGTTAATCCTGGGATTTCTCAACTGCATTTAACCCACTGGCCTCATCTTATTTGTGCAGAAAAGTGTGATGTAAGTCACTTTGGAAGAAGTAGCAGGAATGCAGAGTACTGGGCTAATGGTAAAATTCTTGGCAGTGTAGATGAACAGAAAGATCTCGGTGTCCAGGTGCATAAATCCCTGAAAGTTGCCACCCAGGTTGATAAGGTTGTTAAGAAGGCATACAGTGTGTTGGCATTTATTGGACGGAGGATTGAGTTTTGGAACCACGAGGTCATGCTCTGGTAAGGCCGCACCTGGAGTGTTGCACACTGTTCTGTTCACCGCATTATAGGAAGTATGTGGAAGGTTTGGAAAGGAGTCAGCGGAGATTTACTAGGGTGTTTCCTGGTATGGGAGGAAGGTCTTACGAGGAAAGACAGAAGAAGACCAATTAAGTTACACTGATTCTCTGAAAGAAACAATGTGATTCCCACTCCTCTGCTCTTTTCCTATGGACACTTGCAAATACTTCCTCTTCAAGTTAAGTTCTTTTTGAATATTACAGCTGAATATGTTTCTATTATCCTTTCAGACAGTACATTCCATATGGCAACAGCCTGCTCACTTCACCTCATAGAAAAAAAATCCATCTACCTTCCCTCAACCCCACACAACCTATCCCCATGCCCATCTCATTTGGGTGGCACAGCAGCTCAGTGGTTCCTGGGTTCGATTCCAGCCTCGGGCAACTGTCTGTGTGGAGTGTGCATATTCTCCCCGTGTCTGCCTGATTTTCCTCCAGGTGCTCCGGTATCCTCCCACAGTCCAAAGATATGCAGGTTAGTGGATTAGTAAAAGGATTTGCCATGCCAAATTGTCCGTATTAAATTGTGCAGATTAGGTGGATTAGCAAAGGGAAATTCAGAGTTATAGGATAGGGGGGTTGAGTCTGATTGGGATGCTCTTCAGAGAGTCAGTATGGATTTGTTGGGCCAAATGGCCTATTTCCATACTGTAGGGATTCACTAAACCCCTGGTCAATTTTCCCCAATTGTGTCAAATCTGTGTCCTCCAAATTGAATGATTGCAGAAACTTTATCTTGATAGTTATCCAACAAAAATCGTGAGGAATATGGATCGGGTGAATAGCCAAGGTCTTTTTCCCAAGGTGGGGAAGTCCGGAATTGGAGGACATAGGTTTAAGGTTAGAGAGGAAAGGAATTTCAGGATTTTAGCCCAGCAACAGTGAAGAAATGGTGATATATTTTTAAGTCTAGGTGGTGACTGACTCAGAGTGGAACTTGCAGGGGTTATTCCCACATACCTACTGGCCTTGCCTTTCCAGATAGGAATGGTCATCGGTTTAGGAAGAGCTGTCATAAGAGCCTTGATGAATTTCTGCAGGGCAACTTGTAGATGGTACACACTACTGCTACTGGGCATCAGTCCTGGATGCTTGTGGATCCTCTGCAATGGCTCTAGTTACTCATTGGAAACTAAAACTGGAAAAACTCAGCAAATCCAGCAGTCTCTGTGTGGAGAGAAATAGAGTCAATGTTT
Source organism: Hemiscyllium ocellatum (assembly GCF_020745735.1). Taxonomy (NCBI): domain Eukaryota; kingdom Metazoa; phylum Chordata; class Chondrichthyes; order Orectolobiformes; family Hemiscylliidae; genus Hemiscyllium; species Hemiscyllium ocellatum. Next base: position 9,066,383 of record NC_083411.1, read on the forward strand.
TGTGGCTTTTCTTCAGGCCAGTTTCTCATTAATTCAGGAATCAGTGTTTGCCAGTGTTTCCCACATTCCATGAATGAATAAAAACAAAGTTGAGTTCTCATGCATGAAAATACAATTTCCATTGTCCAGACTTGCTGGCTCAATTCATGGGAAATTTATGCTTAAATTATCGATCTGGCACACAGTCAGATCCCACACAGTGCAGAACGATAGATACAATAGCATAACTTGATGGTGTTCATTCCAAGAGGGAGATGCACCCTATTCAAGTGAAGTATTATAACTCAGCTGAACTGGACAAACTAAAGAACATTGTTTCTTCAATAATTCAGCATTCTCTCAGGACTGCACTCAAGTGCCAGTCTACCTAGAGATGTTATTAAGTGAGTCAACGTGACCTAAAGAGAGAGCTCAGAAGATCCAGGAGGAGATATGAGAAGCTGTTGGCGGATAGGATCAAGGTAAACCCTATCAGTATCAATATTTAAGGAATAAAAGAATGGCAAAAGTAAGATTAGAGCCAATCAAGGATAGTAGTGGGAAGTTGTGTGTGGAGTCAGAGGATGTGGGGAAGCACTTAATGAATACTTTTTGATAGTATTCATTCTAGAAAATGACAATGTTGTTGAGGAGAATACTGCGATACAGGCTACTAGACTAGGTGTGATTGAGGTTCACAAGGAAGAGGTATTAGAAATCCTGCAGAGTTTGAATATAGATAAGTCCCCTGGGCTGGATGGGATTTATCCTTGGATCCTCTGGAAAGCTAGGGAGGAGATTGCCGAGCCTTTGGCATTGATCTTTAAATTGTCATTAACCTAAAGGAATAGTGCCAGAAGACTGGAGAATAGCAAATGTGGTTCCCCTGTTCAAGAAGGGTAGTAGAGACGACCCAGGTAATTATAGACCAGTGAGCCTTACTTCAGTTGTTGGTAAAGTGTTGGAAGGTTATAAGAGATAGGATTAATAATCATCTCGAAAAGAATAATTTGATTAGGGATAGTCAGCATGGTTTTGGAAGGGTAGGTCATGTCTCACAAACCTTACTGAGTTCTTTAAGAAGGTGATCAACAGGTAAATGAGAGTAAATCGGTTGATGTGGTGTATATGGATTTCAGCAAGGCGTTCGATAAGGTTCCCCACAGTAGGCTACACAGTGGTTAGCACTGCTGTCTCACAGCGCCTGAGACCCGGGTCAATTCCCGACTCAGGCGGCTGACTGTGTGGAGTTTGCACGTTCTCCCCGTGTCTGCGTGGGTTTCCTCCTGGTGCTCCGGTTTCCTCCCACAGTCCAAAGATGTGCGGGTCAGGTGAATTGGCCATGCTAAATTGCCCGTAGTATTAGGTAAGGGGTAAATGTAAGGGTATGGGTGGGTTGCGCTTTGGCGGGTCGGTGTGGCCTTGTTGGGCCGAAGGGCCTGTTTCCACACTGTAAGTAATCTAATCTAATCTAATCTAATCTAATTTAAAATGCGGAAGAATGGGATTGTGGGAGATATAGCAGTTTGGATCAGTAATTGGCTTGCTGAAAAAGACAGAGGGTGGTGGTTGATGGGAAATGTTCATCCTGGAGTCCAGTTACCAGTGGTGTACCGCAAGGGTTGGTGTTGGGTCCATTGCTGTTCATCATTTTTATAAATGATCTGGATAAGGGCATAGAAGGGTGGGTTAGTAAATTTGCAGATGACACTAAGGTCGGTGGAGTTGTGGATAGTGACGAAGGATGTTGTAGGTTACAGAGAGACATAGATAAGCTGCAGGGCTGGGCTGAGGGGTGGCAAATGGAATTTTATGCTGACAAGTGTGAGGTGATTCACTTTGGTTGGAGTAACCGGAATGCAAAGTACTGGGTTAATGGTAAGATTCTTGGTAGTGTAGATGAACAGAAAGATCTCGGTGTCCAGGTACACAGATTCTTGATAGTTGCCACCCAGGTTGACAGGGTTGTTAAGAAGGCATACAATGTTTTAGCTGAAAATGTGTTGCTGGAAAAGCGCAGCAGGTCAGGCAGCATCCAAGGAACAGGAAATTCGCCGTTTTGGGCATAAGCCCTTCATCAGGAATGAGGAAAGTGTGCTCGGCAGGCTAAGATAAAAGGTAGGGAGGACGGACTTGGAGGAGGGGCGATGGAGATGTAATAGGTGGAAGGAGGTGAAGGTGAGGGTGATAGGCCGGAGTGGGGTGGGGGTGGAGAGGTCAGGAAGAAGATTGCAGGTTAGGAGGGCAGTGCTGAGTTGGAGGGAATCGACTGAGACAAGGTGGGGGGAGGGGAAATACTGAGACTTATTAATAGAGGGATCAAGTTCCGGAACCATGAGGTTATGCTTCAGCTGTACAAAACTCTGTTGCGGCCGCACCTAGATTATTGTGTACAGTTCTGGTCACCGCATTATAAGAAGGATGTGGAAGCTTTGGAAAGGATGCAGAGGAGATTTACTAGGATGTTGCCTGGTATGGAGGAGAGGTCTTACGAGGAAAGGCTGAGGGATTTGAGGCTGTTTTCGTTGGAGAGATGAAGGTTGAGAGGTGACTTAATAGAGACATATAAGATAATCAGAGGGTTAGATAGGGTGGACAGGGAGAGCCTTTTTCCAAGAATGGTGACGGCGAGCACAAGGGAGCATAGCTTTAAATTGAGGGGTGATAGATATAGGACAGATGTCACAGGTAGTTTCTTTACGCAGAGAGAAGTGAGGATATGGAATGCTTTGCCTGCAACAGTAATAGATTTGCCAATTTTAAGTACATTTAGATAATAGACAATAGACAATAGGTGCAGGAGTAGGCCATTCTGCTCTTTGAGCCTGCACCACCATTCAATATGATCATGGCTGATCATCCTTAATCAGTATCCAGTTCCTGCCTTATCTCCATAACCCTTGATTCCACTATCCTTGAGAGCTCTACCCAACTCTTTCTTAAACGAGTCCAGAGACTGGGCCTCCACTGTCTTCTGGGGCAGAGCATTCCACACACCCACCACTCTCTGGGTGATGAAGTTTCTCCTCATCTCTGTCCTAAATGGCCTACCCCTTATTTTTAAGCTGTGTCCTCTGGTTCAGGACACACCCATCAGCGGAAACATGTTTCCTGCCTCCAGAGTGTTCAATCCTTTAATAATCTTATACGTCTCAATCAGATCCCCTCTCAGTCTTCTAAACTCAAGGGTCTACAAGCCCAGTCGCTCCAATCTTTCAACATAAGATAGTCCCGCCATTCCAGGAAATGACCTCATAAACATACGCTGCACTCCCTCAATAGCCAGAATGTCTTTCCTCAAATTTGGAGACCAGAATTGCACACAATATTCCAGGTGCGGTCTCACCAGGGCCCCGTCATTTAAGTTGTCATTGGACAAGCATATGAATGTACATGGAATAGTGTAGGTTAGATGGGCTTCAGATTGGCATGATAGGTCAGCGCAACATCAATGGCCAAAGGGCCTGTACTTCGCTGTAATGTTCTATGTTCTGTGTTTTGGATTTTCTTTAAATGGATTTGTACACATTGATCTCTTCTGTTCTGTTCCCACCCTCTGACTGATCAGCAAGACCATAATCTCATCAGTGCCATAGGAAATGGTGGCCAATGCTTGACTGCCCCTGGAAGAAGAGATCACTGTGAAAACACACCAATCAAGTGAGTGGTGTAAGAGAGTATTGGGGTCAGTTTAGCAGGCCCAACCAATGGGGAGAGAAGTTGGTGAGGCCAAATGACATTTTTGCCACTGATTGGATAAGGAGAAATAAGGAAGTATGTACCTAAACCTCAGAAAGTGATTGCCTGTCCAGGTGAATGGGAAATGCAGGAAGCTACTTAAGAAAATAAATTAGGAAAGCAAAGAGAAGGCAAGAAAAGTACACTGGGGGTGGCGGGGGGTGAAACAAAGGAAAATCCATTGGTGTTTTGTCAGTATATTAAGGACAACAGGAGAACCAGGGAAGGAATTGCCCCAGTTAGGACAAACTATGATGGATCCAGAGGAGGTGGCTGTAGTTTTAAATCAACATTTTACATCTGTACTCGCTATCATAAAGAGTTATTTTGTTAATGAATCAGGAGAATGGATAAGCTTGAACAAATTACAATTGAGATGAAGGAGGTATGAGCAGGTTTAGTGCCTTAAAATTGTGTACATTCACTGACCCAGGTGTGATGCCTCCCAGGCTGCTCTGGGAGGAAGCTGTAGAGATTTCAGGGGTCTAGACATTAGTTTTCAAATCCCCTCTGGGTACAGGAGAGGTGCTGGAAGACTGGATGGCAGCTAATGTGGTATCATTATTCAAGATCTGTGGTAGGGGCAAATTGCAGAAGTGTAGGCCAGTGAGTCTAATATCAGAGGTAGGGAAGCTATTGGAAAGAAATGGAAGGGACAGTATTAATCTCCAATGGAAAGGGTAAGGATTAACCAAGGATATTAGGTACAGTTTTGACAGGGGGAAATGATGTCTGACAGTTTTGATTGAGTCTTTTGATGAGGTGACGAAATAGCATTGCTGCCTCTCTCACTTGTTCTGATCTCAGCTCCCTCATAAATACAGTAACATGATTGACTTCAATCACTCCTTACAGTGAAAACCACCTCATTTTACCCACACCAAGATACTTTCCCCGAAATCCTTGTTGCATTTATTTGTGAATGCTTAATTCAATTCAATTCAATGCAGCACAGGAACAGGCCCTTCGGCCCACCAACCCAGCCAATTCTAATCCGTAATTAGACTCACTACTTATTTCCCATGTGCAGTTTCTATCTGTCTGTTTACCTCCTGTTCATGGGTCAATCAAAATATTTGACCATTATGACCTCTAGTTTAAAATCTGTCACAAGTGGAAACATTCTGTCTAAATCGGCCTTATCAAAGTAACTTCATATTTTTAACAACCTCTCTTCCATTATCCCTCAGTCTTATCTTTCCTGGAGCCTTTTGAGATCTTCCCCTTTAGTATATATTCTCAATATCATCCTTGTAAAATTTAACAGGATCATAAATCATTAAGTACTACAACAGTTTCATCGTCATTTAAGAGGTCTCCTGTTTCAGATTTCCATTTGGAGCAGTCTGCAACAATGTAGTTCCTTAATTGAGATATTATCAAACATTGGTTGTTAAAGAAATGTTTCTGAGTTGCAGGTTATCTGTGAATTATTAGAACATCACTGAAGTAAAAGAGCAGATACAAAAATTCATTGTTGTATTGTTATAACCAGCAACCACACAAAAGCGCAGAATGCAGATGCAATTACTGTGAGGTTGGGAAATAAACAATCTCTAAGACTAAATTTACCTGGCATCAAAATGAAAATTGCTTGCAAAATCCATTGGAAGAAGAAATTCCTGTAAAATATGAGAAGTATCATAACAAAATCCTTTCAAATCCAGAAGGTGAATCTATTTTAAAACCAGAACAGCAATCTCATTAAATCGCCTGCAGTGACTCTCACTTTGTGAACAGTCTCATCCCAAGGGTCCAATTTCTTTGATTGCACCCTCTGCTGTATTGTTTTGTATCCTGTCTGATTGTGTTACACCATGCTTTGCTTTATTTTACTGTCAGGCTCTTAAATCAAATTCCATCATGGACAAAACACAAAAACTGGTCATTTTGTGCCAATTCATCTCTGCTGCCCATAGATTCTACAAGAACTTTCCCTTGACCTCTTCCAACTTGCCCTATCAGTAATATTTCTGAGCCCTTCCTCTTTGATGTGCTGTCAATCTTCCTCTTAAAAGCACCGTCCCATTTGTCTCAATTATCTTGTATGGTTATAGTTTCTATATTTTCACCATTTTCTGGGCCAAGAAGCTCTCCTGAATTTTATTTTGAGTTTATTAATGACAATCTAATATTTATGACTGCTGGCTTTAATCTTCCCCATCACGTTTTTCTATCCATTTATCACGTCAAGTTCCCTCAGAATGTTAAATGTTAAATGCACGAATTTCGTGAATAAATTTTAAACATAACAATGTACACGGCTGGTAAGACAGAAGAGTTTTTGCAATCTCTCAGACTCAAGCTTCAGTTCCATGTGATCTGATGTTGCTATGACCTAGCTCCTTTCACACAGACTCAGTCGCTATTCCTAGAGTATGGTACAATTAACTCTTTCCTGCACATCTATCAGCTCATCCACCAGTCTTCTGTTTGCTCGGTAAAACATCTCCAAGCTGTTCAGACTTTTGGAAAAGTATATCCTCTCAGCTCTAGCATTAATCTTAAGCATTGTGTACTGTATCTTGTCTATCATTTTTGTTCAATAGAGAGAAAGAGATCAGAACCATGCACAGTGTGCCAATTGTATTCTCGCACAATTAATATAGATTCTTGCCTTTTCAATCCCATCTCACTAGAACAAATATCAATGTTTTTATTTACTTATAATTTGGTATTATTTTAATCCCAGAAGCAGCAAATGTGTCCTGGAAAGCTCCCTTGCTGCACCGATGTTTCGCCACTTCACTCATTTCCAGACTTGTCTGAAAACCAAGCTCATTGGCGAATGAACAGAAAGAATGATAAGGGCAGTGGGTTGGATGTTATGGTGGGCATGAATTTTTCAAACAGCCTTTGATGATGGCAAACCTACATCAGAGAGCAAAATGTATGGAGTCAGAGGCCAACGAACCAGAGTTGGGAACCTCAGGTGGAAAATTAATATTGGGCAGCTCAGTTAGCAAGACAAAGAAACAAAGGCACAGAGAATGACAAGGTAAGTGTGCAGTTGTGATCTCTTTACTTCATAAAAGATATTACTCCCTCAGAAAGAGTGCATTGAAAATTCACAAGACTCAGTCCCTTGGTGGGACGATCCAGGAAGAGAAATTGAGCAACTGGGCCTCTATCCTCTAGAGTTTTGAAAAATCAATTGGGATCTCATTGGAGCCCACAAGTTATTGAAAGGGATAGAGTCAGAGTCATAGAGCTGTACAGCATGGAAACAGAACTTTTAGGTTAGCACTGCTGCCTCACAGCACCAGGGACCTGGGTTTGATTCCTCGGTGTGGAGTTTGCACATTCTCCCCATGGCTGCATGGATTTCCTTTGTGTATTCTGGTTTCCTCGCGCAATCCAAAGATGTGCAGGTGAGATGAATTGGCCATGCTAAATTGCCTATAGTGTTCAGGGATGTGTAGGTTAGGTGCATTAGTCAGGAGAAACGTGGAATAATAGGATAGGGGAATGGGTCTGGGTGGGATACACTTCAGAGGGTTGGTGTGGACTTGTTTCCATCTTGTAGGGATTCTATGATTTGTCCACACCGGCCAGGTATCCTCAACTGATTAGTCCCATATGCCAGCATTTGGCCCATATCCCTCTGAACTTTTCCTATTCCTATACCCATTCAGATGTCTTTTAAATGTTGTAATTGTACATGCATTACCCTCAGTGTGAAAATGTTGCCCCCCCAGGCCCTTTTCAAATCTTTCCTCTCTCACCTTAAACCTATGACCTCTAGATTTGGACTCCCCTAACCTGGGAACAAGATCTTGACTACTCACCCTATCCATGCCCCACATGATTGTATAAATCTTTATAAGGTCACCCCTCAGCCTCCAACGCTCTAGGGAAAAATGCCCTCGCCAATTCAACCTCCCCTTATTGCTCAAAACCTCTAGTCCCAAAAACATCCTTGTAAATATTTTCTGAACCCTTTCATGTTTCACAATAACTTTCCTATAGCAGGGAGACCAGAACTCTATGCAGTATTCTAGAGGTGGCCTCATCAATGTCCTGCACAGATGCAACATGGTGTCCCAACTCTTATATTCAATGTACTGACAAAAGAAGGCAAACATGCCAATTGCCTTCTTCACTATCTTGTCTACCTACAACTCTGTTTCAAGGAACTAGGCACCTGCATTCCTCAAGCTAGACATAGTTAAGATGTTTTCCCTGGTTGAGAGTCTAGAAACGGGGACATAATTTGAAAATAAGGGGAAATGCTATTTAGGAATCAAGATGTGGAGAAAGAATTTAACTCAGAAAGCAACCTTTGGAATTGTCTATCCCAGAGGGCTGCAGGAAGCTCTCTCTTTGAGTATATTTGAACTAGAGATTGGTACATTTCTGATTGCCAGTGGCATACCACGTTATTAGGGACAGTGTGAGTAAAAGGTGCTGAAGCATTCGATCAGTCATTATTGCAGAGCCGGGTCAACAAGCTAAATGGTCCATTTCTGTTCCGGTATTCCTTGAGAGATATAAAGACAGGCAGATAGAAATACAAAGACACGGGGAAAGTGAGATACAGATAGAGTTACCCCAATGGAGAGAGAAATTAGTGTCAGCTTTCTGTGGCAGACATCAAAATTTAGCAAACATAGCAATATTTAATAAGGTTAAAAGGTTATCTGTCTATTTGCAGCCATGTGGTAAACTTAATGCAAGGCACAATTATACAACACTCAACACTGGAAGTTACTTTTTTCCCACACAGGTTTCACACAGTTCATCTTTCCTGGAAATGTGCACTCTTTCGCACTATCTCTTACTATTCTTATCGTTGATGTGGAGATGTGGAGATCAAAAATATAATGTCACCAGCTTATAGACCAACAGCTTTATTTGAAATTAGAGTCATAGAGCCTTAGAGATGTACAGCATGGAAACAGATCCTACAGTCCAACTCGTCCATGCCGACCTAATCTAATTCCATTTGCCAGCACTTGACCCATATCTCTTTAAACCCTTCTTATTCATATACCCATCCAGATGCCTTTTAAATGCTGCAATTGTACCAGGCTTCACTACTTCCTCTGGCAGCTCATTTCATACATGCGCCTCTCTCTTTGTAAAAATGTTGCCTTTTAGGTCCTTTTTATATCTTTCCCCTCTCACCCTAAACCTACCCCCTCTAGTTCTGGACTCCCCCAACCCAGGGAAAAGACTTTCTCTATTTATCCTATCCATGCCCCTCATGATTTTATAAACCTCAGTAAGGTCACCCCTTAGCCTCTCAACTCCTTCCTCAGCATGATATGATAGGGATGTATTATTATCTTGGTTGTTATTTGTATCTGTTCCTTTTCTGCCTGTGGGTAGATGTGCTGCCATCAACCATTCTTGTAATATTTGTGTATAGTGGTAACTTATACGAAGTGATGAAGGATTCATCACTGAACACTTTGACAGAAGAGACACATACTTGAGTGATAAGAGGTAGCTTATTGCTAAAAGAAAGATATCAAGCCATATTCAATTAAGATTGGTTGACTACGTTAACACTTGCTAAAACTTTGGACTGAATCTTACTTTTTTGCTAACAGTGAGTTGCATCTCATTTTATGTACTCTCTTTTGCCACAAGTTTAATGGATTTAGTCACCGTAACTTACCAAATTTACCTTATTAACCACAATGGTGTCCTTGTCATCCAATTCTAAGCCCAACCTACCATGTGCAGTTCCTGAACAACTCCCCATTCACTGATGATCCCAGTACATCCCTGTACTGGTGCCATTTTTAAAAGCCCTTTGAGCTCATGAACAAGCACAGGCAGTCTGGAGGTGCTCTGCTTGGTTTGTCCCAGAGGTGGCAGACAGGGGAATATTGGCACTTCACTGTGCATTGGTCCAAGGCTACTGCCTAGGTCAGTGTGGCTTCATTTATCTAGTGGAATAGACATCAATATTGGAAGGTTATGATTTGCTTGGTGTAGGTGCTCACATCTTTTCTCTGATATCTCACATTCACTCCATCTCCGTTACTGTATCCATTTTCCACCAAGATTCATGCTATACCATCTTCATCATTGCCTGTTAGCATTTTACATCATTCACTCTCACCCAGACCAATCGCTGACACCATTAACTCTGCACTGCTACTCAATCGGTAAAAACTGTTCACTTCCTGGCAAAACTCCCCAGCAACTGTAAAAGCTGTGCAACTTTAATCTCCCGCAATACCTGTCTTTCCTTCAATCAAGGAAGAAAACAGGCTGTAACTGAATGAAAAGAATAAAATGGTACGGCGGGTTTCTCAAATGTTATGTCCTTACCCCTCAAGAGGACACCATCTCAATCTGATCACCCTGAGCAGCTGACAGACTGTAACCAAATCCTGGACTTACACTGGAGGCTGCCCTTGACTTATTGCCATGAATTCCCTGAGCAGAGATTATCTTCATTGATTTGGCTAACAACAATGACAAGCTTTGTGCCTGTGCTTAACAGCAAGGAAAGACAGAAGTAACATGAGCCTGTTATCTCTGGCTGAAGGATAAGGCAATAAAAATCTAGACGAGATAGAGATGTTGGGAGCAATCAGGTCAGCTTAGAGTGAGTGAGCGCTGTAACGGAATGTAAACAGACCAGCGATTCAGCTTGGTCCAGCCAGTGAGTATGTGCTTGAATGCACAGTGTCCTCACAGCAGTATTACAATGACCATTTCTCCTGCAGTCAAAGATGCAGATTTGAAATGCAGATGCAGTCTAGAAGTGGATCAGAGATATGCCATGTGGATTCTCAGAGGCTAGCACATGTTGGGTGCCAATGTTCATGGATATGAGGAATGTGTGGCCAGGGCCCACAGAGCATGACCTGAGAAATCTATGGAATTCATTGCCACAGAAGTCTGTGGGAGGCCAGGTCATTGAATATGTCTACGGCTGAGATAGGTAGGTTCTTGATTATCGAGGGAATCAAGGATTACGGGGAGAAATTGGGAGAATGGGGGTTGAGAAATGTATTAGCCATGATTGAATGGTGAAGCAGACTTGATGGGCTGAACAGCCTAATTTCTGCTCTTACATCTTGAGAAATCAATGCCCACTGTCCAACATGGAGGTCCTTTGGAGCAAGTGGTGAGACAAAGTCACCAATTCCTGCTCTGCGTTTAATATTGAGAACTCTTGATATTGAGCTTATTCAGCGTGTTTGGTAAGTTAGGGAGCTGAGTATTAATAGGGCAAGCGGTGACATTATTACATCATTGAACAGGCATGATTTCCCTTTAATTGACACAGCATTGCTCCCTCATGAGGAACTCATCTTCCTGCTCGGAAAATGCATGAAAGATGTAACAACATGCCCCCGACATTGAGAGGTGCCTGACCAGAATTCCATCTGACTCAGTACCAAACAGTGCCATTGCCCAAGGTCCCCATAAGATTTTCCCATTGTTATCTCCTACGCTCGGGTAAGTGTGTTATCTGGCTGTAGCCTGTGGCAATGGCTAACAGCAAACTCAAACAAAGCACTCAGAATAATTAAGAGGCATACATTTACATATCAGTAGATGGAGCTATGCAAAAGCTTCTGGGTTAACCCTTTCAGGTCAACTATCTTCTACAATATTTCTGATTCATAGAAATTTATAATCAATCAGTTTCTCTTCATAAAACCAAACATTTCAGTATATGTTTCTCTTGTCTTCTGTTAAGACTTAATTGGGAAGAGTGAACAATAATGTCCCATTATTCTACAGGTCATCACAAAATATATAAATCCTAATTCCATCAACAAAATGACCAATTTGCCTTCATGTTGTCATAAGCAATGTCACAACTTATAAAGGCAAGTGTCCTATATACAATCTTAACCACTGTATTAACCTGTCCAGCACCTTCAGGGATCTGTGGACAAATGCCCCGAAATCCCTCTGTTCCTCTGAGCTTCCAGTGCCCTGCCAACTGCAAATAATCTGGTATTTGACTCTTCCTCATTCCCTTGCACCGACTGGTGGTCCTCTCTCACTTCTTATCAATGGTAAACTCTTTGGATACTTCCCTTGGAGCTCTGCACTGGCTAAAATATCCTGAGGGAACAAAAATCACTTTATAAATGCACCACATTTTTTTTTCTTTCCCATTTATTTCCAAACTTGCCAAAAAAATTTGTGCTATGATAAAGTGTGGTCAATGAGTCAGAGAGTTATAGAGATGTACCGCACAGAAACAGACCCTTCAGTCCAACTCATCCATGCTGACCAGATATCCCAACCTAATCTGGTCCCGTTTGCCAGCACTTGACCCATATCTCTCTAAATCCTTCTTATGCATATATCCATCCAGATGCCTTATGAAAAATGTAATTGTACCAGCCTCCACCACTTCCACCATTCCATACATGCACCACTCTCTGCATGAAAAAGTTGTCCCTTAGGTCCCTTTCATATCTTCCCTAAAATTATACCCACTAGTACTGGATTCCCCCACCCCAGGGAAAATACTTTATCTATTTATCCTATCCATGCCCCACAGGATTTTATAAACCTCTGTGAGGTCACCGCTCAGCCTCGTAAATCTTTTCTGAACCCTTTCAACTTTCAATTCGGAAGACCAGAATTGCATGCAATATTCCAAATGTGGCCTAACCAACATCCTGTAGAGGTGCAACATGACCTCCTAACTCCTATATGCAATGCCCTTACCAATAAAGGAAAACATACCAAACACCTTCTTCATTATCCTATCAACCTGCGACTCTACTTTCAAGGAGTTATAAACCTGCACTCCAAGCAACACTCCTGAGGGTCTCACCCTTAAGTGTATAAGTCCTGCTAAGATTTGCTTTCCCAAAATCCAGCACCTCGTATTTATCTAAATTAAACTCCATCTGCCACTCCTTAGCCCAATGGCCCATCTGATCAAGATCCCATTGTAATCTGAAGTAACCTTTGCTGTCCACTACGCCTCCAATTTTGGTGTCATCTGCAAACCTACTAACCACATCTCTTATGCACACATCCAAATCATTTATATGAATGACAAAAAGTAGTTGACCCAGCATCAATCCTAGTGGCACTCCACTGGTCACAGGCCTCCAGTTTGAAAAACAACCCTCCACCACCACCCTCTGGCTTCTACCTTTGAGCCAATTCTGTATCCAAATGGCTAGTTCTCCCTGTATTCCCTGAGATCTAACCTCGCTAAACAGTCTCCCATGGGGAGTCTTGTCAAACATCTAACTGAAGTCCATATAGATCATGTCAACCGCTCTGCCCTCATCAATCCTTTTTATTAGTTTTTCAAAAAACTTAATCAAGCTTGTGAGACATGATTTCCCATGCACACAGCGATGTTGAGTATCCCTAATCAGTCCTTGCCTTTCCAAATACATCCTGTTCCTCAGGATTTCATCCAACAACTTGCCCACCACCGACGTCACCAGTGTCTAGTTCCCTGACTTGTTCTTACCACCTTTCTTGAATAATGGTACCACATTAACCAACCTCCAGTCTTCCTGCATCTCATCTATGATTATCAATGATACAAATATCTCAGCAAGGGGCCCATCAATCACTTCCCTAACTTCCAACATAAAGATGCTTAGAAGAGAATAGAAATTTATTGTCACACGTGTTTTTACATGAAGAAATACTGGGAGAAATTTCATGAGTAACCCCACCACAGCGCCTACATAATGATAAGAAAAGGAAAATTAAGACAAAGTTCATCACAGTTCAGTTCTTGGCTCCTGGCATTGGGGTAAATTGATTGAGAAATGATAGAATACCCTGAAGATGCACCGGGATGAGACTGCCATTCCGGGTTGCTGGAATACTGGGTCAGAAGCTTCCACCTAAATAACTGTCATATTTGGCTGAGACCATCACTCCTGGATGAGACTGCCTGTCAGGCTGCTGGAATACCTGGATGTTAAAGATAAAGAAGACCTCCACAGTGGGACAAGACCTCTCACCGGGTCAAGACTGGCCTTCCTGGTTCAAGACCACCCCACCAGGAGACTGCCAAGCCTGGCTGAGACCACTGTTCTTTTAGCTCTCTGGGTGTATGCAAAGTATGCCAAGGATATGTATATTTCCATCTCTTAGAGGGCAAATCTTTTATTTGGTGCTGACGATATGAGTGATTGGGAGAGGCTATTAAGAGTTAACTAGAATTATGTGTAAACTTTCCCTGCAGGAAGCGGCTCTTGACAATCTGACACATTGCTGGAGGTTTTCCTAATGAGAGAATGCAGATCTTTGGATTTAATAAATATAATTTCACTGATTATTGTCTGCGTTTAGGATTCACAAATCTCAAGCTCATTGTTCAGTATCAAAGCTAATGTGCAGGGTGTATTTGTGTGTGAAACACATATGAAATACTATCATACACCACAAACAAATTGCTGCTAGAAGCAATTTATTGGCAAGTGATTAGCCATCCTATTAAAGTTAGTTTGTATTACTAAACAGAATATTGCAGACACAATAGCAGCAGGTTTGAAACATTCTGTATGTTATGCTGTGTTTATTGCAATTGTGAGACATATTAATGGCTGTTGTGATAAATCTGGTGAGTTATTTACTTTAGTTACAAAATTATAGCCTTGAGTCTCTGTTGTTCCCAATAGCTAATTAAATGCCTCATTGCTATAACGTTTCTTTTATTTTTTAATGGATGCCTATGATAAGGAGGTGTTGTAATTCTGACTAAATAGTGTGATACATAATGCTGAAGGTGTCTAGCCTAACAGAACAACAAAAGAAGTTGCTCAGAGTTTTGACTCAAAGGGCTGGATTTTCCTTATTGAATACCACAGCCAGATTGCCTCTCCACTCCTTTCCTTTTTTTTTGGAGTTCTGCATTTCTGATCTGGACTGTGTCAGAAATGTGGAGTGTACCTAAAATCAAACAATTCCCTTCCAATGCAGGATAGTTGGAGGGATGACAAAGGACATCCCCTCTTGCAGCAGTCAGCATGTTGGGTTCTGAAGTTGAAAGGTGTGGATATGAAAGGTAAGTGTGGAGCAAGAGTGGCTGTTGGTTGAAGAGTGAGGGTGACAGGTGCCTATGGTATCAGGTAAGTACAGTGTTAGATAAGTAGGGTGGCATTTAGGTAAGGTGATTGGGTTAGGGAAAGTAGGATGCAGTAAACAAGATTGTGTTTGAGTAAGTGCCAAGTGGGGAAATTGCCAAGTTTTTAGTGTTTGCCAAGTTTTGAGAATTAAATATCCAGCCAAACACTTTGAATGTTGCTCTGAAACTCTGGTGTATATGGGCAGTGTGGGCCTAGGATGGCTTGTGGTGAGAGAAGTGAGTGTGATTGTGCTGTTAGTAGTGGCAGTGTGGGGAGGACATCATGGCAGTGTATGTGTGTCTGTGTGTGTGTTGTCAGTGCCTGTGAGTATGTTGTGTCTGGGCCAGCGGGCAGGAGGAGTGGCTGGCTCAGCAAGTGTTAGGTCCTGGAATCATATTGTGTTGGAAGGGGACGGTCTGGTTGGGGCAGGGAAGGTGTGATTGTCAGGTGTTCTAGGGGAGAAAACGTTCAGAGGAGCACTGTTGCATGTGTGCGTGGTAATTTGAGGGCTCAGCTTTGTCTTTTCTTTAGATGCTTCTACTAGTTGGTAAGAGAAATTAAGTGGATGGTTCATCTATAAATAATTTCTGGCATATCTGTGAAAACTCACAACTTACAAGTTCTGTTATCTGGAAAGATAAGCTGGTTTTCTTTCTGTGAAGAATTAATTTTGGCTGCAGAGAACAGACAACTGCTCTTCAACTAGGGAGGAACTGAACTCTTCTCTGTGTCTCTATAACATGTTCTCAGCCACAAGCTGTTGAATTTCCTGAAAACTAATCACACAGCTGTTGGCAAGCAAAGTATGGTATATGTTATTGGTTACTAGTCACTAGTCCATAGACCATGATTGTCAAGTTACTTGCTTTTCAAAACGTACAACCACCCTTCCAAACATTGGTTTCAAAATAGCTCTTTCTCATTTTAGTCACCAGTTTTTAAAAGCATGAAATAGAACTGGAAATAAATGGTCCTCAGAATTAATACATTATCATAGTGGACAATGAGAGTGTGGCAAAGAAAGTAAAATTGTCTATTTTTGGTAAGGGGGTGAAAAGAAAGTATTTTCTTTCTAAAATAGGCATTGAAAGCTCACCAGGAATAAGTGGGAATGTGGATTTGAGTTCAGAGCCAGATCAGCTATGATCCAATTGAATCTTGCAGAAGACCCCATGAGCTTTATATCCTGCTCCTATTTTTTCTGGTTCTTTAATGGGATGTGCATATTATTAACTGGGCCCACAGCAGTTGCCTGTCCCTAGTCACTGGCTTGGTCAGTATTTATTGCCTGGCCCTAGTGGTGGTGGTGAGCTGCCTTCTTGAACCCGGAAGGGAGTTCCAGGATTTTGACCCAGCAACACTGAAGGAAGGTAATATGCTTCCAGGATGGTGAGTGACTTGCAGGGGCACTTTCAGGTGGTGGTGCCGTCATGTATCTACTGCCTTGTCCTCCCCGATGATCATTGTCTGGCATTTGTGAGGCAAGAACGTTACTTGCCACTGTTCAGCCCAAGCCTGGATATTGTTCAAGTTTTGCTGTATTTGGACGTGGACTGTTTGAATATCTGAGGATGCACTAAAATAAAACAAAGAACTGCGGCTACTGGAAATCTGAAACAAAAAGAGAAATTGTTGAAGAAACACAGCAGGCCTGTCAGCATGTGTGGAGAAAATGATTCAAGTCCAGTTACCCTTCCTCAATGGACCTTCACTGGACCTGAAATATTAACTCTGTTTTCTCTCCCAAGATGCAGACAGACCTGCTGAGTTTCTCTAGCAATTGATGTTTTACTTTCAGATTTCCAGCAGCCATAGTTCCTTTGTTATATTTTAGTGTAATCTCAGATATTCAAACAGTTTATGTCTAATTTCTGCAAGAGCTGGGCAATATCAGAGGAGTTGGAATGGTGCTGAACATTATACAATCATCAGCAAACATCCCCACTCCAACCTTTTAATGGAGGGAAGGTCATTGATGAAGCAGGTGAAGATGGTTGAATGTAGGACACGACTCTGAGATAATTGTGAAAGAGATGTCCAACTCCTGATACACATGTTTGTCTGTACTTATCACTCATTGGAAATGAATGGATTAGATTAGATTAGATTACTTACAGTGTGGAAACAGGCCCTTCGGCCCAACAAGTCCACACCGACCCGCCGAAGCGCAACCCACCCATACCCCTACATTTACCCCTTACCTAACACTACGGGCAATTTAGCATGGCCGATTCACCTGACCTGCACATCTTTGGACTGTGGGAGGAAACCGGAGCACCCGGAGGAAACCCACGCAGACACAGGGAGAATGTGCAAACTCCACACAGTCAGTTGCCTGAGGCGGGAAATGAACCCGGGTCTCTGGCGCTGTGAGGCAGCAGTGCTAACCACTGTGCCACCGTGCCGCCCATAATTCATTTAAGTGAGTGTGGTAGAAATTGAAGTTAAAGCCTTCACCTGTGGACAAGATCACCATCAAACTGATTAAAGCCTACCTCTTGGCCAAGATGTAGGCAGCATACGCTCTCCTGTGCTGGGCTGAACCTCTTCGTCTGCGTTATCTTTTTCTTCTTCATTTTCCTCCTCCTTTCCCAAACTTAACTGAAAAAGTAAGCTCTTTGGCAGGAGACAGCCTTTCCTGGGCTCCAGCATCTTCAGAGGTAATGTGGATATTGAATCAGTCATTCAGTCTGTGAAGCCTGGACTCGTGCATCTGCGTAGCGTGGGCACCTTGTGGCGGCATGACGTGTGCTGGGAAGCCTGGAGAGGGAATCTGGCAACAGCACAGTGTGGCCTGGAAAGCCTAGAGCAGGAATCTGACAATGGCATGGTGTGCGTTGGGAAGCCTGGAGTGAGACACTGACAGCGGTATGGTGTGGGTCGGGAAACCCGGAGTGAGACACTGACAGCGGTATGGTGTGGGCTGGGAAACCCGGAGTGAGACACTGACAGCGGAATGGAGTGGGTCGGGAAACCCGGAGTGAGACACTGACAGCGGTATGGTGTGGGCTGGGAAACCCGGAGTGAGACACTGACAGCGGAATGGTGTGGGCTGGGAAACCTGGAGTGAGACACTGACAGCGGTATGGTGTGGGCTGGGAAACCCGGAGTGAGACACTGACAGCGGAATGGTGTGGGTTGGGAAACCCAGAGTGAGACACTGACAGCGGAATGGTGTGGGTTGGGAAACCCAGAGTGAGACACTGACAGCGGTATGGTGTGGGCTGGGATACCCAGAGTGAGACACTGACAGCGGTATGGTGTGGGCAGGGAAAGCCGGAGTGAGACACTGACAGCGGTATGGTGTGGGCTGGGAAAGCCGGAGTGAGACACTGACAGCGGTATGGTGTGGGCCGGGAAACCCGGAGTGAGACACTGACAGCGGTATGGTGTGGGCCGAGAAACCTGGAGTGAGACACTGACAGCGGTATGGTGTGGGCTGGGATACCCAGAGTGAGACACTGACAGCGGTATGGTGTGGGCTGGGAAACCCAGAGTGAGACACTGACAGCGGTATGGTGTGGGCTGGGAAAGCCGGAGTGAGACACTGACAGCGGTATGGTGTGGGCTGGGAAACCCAGAGTGAGACACTGACAGCGGTATGGTGTGGGCTGGGAAACCCAGAGTGAGACACTGACAGCGGTATGGTGTGGGCTGGGAAAGCCGGAGTGAGACACTGACAGCGGTATGGTGTGGGCCGAGAAACCTGGAGTGAGACACTGACAGCGGTATGGTGTGGGCTGGGAAAGCCGGAGTGAGACACTGACAGCGGTATGGTGTGGGCTGGGAAACCCAGAGTGAGACACTGACAGCGGTATGGTGTGGGCTGAGAAACCTGGAGTGAGACACTGACAGCGGTATGGTGTGAGCCGGGAAAGCCGGAGTGAGACACTGACAGCGGTATGGTGTGGGCTGGGAAACCCAGAGTGAGACACTGACAGCGGTATGGTGTGGGCTGGGAAACCCAGAGTGAGACACTGACAGCGGTATGGTGTGGGCTGGGAAACCCAGAGTGAGACACTGACAGCGGTATGGTGTGGGCTGGGAAAGCCGGAGTGAGACACTGACAGCGGTATGGTGTGGGCCGAGAAACCTGGAGTGAGACACTGACAGCGGTATGGTGTGGGCTGGGAAAGCCGGAGTGAGACACTGACAGCGGTATGGTGTGGGCTGGGAAACCCAGAGTGAGACACTGACAGCGGTATGGTGTGGGCTGAGAAACCTGGAGTGAGACACTGACAGCGGTATGGTGTGAGCCGGGAAAGCCGGAGTGAGACACTGACAGCGGTATGGTGTGGGCTGGGAACCCCGGAGTGAGACACTGACAGTGGAATGGTGTGGGCTGGGAAACCCGGAGTGAGACACTGACAGCGGTATGGTGTGGGTCGGGAAACCCGGAGTGAGACACTGACAGCGGAATGGTGTGGGTCGGGAAACCCAGAGTGAGACACTGACAGCGGAATGGTGTGGGTCGGGAAACCCAGAGTGAGACACTGACAGCGGTATGGTGTGGGCTGGGAAACCTGGAGTGAGACACTGACAGCGGTATGGTGTGGGCTGGGAAAGCCGGAGTGAGACACTGACAGCGGTATGGTGTGGGCCGGGAAACCCGGAGTGAGACACTGACAGCGGTATGGTGTGGGCCGAGAAACCTGGAGTGAGACACTGACAGCGGTATGGTGTGGGCTGGGATACCCGGAGTGAGACACTGACAGCGGTATGGTGTGGGTTGGGAAACCCAGAGTGAGACACTGACAGCGGAATGGTGTGGGCTGGGAAAGCCGGAGTGAGACACTGACAGCGGTATGGTGTGGGCTGGGAAACCTGGAGTGAGACACTGACAGCGGTATGGTGTGGGCCGAGAAACCTGGAGTGAGACACTGACAGCGGAATGGTGTGGGTCGGGAAACCCAGAGTGAGACACTGACAGCGGAATGGTGTGGGTCGGGAAACCCAGAGTGAGACACTGACAGCGGTATGGTGTGGGCTGGGAAACCTGGAGTGAGACACTGACAGCGGTATGGTGTGGGCTGGGAAAGCCGGAGTGAGACACTGACAGCGGTATGGTGTGGGCCGGGAAACCCGGAGTGAGACACTGACAGCGGTATGGTGTGGGCCGAGAAACCTGGAGTGAGACACTGACAGCGGTATGGTGTGGGCTGGGATACCCAGAGTGAGACACTGACAGCGGTATGGTGTGGGCTGGGAAACCCAGAGTGAGACACTGACAGCGGAATGGTGTGGGCTGGGAAAGCCGGAGTGAGACACTGACAGCGGTATGGTGTGGGCTGGGAAACCTGGAGTGAGACACTGACAGCGGTATGGTGTGGGCCGAGAAACCTGGAGTGAGACACTGACAGCGGTATGGTGTGAGCCGGGAAACCTGGAGTGAGACACTGACAGCGGTATGGTGTGGGCCGAGAAACCTGGAGTGAGACACTGACAGCGGTATGGTGTGAGCCGGGAAAGCCGGAGTGAGACACTGACAGCGGTATGGTGTGGGCTGGAAAACCGGAGTGAGACACTGACAGCGGTATGGTGTGGGCTGGGAAACCCGGAGTGAGACACTGACAGCGGTATGGTGTGGGCTGGGAAACCCAGAGTGAGACACTGACAGCGGTATGGTGTGGGCTGGGAAACGCAGAGTGAGACACTGACAGCGGTATGGTGTGGGCTGGGAAACCCGGAGTGAGACACTGACAGCGGTATGGTGTGGGCCGGGAAACCTGGAGTGAGACACTGACAGCGGTATGGTGTGGGCTGGGAAACCCGGAGTGAGACACTGACAGCGGTATGGTGTGGGCCGGGAAGCTCGGAGTGAGACACTGACAGCGGTATGGTGTGGGCTGGGAAACCTGGAGTGAGACACTGACAGCGGTATGGTGTGGGCCGGGAAGTCTGGAGTGAGACACTGACAGCGGTATGGTGTGGGCCGGGAAGTCTGGAGTGAGACACTGACAGCGGTATGGTGTGGGCTGGGAAACCTGGAGTGAGACACTGACAGCGGTATGGTGTGGGCTGGGAAACCTGGAGTGAGACACTGACAGCGGTATGGTGTGGGCTGGGAAACCCGGAGTGAGACACTGACAGTGGTTTGGTGTGGGCTGGGAAAGCCGGAGTGAGACACTGACAGCGGTATGGTGTGGGCCGAGAAACCTGGAGTGAGACACTGACAGCGGTATGGTGTGGGCTGGGAAAGCCGGAGTGAGACACTGACAGCGGTATGGTGTGGGCTGGGAAACCCAGAGTGAGACACTGACAGCGGTATGGTGTGGGCTGAGAAACCTGGAGTGAGACACTGACAGCGGTATGGTGTGAGCCGGGAAAGCCGGAGTGAGACACTGACAGCGGTATGGTGTGGGCTGGGAACCCCGGAGTGAGACACTGACAGTGGAATGGTGTGGGCTGGGAAACCAGGAGTGAGACACTGACAGCGGTATGGTGTGGGTCGGGAAACCCGGAGTGAGACACTGACAGCGGAATGGTGTGGGTCGGGAAACCCAGAGTGAGACACTGACAGCGGAATGGTGTGGGTCGGGAAACCCAGAGTGAGACACTGACAGCGGTATGGTGTGGGCTGGGAAACCTGGAGTGAGACACTGACAGCGGTATGGTGTGGGCTGGGAAAGCCGGAGTGAGACACTGACAGCGGTATGGTGTGGGCCGGGAAACCCGGAGTGAGACACTGACAGCGGTATGGTGTGGGCCGAGAAACCTGGAGTGAGACACTGACAGCGGTATGGTGTGGGCTGGGATACCCAGAGTGAGACACTGACAGCGGTATGGTGTGGGCTGGGAAACCCAGAGTGAGACACTGACAGCGGAATGGTGTGGGCTGGGAAAGCCGGAGTGAGACACTGACAGCGGTATGGTGTGGGCTGGGAAACCTGGAGTGAGACACTGACAGCGGTATGGTGTGGGCCGAGAAACCTGGAGTGAGACACTGACAGCGGAATGGTGTGGGTCGGGAAACCCAGAGTGAGACACTGACAGCGGAATGGTGTGGGTCGGGAAACCCAGAGTGAGACACTGACAGCGGTATGGTGTGGGCTGGGAAACCTGGAGTGAGACACTGACAGCGGTATGGTGTGGGCTGGGAAAGCCGGAGTGAGACACTGACAGCGGTATGGTGTGGGCCGGGAAACCCGGAGTGAGACACTGACAGCGGTATGGTGTGGGCCGAGAAACCTGGAGTGAGACACTGACAGCGGTATGGTGTGGGCTGGGATACCCAGAGTGAGACACTGACAGCGGTATGGTGTGGGCTGGGAAACCCAGAGTGAGACACTGACAGCGGAATGGTGTGGGCTGGGAAAGCCGGAGTGAGACACTGACAGCGGTATGGTGTGGGCTGGGAAACCTGGAGTGAGACACTGACAGCGGTATGGTGTGGGCCGAGAAACCTGGAGTGAGACACTGACAGCGGTATGGTGTGAGCCGGGAAACCTGGAGTGAGACACTGACAGCGGTATGGTGTGGGCCGAGAAACCTGGAGTGAGACACTGACAGCGGTATGGTGTGGGCCGGGAAACCTGGAGTGAGACACTGACAGCGGTATGGTGTGAGCCGGGAAAGCCGGAGTGAGACACTGACAGCGGTATGGTGTGGGCTGGAAAACCGGAGTGAGACACTGACAGCGGTATGGTGTGGGCTGGGAAACCCGGAGTGAGACACTGACAGCGGTATGGTGTGGGCTGGGAAACCCAGAGTGAGACACTGACAGCGGTATGGTGTGGGCTGGGAAACCCAGAGTGAGACACTGACAGCGGTATGGTGTGGGCTGGGAAACCCGGAGTGAGACACTGACAGCGGTATGGTGTGGGCCGGGAAACCTGGAGTGAGACACTGACAGCGGTATGGTGTGGGCTGGGAAACCCGGAGTGAGACACTGACAGCGGTATGGTGTGGGCCGGGAAGCTCGGAGTGAGACACTGACAGCGGTATGGTGTGGGCTGGGAAACCTGGAGTGAGACACTGACAGCGGTATGGTGTGGGCCGGGAAGTCTGGAGTGAGACACTGACAGCGGTATGGTGTGGGCCGGGAAGTCTGGAGTGAGACACTGACAGCGGTATGGTGTGGGCTGGGAAACCTGGAGTGAGACACTGACAGCGGTATGGTGTGGGCTGGGAAACCTGGAGTGAGACACTGACAGCGGTATGGTGTGGGCTGGGAAACCCGGAGTGAGACACTGACAGTGGTTTGGTGTGGGCTGGGAAACCTGGAGTGAGACACTGACAGCGGTATGGTGTGGGCTGGGAAACCCGGAGTGAGACACTGACCGGAGTGAGACAGTGACAGTGGAATGGTGTGGGCTGGGAAACCCGGAGTGAGACACTGACAGCGGTATGGTGTGGGCCGGGAAACCCAGAGTGAGACACTGACAGCGGTATGGTGTGGGCTGGGAATCCCGGAGTGAGACACTGACAGCGGTATGGTGACGGCCGGGAAAGCCGGAGTGAGACACTGACAGCGGTATGGTGTGGGCTGGGAATCCCGGAGTGAGAAACTGACAGCGGTATGGTGTGGGCTGGGAAAGCCGGAGTGAGACACTGACAGCGGTATGGTGTGGGCCGGGAAAGCCGGAGTGAGACACTGACAGCGGTATGGTGTGGGCTGGGAATCCCGGAGTGAGACACTGACAGCGGTATGGTGTGGGCCGGGAAGCCCGGAGTGAGACACTGACACCGGTATGGTGTGGGCCGGGAAAGCCGGAGTGAGACACTGACAGCGGTATGGTGTGGGCCGGGAAGCCCGGAGCGAGACACTGACAGCGGTATGGTGTGAGCCGGGAAAGCCGGAGTGAGACACTGACAGCGGTATGGTGTGGGCTGGAAAACCGGAGTGAGACACTGACAGCGGTATGATGTGGGCTGGGAAAGCCGGAGTGAGACACTGACAGCGGAATGGTGTGGGTCGGGAAACCCAGAGTGAGACACTGACAGCGGTATGGTGTGGGCTGGGATACCCAGAGTGAGACACTGACAGCGGTATGGTGTGGGCTGGGAAAGCCGGAGTGAGACACTGACAGCGGTATGGTGTGGGCCGGGAAAGCCGGAGTGAGACACTGACAGCGGTATGGTGTGGGCTGGGAAACCCAGAGTGAGACACTGACAGCGGTATGGTGTGGGCTGGGAAACCCGGAGTGAGACACTGACAGCGGTATGGTGTGGGCTGGGAAACCCAGAGTGAGACACTGACAGCGGTATGGTCTGGGCTGGGAAACCCAGAGTGAGACACTGACAGCGGTATGGTGTGGGCTGGGAAAGCCGGAGTGAGACACTGACAGCGGTATGGTGTGGGCCGAGAAACCTGGAGTGAGACACTGACAGCGGTATGGTGTGGGCTGGGAAAGCCGGAGTGAGACACTGACAGCGGTATGGTGTGGGCTGGGAAACCCAGAGTGAGACACTGACAGCGGTATGGTGTGGGCCGGGAAACCCGGAGTGAGACACTGACAGCGGTATGGTGTGGGCCGGGAAAGCCGGAGTGAGACACTGACAGCGGTATGGTGTGGGCCGGGAAACCCAGAGTGAGACACTGACAGCGGTATGGTGTGGGCTGGGAAACCCAGAGTGAGACACTGACAGCGGTATGGTGTGGGCTGGGAAAGCCGGAGTGAGACACTGACAGCGGTATGGTGTGGGCCGAGAAACCTGGAGTGAGACACTGACAGCGGTATGGTGTGGGCTGGGAAAGCCGGAGTGAGACACTGACAGCGGTATGGTGTGGGCTGAGAAACCTGGAGTGAGACACTGACAGCGGTATGGTGTGAGCCGGGAAAGCCGGAGTGAGACACTGTCAGCGGTATGGTGTGGGCTGGGAAAGCCGGAGTGAGACACTGACAGCGGTATGGTGTGGGCTGAGAAACCTGGAGTGAGACACTGACAGCGGTATGGTGTGGGCTGGGAAACCTGGAGTGAGACACTGACAGCGGTATGGTGTGGGCTGGGAAAGCCGGAGTGAGACACTGACAGCGGTATGGTGTGGGCTGGGAAAGCCGGAGTGAGACACTGACAGCGGTATGGTGTGGGCTGAGAAACCTGGAGTGAGACACTGACAGCGGTATGGTGTGGGCCGAGAAACCTGGAGTGAGACAGTGACAGCGGTATGGTGTGGGCTGAGAAACCTGGAGTGAGACACTGACAGCGGTATGGTGTGGGCTGGGAATCCCGGAGTGAGACACTGACAGCGGTATGGTGTGGGCTGAGAAACCTGGAGTGAGACACTGACAGCGGTATGGTGTGAGCCGGGAAAGCCGGAGTGAGACACTGACAGCGGTATGGTGTGGGCTGGGAACCCCGGAGTGAGACACTGACAGTGGAATGGTGTGGGCTGGGAAACCCGGAGTGAGACACTGACAGCGGTATGGTGTGGGTCGGGAAACCCGGAGTGAGACACTGACAGCGGAATGGTGTGGGTCGGGAAACCCAGAGTGAGACACTGACAGCGGAATGGTGTGGGTCGGGAAACCTGGAGTGAGACACTGACAGCGGTATGGTGTGGGCTGGGAAACCCGGAGTGAGACACTGACAGCGGTATGGTGTGGGCTGGGAAAGCCGGAGTGAGACACTGACAGCGGTATGGTGTGGGCCGGGAAACCCGGAGTGAGACACTGACAGCGGTATGGTGTGGGCCGAGAAACCTGGAGTGAGACACTGACAGCGGTATGGTGTGGGCTGGGATACCCAGAGTGAGACACTGACAGCGGTATGGTGTGGGCTGGGAAACCCAGAGTGAGACACTGACAGCGGAATGGTGTGGGCTGGGAAAGCCGGAGTGAGACACTGACAGCGGTATGGTGTGGGCTGGGAAACCTGGAGTGAGACACTGACAGCGGTATGGTGTGGGCCGAGAAACCTGGAGTGAGACACTGACAGCGGTATGGTGTGAGCCGGGAAACCTGGAGTGAGACACTGACAGCGGTATGGTGTGGGCCGAGAAACCTGGAGTGAGACACTGACAGCGGTATGGTGTGGGCCGAGAAACCTGGAGTGAGACACTGACAGCGGTATGGTGTGAGCCGGGAAAGCCGGAGTGAGACACTGACAGCGGTATGGTGTGGGCTGGAAAACCGGAGTGAGACACTGACAGCGGTATGGTGTGGGCTGGGAAACCCGGAGTGAGACACTGACAGCGGTATGGTGTGGGCTGGGAAACCCAGAGTGAGACACTGACAGCGGTATGGTGTGGGCTGGGAAACCCAGAGTGAGACACTGACAGCGGTATGGTGTGGGCTGGGAAACCCGGAGTGAGACACTGACAGCGGTATGGTGTGGGCCGGGAAACCTGGAGTGAGACAGTGACAGCGGTATGGTGTGGGCTGGGAAACCCGGAGTGAGACACTGACAGCGGTATGGTGTGGGCCGGGAAGCTCGGAGTGAGACACTGACAGCGGTATGGTGTGGGCTGGAAAACCTGGAGTGAGACACTGACAGCGGTATGGTGTGGGCCGGGAAGTCTGGAGTGAGACACTGACAGCGGTATGGTGTGGGCCGGGAAGTCTGGAGTGAGACACTGACAGCGGTATGGTGTGGGCTGGGAAACCTGGAGTGAGACACTGACAGCGGTATGGTGTGGGCTGGGAAACCTGGAGTGAGACACTGACAGCGGTATGGTGTGGGCTGGGAAACCCGGAGTGAGACACTGACAGTGGTTTGGTGTGGGCTGGGAAACCTGGAGTGAGACACTGACAGCGGTATGGTGTGGGCTGGGAAACCCGGAGTGAGACACTGACCGGAGTGAGACAGTGACAGTGGAATGGTGTGGGCTGGGAAACCCGGAGTGAGACACTGACAGCGGTATGGTGTGGGCCGGGAAACCCAGAGTGAGACACTGACAGCGGTATGGTGTGGGCCGGGAAAGCCGGAGTGAGACACTGACAGCGGTATGGTGTGGGCTGGGAATCCCGGAGTGAGACACTGACAGCGGTATGGTGTGGGCTGGGAAAGCCGGAGTGAGACACTGACAGCGGTATGGTGTGGGCCGGGAAAGCCGGAGTGAGACACTGACAGCGGTATGGTGTGGGCTGGGAATCCCGGAGTGAGACACTGACAGCGGTATGGTGTGGGCCGGGAAGCCCGGAGTGAGACACTGACACCGGTATGGTGTGGGCCGGGAAAGCCGGAGTGAGACACTGACAGCGGTATGGTGTGGGCCGGGAAGCCCGGAGCGAGACACTGACAGCGGTATGGTGTGAGCCGGGAAAGCCGGAGTGAGACACTGACAGCGGTATGGTGTGGGCTGGAAAACCGGAGTGAGACACTGACAGCGGTATGGTGTGGGCTGGGAAAGCCGGAGTGAGACACTGACAGCGGAATGGTGTGGGTCGGGAAACCCAGAGTGAGACACTGACAGCGGTATGGTGTGGGCTGGGATACCCAGAGTGAGACACTGACAGCGGTATGGTGTGGGCTGGGAAAGCCGGAGTGAGACACTGACAGCGGTATGGTGTGGGCCGGGAAAGCCGGAGTGAGACACTGACAGCGGTATGGTGTGGGCTGGGAAACCCAGAGTGAGACACTGACAGCGGTATGGTGTGGGCTGGGAAACCCAGAGTGAGACACTGACAGCGGTATGGTGTGGGCTGGGAAACCCAGAGTGAGACACTGACAGCGGTATGGTGTGGGATGGGAAAGCCGGAGTGAGACACTGACAGCGGTATGGTGTGGGCCGAGAAACCTGGAGTGAGACACTGACAGCGGTATGGTGTGGGCTGGGAAAGCCGGAGTGAGACACTGACAGCGGTATGGTGTGGGCTGGGAAACCCAGAGTGAGACACTGACAGCGGTATGGTGTGGGCCGGGAAACCCGGAGTGAGACACTGACAGCGGTATGGTGTGGGCCGGGAAAGCCGGAGTGAGACACTGACAGCGGTATGGTGTGGGCCGGGAAACCCGGAGTGAGACACTGACAGCGGTATGGTGTGGGCCGAGAAACCTGGAGTGAGACACTGACAGCGGTATGGTGTGGGCTGGGATACCCAGAGTGAGACACTGACAGCGGTATGGTGTGGGCTGGGAAACCCAGAGTGAGACACTGACAGCGGTATGGTGTGGGCTGGGAAACCCAGAGTGAGACACTGACAGCGGTATGGTGTGGGCTGGGAAAGCCGGAGTGAGACACTGACAGCGGTATGGTGTGGGCCGAGAAACCTGGAGTGAGACACTGACAGCGGTATGGTGTGGGCTGGGAAACCTGGAGTGAGACACTGACAGCGGGATGGTGTGGGCTGGGAAACCTGGAGTGAGACACTGACAGCGGTATGGTGTGGGCTGGGAAACCCGGAGTGAGACACTGACAGTGGTTTGGTGTGGGCTGGGAAACCTGGAGTGAGACACTGACAGCGGTATGGTGTGGGCTGGGAAACCCGGAGTGAGACACTGACCGGAGTGAGACAGTGACAGTGGAATGGTGTGGGCTGGGAAACCCGGAGTGAGACACTGACAGCGGTATGGTGTGGGCCGGGAAACCCAGAGTGAGACACTGACAGCGGTATGGTGTGGGCTGGGAATCCCGGAGTGAGACACTGACAGCGGTATGGTGAGGGCCGGGAAAGCCGGAGTGAGACACTGACAGCGGTATGGTGTGGGCTGGGAATCCCGGAGTGAGACACTGACAGCGGTATGGTGTGGGCTGGGAAAGCCGGAGTGAGACACTGACAGCGGTATGGTGTGGGCCGGGAAAGCCGGAGTGAGACACTGACAGCGGTATGGTGTGGGCTGGGAATCCCGGAGTGAGACACTGACAGCGGTATGGTGTGGGCTGGGAAACCCAGAGTGAGACACTGACAGCGGTATGGTGTGGGCTGGGAAACCCAGAGTGAGACACTGACAGCGGTATGGTGTGGGCTGGGAAACCCAGAGTGAGACACTGACAGCGGTATGGTGTGGGCTGGGAAAGCCGGAGTGAGACACTGACAGCGGTATGGTGTGGGCCGAGAAACCTGGAGTGAGACACTGACAGCGGTATGGTGTGGGCTGGGAAAGCCGGAGTGAGACACTGACAGCGGTATGGTGTGGGCTGGGAAACCCAGAGTGAGACACTGACAGCGGTATGGTGTGGGCTGAGAAACCTGGAGTGAGACACTGACAGCGGTATGGTGTGAGCCGGGAAAGCCGGAGTGAGACACTGTCAGCGGTATGGTGTGGGCTGGGAAACCCAGAGTGAGACACTGACAGCGGTATGGTGTGGGCTGAGAAACCTGGAGTGAGACACTGACAGCGGTATGGTGTGAGCCGGGAAAGCCGGAGTGAGACACTGACAGCGGTATGGTGTGGGCTGGGAACCCCGGAGTGAGACACTGACAGTGGAATGGTGTGGGCTGGGAAACCCGGAGTGAGACACTGACAGCGGTATGGTGTGGGTCGGGAAACCCGGAGTGAGACACTGACAGCGGAATGGTGTGGGTCGGGAAACCCAGAGTGAGACACTGACAGCGGAATGGTGTGGGTCGGGAAACCCAGAGTGAGACACTGACAGCGGTATGGTGTGGGCTGGGAAACCCGGAGTGAGACACTGACAGCGGTATGGTGTGGGCTGGGAAAGCCGGAGTGAGACACTGACAGCGGTATGGTGTGGGCCGGGAAACCCGGAGTGAGACACTGACAGCGGTATGGTGTGGGCCGAGAAACCTGGAGTGAGACACTGACAGCGGTATGGTGTGGGCTGGGATACCCAGAGTGAGACACTGACAGCGGTATGGTGTGGGCTGGGAAACCCAGAGTGAGACACTGACAGCGGAATGGTGTGGGCTGGGAAAGCCGGAGTGAGACACTGACAGCGGTATGGTGTGGGCTGGGAAACCTGGAGTGAGACACTGACAGCGGTATGGTGTGGGCCGAGAAAGCTGGAGTGAGACACTGACAGCGGTATGGTGTGAGCCGGGAAACCTGGAGTGAGACACTGACAGCGGTATGGTGTGGGCCGAGAAACCTGGAGTGAGACACTGACAGCGGTATGGTGTGGGCCGAGAAACCTGGAGTGAGACACTGACAGCGGTATGGTGTGAGCCGGGAAAGCCGGAGTGAGACACTGACAGCGGTATGGTGTGGGCTGGAAAACCGGAGTGAGACACTGACAGCGGTATGGTGTGGGCTGGGAAACCCGGAGTGAGACACTGACAGCGGTATGGTGTGGGCTGGGAAACCCAGAGTGAGACACTGACAGCGGTATGGTGTGGGCTGGGAAACCCAGAGTGAGACACTGACAGCGGTATGGTGTGGGCTGGGAAACCCGGAGTGAGACACTGACAGCGGTATGGTGTGGGCCGGGAAACCTGGAGTGAGACAGTGACAGCGGTATGGTGTGGGCTGGGAAACCCGGAGTGAGACACTGACAGCGGTATGGTGTGGGCCGGGAAGCTCGGAGTGAGACACTGACAGCGGTATGGTGTGGGCTGGGAAACCTGGAGTGAGACACTGACAGCGGTATGGTGTGGGCCGGGAAGTCTGGAGTGAGACACTGACAGCGGTATGGTGTGGGCCGGGAAGTCTGGAGTGAGACACTGACAGCGGTATGGTGTGGGCTGGGAAACCTGGAGTGAGACACTGACAGCGGTATGGTGTGGGCTGGGAAACCTGGAGTGAGACACTGACAGCGGTATGGTGTGGGCTGGGAAACCCGGAGTGAGACACTGACAGTGGTTTGGTGTGGGCTGGGAAACCTGGAGTGAGACACTGACAGCGGTATGGTGTGGGCTGGGAAACCCGGAGTGAGACACTGACCGGAGTGAGACAGTGACAGTGGAATGGTGTGGGCTGGGAAACCCGGAGTGAGACACTGACAGCGGTATGGTGTGGGCCGGGAAACCCAGAGTGAGACACTGACAGCGGTATGGTGTGGGCTGGGAATCCCGGAGTGAGACACTGACAGCGGTATGGTGTGGGCCGGGAAAGCCGGAGTGAGACACTGACAGCGGTATGGTGTGGGCTGGGAATCCCGGAGTGAGACACTGACAGCGGTATGGTGTGGGCTGGGAAAGCCGGAGTGAGACACTGACAGCGGTATGGTGTGGGCCGGGAAAGCCGGAGTGAGACACTGACAGCGGTATGGTGTGGGCTGGGAATCCCGGAGTGAGACACTGACAGCGGTATGGTGTGGGCCGGGAAGCCCGGAGTGAGACACTGACACCGGTATGGTGTGGGCCGGGAAAGCCGGAGTGAGACACTGACAGCGGTATGGTGTGGGCCGGGAAGCCCGGAGCGAGACACTGACAGCGGTATGGTGTGAGCCGGGAAAGCCGGAGTGAGACACTGACAGCGGTATGGTGTGGGCTGGAAAACCGGAGTGAGACACTGACAGCGGTATGGTGTGGGCTGGGAAAGCCGGAGTGAGACACTGACAGCGGAATGGTGTGGGTCGGGAAACCCAGAGTGAGACACTGACAGCGGTATGGTGTGGGCTGGGATACCCAGAGTGAGACACTGACAGCGGTATGGTGTGGGCTGGGAAAGCCGGAGTGAGACACTGACAGCGGTATGGTGTGGGCCGGGAAAGCCGGAGTGAGACACTGACAGCGGTATGGTGTGGGCTGAGAAACCCAGAGTGAGACACTGACAGCGGTATGGTGTGGGCTGGGAAACCCGGAGTGAGACACTGACAGCGGTATGGTGTGGGCTGGGAAACCCAGAGTGAGACACTGACAGCGGTATGGTGTGGGCTGGGAAACCCAGAGTGAGACACTGACAGCGGTATGGTGTGGGCCGGGAAAGCCGGAGTGAGACACTGACAGCGGTATGGTGTGGGCCGAGAAACCTGGAGTGAGACACTGACAGCGGTATGGTGTGGGATGGGAAAGCCGGAGTGAGACACTGACAGCGGTATGGTGTGGGCCGAGAAACCTGGAGTGAGACACTGACAGCGGTATGGTGTGGGCTGGGAAAGCCGGAGTGAGACACTGACAGCGGTATGGTGTGGGCTGGGAAACCCAGAGTGAGACACTGACAGCGGTATGGTGTGGGCCGGGAAACCCGGAGTGAGACACTGACAGCGGTATGGTGTGGGCCGGGAAAGCCGGAGTGAGACACTGACAGCGGTATGGTGTGGGCCGGGAAACCCGGAGTGAGACACTGACAGCGGTATGGTGTGGGCCGAGAAACCTGGAGTGAGACACTGACAGCGGTATGGTGTGGGCTGGGATACCCAGAGTGAGACACTGACAGCGGTATGGTGTGGGCTGGGAAACCCAGAGTGAGACACTGACAGCGGTATGGTGTGGGCTGGGAAACCCAGAGTGAGACACTGACAGCGGTATGGTGTGGGCTGGGAAAGCCGGAGTGAGACACTGACAGCGGTATGGTGTGGGCCGAGAAACCTGGAGTGAGACACTGACAGCGGTATGGTGTGGGCTGGGAAACCTGGAGTGAGACACTGACAGCGGTATGGTGTGGGCTGGGAAACCTGGAGTGAGACACTGACAGCGGTATGGTGTGGGCTGGGAAACCCGGAGTGAGACACTGACAGTGGTTTGGTGTGGGCTGGGAAACCTGGAGTGAGACACTGACAGCGGTATGGTGTGGGCTGGGAAACCCGGAGTGAGACACTGACCGGAGTGAGACAGTGACAGTGGAATGGTGTGGGCTGGGAAACCCGGAGTGAGACACTGACAGCGGTATGGTGTGGGCCGGGAAACCCAGAGTGAGACACTGACAGCGGTATGGTGTGGGCTGGGAATCCCGGAGTGAGACACTGACAGCGGTATGGTGAGGGCCGGGAAAGCCGGAGTGAGACACTGACAGCGGTATGGTGTGGGCTGGGAATCCCGGAGTGAGACACTGACAGCGGTATGGTGTGGGCTGGGAAAGCCGGAGTGAGACACTGACAGCGGTATGGTGTGGGCCGGGAAAGCCGGAGTGAGACACTGACAGCGGTATGGTGTGGGCTGGGAATCCCGGAGTGAGACACTGACAGCGGTATGGTGTGGGCCGGGAAGCCCGGAGTGAGACACTGACACCGGTATGGTGTGGGCCGGGAAAGCCGGAGTGAGACACTGACAGCGGTATGGTGTGGGCCGGGAAGCCCGGAGCGAGACACTGACAGCGGTATGGTGTGAGCCGGGAAAGCCGGAGTGAGACACTGACAGCGGTATGGTGTGGGCTGGAAAACCGGAGTGAGACACTGACAGCGGTATGGTGTGGGCTGGGAAAGCCGGAGTGAGACACTGACAGCGGAATGGTGTGGGTCGGGAAACCCAGAGTGAGACACTGACAGCGGTATGGTGTGGGCTGGGATACCCAGAGTGAGACACTGACAGCGGTATGGTGTGGGCTGGGAAAGCCGGAGTGAGACACTGACAGCGGTATGGTGTGGGCCGGGAAAGCCGGAGTGAGACACTGACAGCGGTATGGTGTGGGCTGGGAAACCCAGAGTGAGACACTGACAGCGGTATGGTGTGGGCTGAGAAACCCAGAGTGAGACACTGACAGCGGTATGGTGTGGGCTGGGAAACCCGGAGTGAGACACTGACAGCGGTATGGTGTGGGCTGGGAAACCCAGAGTGAGACACTGACAGCGGTATGGTGTGGGCTGGGAAACCCAGAGTGAGACACTGACAGCGGTATGGTGTGGGCTGGGAAAGCCGGAGTGAGACACTGACAGCGGTATGGTGTGGGCCGAGAAACCTGGAGTGAGACACTGACAGCGGTATGGTGTGGGCTGGGAAAGCCGGAGTGAGACACTGACAGCGGTATGGTGTGGGCCGGGAATCCCGGAGTGAGACACTGACAGCGGTATGGTGTGGGCTGGGAAACCCAGAGTGAGACACTGACAGCGGTATGGTGTGGGCTGGGAAACCCGGAGTGAGACACTGACAGCGGTATGGTGTGGGCTGGGAAAGCCGGAGTGAGACACTGACAGCGGTATGGTGTGGGCCGAGAAACCTGGAGTGAGACACTGACAGCGGTATGGTGTGGGCCGGGAAACCTGGAGTGAGACACTGACAGCGGTATGGTGTGGGCCGGGAAACCTGGAGTGAGACACTGACAGCGGTATGGTGTGGGCTGAGAAACCTGGAGTGAGACACTGACAGCGGTATGGTGTGGGCTGGGAAACCCGGAGTGAGTCACTGACAGCGGTATGGTGTGGGCCGGGAAACCCGGAGTGAGACACTGACAGCGGTATGGTGTGGGCCGGGAAACCCGGAGTGAGACACTGACAGCGGTATGGTGTGGGCCGGGAAACCCGGAGTGAGACACTGACAGCGGTATGGTGTGGGCCGGGAAACCCGGAGTGAGACACTGACAGCGGTATGGTGTGGGCTGGGAAACCTGGAGTGAGACACTGACAGCGGTATGGTGTGGGCTGGGAAACCCGGAGTGAGACACTGACAGCGGTATGGTGTGGACCGGGAAGCTCGGAGTGAGACACTGACAGCGGTATGGTGTGGGCTGGGAAACCTGGAGTGAGACACTGACAGCGGTATGGTGTGGGCCGGGAAGTCTGGAGTGAGACACTGACAGCGGTATGGTGTGGGCTGGGAAACCTGGAGTGAGACACTGACAGCGGTATGGTGTGGGCTGGGAAACCTGGAGTGAGACACTGACAGCGGTATGGTGTGGGCTGGGAAACCCGGAGTGAGACACTGACAGTGGTTTGGTGTGGGCTGGGAAACCTGGAGTGAGACACTGACAGCGGTATGGTGTGGGCTGGGAAACCCGGAGTGAGACACTGACCGGAGTGAGACAGTGACAGTGGAATGGTGTGGGCTGGGAAACCCGGAGTGAGACACTGACAGCGGTATGGTGTGGGCCGGGAAACCCAGAGAGAGACACTGACAGCGGTATGGTGTGGGCCGGGAAACCCAGAGTGAGACACTGACAGCGGTATGGTGTGGGCCGGGAAGCCCGGAGTGAGACACTGACAGCGGTATGGTGTGGGCTGGGAATCCCGGAGTGAGACACTGACAGCGGTATGGTGAGGGCCGGGAAAGCCGGAGTGAGACACTGACAGCGGTATGGTGTGGGCTGGGAATCCCGGAGTGAGACACTGACAGCGGTATGGTGTGGGCTGGGAAAGCCGGAGTGAGACACTGACAGCGGTATGGTGTGGGCCGGGAAAGCCGGAGTGAGACACTGACAGCGGTATGGTGTGGGCTGGGAATCCCGGAGTGAGACACTGACAGCGGTATGGTGTGGGCCGGGAAGCCCGGAGTGAGACACTGACAGCGGTATGGTGTGGGCCGGGAAAGCCGGAGTGAGACACTGACAGCGGTATGGTGTGGGTGGGAATCCCGGAGTGTGACACTGACAGCGGTATGGTGTGGGCCGGGAAGCCCGGAGCGAGACACTGACAGCGGTATGGTGTGGGCTGTGATACCCAGAGTGAGACACTGACAGCGGTATGGTGTGGGCTGGGACACCTGGAGTGAGACACTGACAGCGGAATGGTGTGGGCTGGGAAACCTGGAGTGAGACACTGACAGCGGTATGGTGTGGGCTGGGAAACCCGGAGTGAGACACTGACAGCGGAATGGTGTGGGTCGGGAAACCCAGAGTGAGACACTGACAGCGGTATGGTGTGGGCTGGGATACCCAGAGTGAGACACTGACAGCGGTATGGTGTGAGCTGGGAAAGCCGGAGTGAGACACTGACAGCGGTATGGTGTGGGCTGGGAAAGCCGGAGTGAGACACTGACAGCGGTATGGTGTGGGCTGGGAAAGCCGGAGTGAGACACTGACAGCGGTATGGTGTGGGCCGGGAAACCCGGAGTGAGACACTGACAGCGGTATGGTGTGGGCCGAGAAACCTGGAGTGAGACACTGACAGCGGTATGGTGTGGGCTGGGAAACCCGGAGTGAGACACTGACAGCGGTATGGTGTGGGCTGGGAAAGCCGGAGTGAGACACTGACAGCGGTATGGTGTGGGCTGGGAAACCCAGAGTGAGACACTGACAGCGGTATGGTGTGGGCTGGGAAAGCCGGAGTGAGACACTGACAGCGGTATGGTGTGGGCTGAGAAACCTGGAGTGAGACACTGACAGCGGTATGGTGTGAGCCGGGAAAGCCGGAGTGTGACACTGACAGCGGTATGGTGTGGGCTGGGAAACCCAGAGTGAGACACTGACAGCGGTATGGTGTGGGCTGAGAAACCTGGAGTGAGACACTGACAGCGGTATGGTGTGAGCCGGGAAAGCCGGAGTGAGACACTGACAGCGGTATGGTGTGGGCTGGGAACCCCGGAGTGAGACACTGACAGTGGAATGGTGTGGGCTGGGAAACCCGGAGTGAGACACTGACAGCGGTATGGTGTGGGTCGGGAAACCCGGAGTGAGACACTGACAGCGGAATGGTGTGGGTCGGGAAACCCAGAGTGAGACACTGACAGCGGTATGGTGTGGGCTGGGATACCCAGAGTGAGACACTGACAGCGGTATGGTGTGGGCTGGGAAAGCCGGAGTGAGACACTGACAGCGGTATGGTGTGGGCCGGGAAACCCGGAGTGAGACACTGACAGCGGTATGGTGTGGGTCGGGAAACCCAGAGTGAGACACTGACAGCGGTATGGTGTGGGCCGAGAAACCTGGAGTGAGACACTGACAGCGGTATGGTGTGGGCTGGGATACCCAGAGTGAGACACTGACAGCGGTATGGTGTGGGCTGGGAAACCCAGAGTGAGACACTGACAGCGGTATGGTGTGGGCTGGGAAACCCAGAGTGAGACACTGACAGCGGAATGGTGTGGGCTGGGAAAGCCGGAGTGAGACACTGACAGCGGTATGGTGTGGGCCGAGAAACCTGGAGTGAGACACTGACAGCGGTATGGTGTGGGCCGGGAAAGCCGGAGTGAGACACTGACAGCGGTATGGTGTGGGCTGGGAAACCCAGAGTGAGACACTGACAGCGGTATGGTGTGTGCCGAGAAACCTGGAGTGAGACACTGACAGCGGTATGGTGTGAGCCGGGAAAGCCGGAGTGAGACACTGACAGCGGTATGGTGTGAGCCGGGAAAGCCGGAGTGAGACACTGACAGCGGTATGGTGTGAGCCGGGAAAGCCGGAGTGAGACACTGACAGCGGTATGGTGTGGGCTGGGAAACCCGGAGTGAGACACTGACAGCGGTATGGTGTGGGCTGGGAAACCCGGAGTGAGACACTGACAGCGGTATGGTGTGGGCTGGGAAACCCAGAGTGAGACACTGACAGCGGTATGGTGTGGGCTGGGAAACCCAGAGTGAGACACTGACAGCGGTATGGTGTGGGCTGGGAAACCCGGAGTGAGACACTGACAGCGGTATGGTGTGGGCCGGGAAACCTGGAGTGAGACAGTGACAGCGGTATGGTGTGGGCTGGGAAACCCAGAGTGAGACACTGACAGCGGTATGGTGTGGGCCGGGAAGCTCGGAGTGAGACACTGACAGCGGTATGGTGTGGGCCGGGAAACCTGGAGTGAGACACTGACAGCGGTATGGTGTGGGCCGGGAAGTCTGGAGTGAGACACTGACAGCGGTATGGTGTGGGCTGGGAAACCTGGAGTGAGACACTGACAGCGGTATGGTGTGGGCTGGGAAACCTGGAGTGAGACACTGACAGCGGTATGGTGTGGGCTGGGAATCCCGGAGTGAGACACTGACAGCGGTATGGTGAGGGCCGGGAAAGCCGGAGTGAGACACTGACAGCGGTATGGTGTGAGCCGGGAAAGCCGGAGTGAGACACTGACAGCGGTATGGTGTGGGCTGGGAAACCCGGAGTGAGACACTGACAGCGGTATGGTGTGGGCTGGGAAACCCGGAGTGAGACACTGACAGCGGTATGGTGTGGGCTGGGAAACCCAGAGTGAGACACTGACAGCGGTATGGTGTGGGCTGGGAAACCCGGAGTGAGACACTGACAGCGGTATGGTGTGGGCCGGGAAACCTGGAGTGAGACAGTGACAGCGGTATGGTGTGGGCTGGGAAACCCAGAGTGAGACACTGACAGCGGTATGGTGTGGGCCGGGAAGCTCGGAGTGAGACACTGACAGCGGTATGGTGTGGGCCGGGAAACCTGGAGTGAGACACTGACAGCGGTATGGTGTGGGCCGGGAAGTCTGGAGTGAGACACTGACAGCGGTATGGTGTGGGCTGGGAAACCTGGAGTGAGACACTGACAGCGGTATGGTGTGGGCTGGGAAACCTGGAGTGAGACACTGACAGCGGTATGGTGTGGGCTGGGAAACCCGGAGTGAGACACTGACAGTGGTTTGGTGTGGGCTGGGAAACCTGGAGTGAGACACTGACAGCGGTATGATGTGGGCTGGGAAACCCGGAGTGAGACACTGACCGGAGTGAGACAGTGACAGTGGAATGGTGTGGGCTGGGAAACCCGGAGTGAGACACTGACAGCGGTATGGTGTGGGCCGGGAAAGCCGGAGTGAGACACTGACAGCGGTATGGTGTGGGCTGGGAATCCCGGAGTGAGACACTGACAGCGGTATGGTGTGGGCTGGGAAAGCCGGAGTGAGACACTGACAGCGGTATGGTGTGGGCCGGGAAAGCCGGAGTGAGACACTGACCGCGGTATGGTGTGGGCTGGGAATCCCGGAGTGAGACACTGACAGCGGTATGGTGTGGGCCGGGAAGCCCGGAGTGAGACACTGACAGCGGTATGGTGTGGGCCGGGAAAGCCGGAGTGAGACACTGACAGCGGTATGGTGTGGGCTGGGAATCCCGGAGTGAGACACTGACAGCGGTATGGTGTGGGCCGGGAAGCCCGGAGCGAGACACTGACAGCGGTATGGTGTGGGCTGGGAATCCCAGAGTGAGACACTGACAGCGGTATGGTGTGGGCTGGGATACCCAGAGTGAGACACTGACAGCGGTATGGTGTGGGCTGGGACACCTGGAGTGAGACACTGACAGCGGTATGGTGTGGGCTGGGACACCTGGAGTGAGACACTGACAGCGGTATGGTGTGGGCTGGGATACCCAGAGTGAGAAACTGACAGCGGTATTGTGTGGGCTGGGAAACCCAGAGTGAGACACTGACAGCGGTATGGTGTGGGCTGGGAAACCTGGAGTGAGACACTGACAGCGGTATGGTGTGGGCTGGAAACCCAGAGTGAGACACTGACAGCGGTATGGTGTGGGCTGGGAAACCCAGAGTGAGACACTGACAGCGGTATGGTGTGGGCTGGGAAACCCAGAGTGAGACACTGACAGCGGTATGGTGTGGGCCGGGAAACACGGAGTGAGACACTGACAGCGGTATGTTGTGGGCTGGGAAACCTGGAGTGAGACACTGACAGCGGTATGGTGTGGGCGGGGAAGTCTGGAGTGAGACACCAGTGTAGTATGCTGTAGCAGCGAGGAAGGAAAAGTTGGACTCTGTAAGTTTTAAAAAATTTATTGCAAGTTAATGTGAATGGTGTTCATGTATGGTGACAGTACACACTCTTCACTGTATTTTATACTGAATACATGTGACATTAAAGAAAATTCTATTCCTCAGAAACTTGTAAAATTTCAATAAATATGTAATCGATGGAGCTAAGAGAAACTGAAATCACTGAAAGCAAAACAACAAAACAAAAATGATCATTAAATACTAAGAAAACTTTAAAATAATGACTTGCTTCATGTTTTATAATAAATGATATTGAAGAACTTAAAGGTAAAATCTTAAATGTAAACCCAAAGATTTTGCATCATCAAAGAAGTATCCTTGTAAAGAATCAAAGAAGTCTACTTCTTTGATTCTTTAAAAGATCAATCCAAAGCAAGCCAGAGCCCTTTGCTCTACTCCAATTTCTGTCTTGGTGCCTGAATCAGTAGATCATCCAATCGATCCCTTACAAATGCAATGGTTTCTGCCTCGAACTTTCCATTCATAACACTTTACACAAAGAAATATCCCTCAGTCTCATTCCTGAATGTTTTGGTGACATTTTTAAATTAATAATTTGACAGGAATGCGCCGAATCGCTGAAATGAATAGTCTAAGGGCCGATTGCAATTTGCAACATCAAGGGACAGTGGGGTGAATTGGTAACAAAAATTCGGACAGTGGAATGGGAAGGTAATCTGAAATTTAATATTTCAAAAAAGTACTGAACAAGTGAAATAGACTGCAGTGTCCTTTTCTGATTCTGCTCATTTTATATTAACTTAAAAACAAGATTTCACAATTTGTTTTGCAATCTTGACAATTTTTCTTCCCAGTTAATTTTGCATGTAGCTGTTTACGTTCCCATTTGTTTAGTCACTCATTTTTTTTTTTCGAAATTTCACTGCAGTTTCTCTTTGGAACTTGGGGCACAGTTTCTCCTCACCCTGAAAGTGAAGTGAGTTTTCAGCAAACCGGAATTCACAGAATCGCAGGATTGTTGCGGTGTAGAAGGAGACCATTCAGCCCCTCATGCCTGCACCATTTCTATCACCCAGTCCCAAATTCCTGCCTTCCCCCATATCTCTGTAAACCATTTCTACCCAAAGAAGCATCCGATGCCCACATGAATGCTTCAATTAAATCTGCTTTCACTACATTAGCAGGCAGTGCATTCCATACCCTAACTACTCGCTGAGTGGAAACGTTCATTCTCATGTTATCCTTCATTTGCATATCTATGCCCCTCTTGTTCTTTGTCCTTTTATGAGTGGGTACAGCTTCTCCCTGCTCATGGGTTTTATACCTCTGTTAAATCTCTTCTCAACCTTTTTCTCTCCACGAAGAACAATCTGAACTTTTTCAATTGATCCTCATCAATGAAGTTGGTCAATTCTGGAAGTATTCTTGTTTCTGCACTCTCCCTCTCTTCTGTTTTCACATCTTTTCTATAATGTGGATTCCTCAACTGTATACAATGCACCAGCTCAGCACTAACAAGTTGTTGCTGACAGTGTGCACAATTAATTCTGCATGTGCAAACATTTTAACTTGGAAGTGTTTATTATTACTATTGAAATGAATTATAAAGGCACCACATATTAAGAAGTTGGAATATTTCATATTTTGGTTTCATTAAATTGTTATTCTCTACTGAACCTTTTCATCTATAGTCAGGCCATGGCTAGGAGACAATAAGGACTCCAGATGCTGAAGGTCAGACTCAATGTATATGAAGCTGGAAGAACACAGCAGGTCACACAGCATGCGAGGAGCAGGAAAGTCAACATTTCAGACTGAAACTCTTTATCAGGAGCCACCACATGTGTTATACTTAGTGGAGACTGGATCTGTTGGTTACATTTGAAATGGAGGGCATCTTCCCAATGCCATTGGTTTTTCAATTCTGTCACAGGCTGTCATTTGGACCTTAATGTTGTGCATGGGCCCATTCAGCAAAATTGTTTCCTCTCTATTCCAGTGAAGAATCAGAGTGTGGGAGGTCTCTTGTGGCGCACTAGAAGTGTCGCTATCACTGACCCAGGAGGCCCAAGTTCCAGTCCTACCTGCTCTGGAACAGACTGGTTATGAAAGTACCTGGAAGCAACAACAAGACAATTAGAAAGTGCAGGCATTCAAGGCATGGATTGAGATTGCCAAATGTCCAGATAGGTTCCAACAAAACCTTCCATGGAACATGATTTAGCCCTCCCTGAAGATGGTGAGAAGGGGGAATTACAAGGGGGACTCAACACCACATATTAATTAATTGCTGGGAAAGGTTTATGGACAACTCTCTCGGCTCGGCACTAATTAGAGTTCTTAAGTGATCGGTGAGTGGCCACATAAGCCACCTCCCCTCTTACCTCAGTGGGTGAGAAAGATGATCTATTTTAAGTGGCTCCAATTGCCCCAATCCAGGGCTAGTCAGTGACATGGACAGGGGCTTGGGGGTGGTCTCTGAAAGCCACTTCCCTCTTCTTGCTGTGTTCCTCCCACACCACAACTCCCATCTTTCTTTGTGAATCGTGCTCGGCCCACCCCACACCACGAGAAGAGTGCAGAATTTACCTCTCTTCTTGCCACTGGATCCTCAGAGCTACAGGCCTTGACTGACAAGGAATTAGGACCCAGAAGCTTCCAGCCTCCGATTGGCCAGCATCATCTAATGATCAGGAATGTCAGTGTCGCAGCCTGTAATTCTGAGAGACTCACAGAAACTCTCCAGTCAGATTCTGATGCGTTGATTGGTGTGTGAGACACTTCTTCGGTGGTAGAGGGGCTATTTTAATCACCAATTAATTCACTGACTACCATACATTTTTTTTAAAAATGGGAAAGTGTTTTCCATAATGGGAACCTCGGCCCCAATGGGTCAGAAGGGTATTGGTTCAAATGTCACTGCAGATAATTGGGAACATAATTGTGATGGATCAGCTTAGAATCACATCATGGTCAGCACAGGCACAGTGGGCCGAAAGGCCTGTTCCTGTTGTACAATGGTCTATGTCCTATATTCTACAATCTAGGCTGATGCTCCCAACACAGTCCTGTGGGAATACTGCACTGATGGCAGTACTGTCTTTGTTGTAAGGCAATCAGTTTAATGTTTTACCAAAGCCCTGCCTTGTCTCTCAGATGAAAGTAAAAGATTCAATGTCATTACTTTCACAATGCACATGGGAGTTCCGAGATACTTTGGTCAGTATAGGACCATACGAAAAAGGAGCAGAAGTCAACCGACTGAGTTTATTGATATCTCTATTAATATTTAGAATGATATATTGATAATTATATGTCATAATTTATATTTATCCCTCAAACAATATTATGTGACATAGATCTTCAATTTACTATCATACTGCTGTTTGGTGCGCTACTACTGCTGTACTATCTGGCAAGATTCCTATCCTGATGAAGGGCTTATGCTCGAAACGTCGAATTCTCTATTCCTGAGATGCTGCCTAACCTGCTGTGCTTTGACCAGCAACACATTTGCAGCTGTGATCTCCAGCATCTGCAGATCTCATTTTTTACTCCTATTCTTGCAACCCAGGTTTGATTCCCAGGCAACACATTGACTGTTTTCAAGAAGGGATTAGAGAAAGTTCTGACAGCTAAAAGGGTCAAAGGGCATGGAGAGGAAGGATGAGCAGGATAATGAGTCAGATCATCAGCTGTGATCCTAGTAAATGGTGTAGCAGCTTCAAAGGTCC
Source organism: Hemiscyllium ocellatum (assembly GCF_020745735.1). Taxonomy (NCBI): domain Eukaryota; kingdom Metazoa; phylum Chordata; class Chondrichthyes; order Orectolobiformes; family Hemiscylliidae; genus Hemiscyllium; species Hemiscyllium ocellatum. The sequence continues at coordinate 9,109,146 of NC_083411.1, forward strand.
GAATGGTCCAATCCCATTTCTATTTTTTATATTCCTATGTGTAAAGTATACAGTTAATGACAGTACTCTGAACAGCATTAATGTATATAGGGATCTTGGGGTTTAAGTCAATTTCTCCCTGAAAGTGACCACATAGAAGATAGGGTGCTAAAGAAGGTGTATGGCATGCTTGCCTTTATTGGTTGGGGAATTGAATGCAAGACTCAGCATGACATCTTGCAACTTCATAAGACTTTGGTTAGGCCACACTTCGAGTATTGTATTCAATTCCGGTCACCATTTTGCAGAGTTATTGTCCAGGCCAGATCCCCTCAAAACATTTTAAGAAAGTAGCCCAGAAGCTATCTTTGATAGTTGTTTTAAGCAGGTGTGATACAGATATTCCAGGAGGGATTCAGTTGGTCAAACCGCATAGTTTTAAACAAAACAAAATGTATTTATAAGATTACTGAATGAAACAAAAAGAAAAGAGAACAGAGTACAGAATAACTTAACCTATCCGAAAACTCAACAGATAATCCCAACCTAATGATGCTGTTCCAAATACTTGCAGTAAGTTCCATAAACACCCTTTGGCACCAAAGGAAAAATCAAACACAGAGTCTTACAGGAGACAAGTCAGAGAGCGCGGACGAGCACGAACCTTTAGCAGCTTTTCAACATTCCTGCTAAAAAACAATCCAAACCAGAGAAAAGCTGGGTGCCTGAACTGCTGTGCTTTTCCAGCACCACTCTAATCTAGAATTTGGTTTCCAGCATCTGCAGTCCTTGTTTTTACCTCGTAGATTTTAACCCTACTGCGAGTCCTCTTGCAAGGATGCCTGCCTTGAAGAAGTTTTCTTCCTCTCTCTACAAGAATCTCAGGGAGTCCCTCTCCCACTGCAACTCCCAGGTCATTTCCTCTGCCCTGAAACTCTTCAATCATGTCAATAGACAATAGCTGCAGGAGTAGGCCATTCTGCCCTTCGAGGCTGCACCATCATTCAATATGATCATGGCTGATCATCCTTAATCAGTATTCTGTTCCTGCCTTATCTCCATAAACCTTTATTCCACTATCCTTGAGAGCTCTATCCAACTCTTTCTTAAATGAACCCAGAGACTGGGTCTCCACTGCCCTCTGGGGCAGAGCATTCCACACAGCCTCCACTCTCTGGGTGAAGAAGTTTCTCCTCATCTCTGTCCTAAATGGTCTACCGCATATTTTTAAGCTGTGTCCTCTGATTTGGCATCCACCCATCAGCGGAACATGTATCTTGCCTCCAGAGTGTCCAATCCTTTAATAATCTTATATGTCTTAATGAGTCTTCTAAACTTCTAAAGGGTATACAAGCCCAGTCACTCCAGTCTTTCAGCGTAAGGTAGTCCCGCCATTCTGGGAATTGACCTCGTGAGCCTACGCTGCACTCCCTCAATAGCCAGAATGTCTTTCCTCAAATCTGGAGATCAGAACTGCACACAATACTCCAGGTGCGGTCTCACCAGGGCCCTGTACAGCTGCAGAAGAACCTCTTTGCTTCTATACTCAATCCCTCTTCTTATGAAGGTCAGCATGCTATTAGCCTTCTTCACTACCTGCTGTACCTGCATGCTGACTTTCATTGACTGGTGTACAAGAACACCTAAATCTCTTTGGACTGCCCCTTTATCTAAATTGATTCCATTTAGGTAGTAATCTGCCTTCCTGTTCTTGTCACCAAAGTGGATAACCATACATTTATCCTCATTAAACTGCATCTGCCATGCATCTGACCTCTCACCTAACCTGTCCAGGTCACCCTGTAATTTCATACATCCTCCTCACTTTTCACCCTGCCACCCAGCTTAGTATCATCAACAAATTTGCTAATGTTATTACTAATACCATCTTCTATATCATTAACATATATTGTAAAAAGCTGCGGTCCCAGCACTGATCCCTGCAGTACCTCACTGGTCACTGCCTGCCATTCCGAAATGAAGCCGTTTATCACTACTCTTTGTTTCCTCTCAGCCAACCAACTTTCAATCCAAGTTAGTACTTTGCCCCCAATACCATGAGCCCTAATTTTGCTCACTAACCTCCTATGTGGGACTTTATCAAAAGCTCTCTGAAAGTCCAGGTACACTACATCCACTGGATCTCGCTCGTCCATCTTCAGAGTTACATCCTCAAAAAATTCCAGAAGATTAGTCAAGCATGATTTCCCCTTCATAAATCCATGCTGACTCTGACCTATCCTGTTATTACTATCGAGATGTGTCATAATTTCATCCTTTAAAATAGACTCCAGCATCTTTCCCACCACTGAGGTCAGACTAACTGGTCTATAATTTCCTGCTTTCTCTCTCCCACCTTTCTTAAAAAATGGTACAACATTAGCCACCCTCCAATCCGCAGGAACTGATCTGGAATCTATCAAACTCTGGCAAATGATCACCAACGCATCCACGATTTCTCGAGCCACCTCCTTCAGTACCCTGGGATGTAGACCATCAGGCCCCGGGGACTTATCAACCTTCAGACCTAACAGTCTCTCCAACACCCAAATCCTGGCAAATATAAATTCCCTTAAGTTCAGGTCCTTCAGCCGTTGTTAACTCAGGGAGATTGCTTGTGTCTTCCCCAGTGAACACAAATCTGAAGCACCAATTCAATTCTTCTTCCATTTCTTTGTTCCTCATAATATATTCTCCTGTTTCTGTCTTCAAGGACCCAATTTTAGTCTTAACCATTTTTTTCCCTTTCACATATCTAAAAAAAGCTTTTACTATCCTCCTTTATATTTTTGGCCAGTTTACCTTCATACCTCATTTTTTCTCTGTGTATTTCCTTCTTAGTAATCCTCTGTTGTTCTTTAAAAGCTTCCCAGTCCTCCGTTTTCCCACTTATCTTTGCTATGTTATACTTTTTCTCTTTTAACTTTCTATGTTTCTTAACTTCCCTCGTCAGCTATGACCACCCCTGTCTCTTCATAGGATCTTTCTTTCTTTTTGGAATGAACTGATCCTGCAACTTCTGCATTATACACAGAAATATCTGCCATTGTTCCTCCACTGTCATCCCTGCTAAGGTATTCCACCATTGAACTTTGGCCAGCTCATCCCTCATAGCTCCATAGTTCCCTTTGTTCAACAGAAATATTGTCACATCCAATTGTACCCTCTCCCTCTCAAATTGAAGATTGAAGCTTATTGTATTATGGTCACTACTTCCCAATGGCTCCTTCACTTCAAGGTCCCTGATCAATTCTGATTCATTGCACAATACCAGATCCAGGATTGCCTTCTCCCTGGAAGGGTCCAGCACCAGCTGATCTAAGAGGCACTCCACAAAGTCTCTTTCTTGAGGTCCAACACCATCCTGATTCTCCCAGTCTACCTGCATGTTGAAATCCCCCATAACAACTATAGTAACATCTTTGCGATAGGTCAATTTCAGCTCCTGATTCAACTTACATCCTACTCTTTGAGGGCCTATAGCTAACCCCCAAGTAGGTCTTTTTACCCTTAGAATTTCTCAGCTCTATCCATGCTGACTCTACATCCCATGATTCTAGGTCCCCCCCACACAAGGGACTAAATATCATCCCTTACCAACATGGCCACCCCACCCACTCTGCTTGTCGGTCTGTCCTTACAATAACACGTATATCCTTGAATATTCATTTTCCAGGCCCTGTCCACTTGAAGCCATGTCTCCGTTATCCCCACAATATCGTATCTGGCAATTTCCAAAAGAGCCTCAAGCTCTTCCATCTCATTTCTAATGCTTCGTGCATTCATATGCAGTATTTTTAATTTGTTACTGCCTTCACCCTTCCCATCAATTCCTGAAACAGACTCCTACCTGCCTATCTTCCTTTCCACCTATGCAGTCCACCCTCCTGTCTGACCTATCACCTTCATCCCACCCCCATTCACCCATTATTCTCTTTGCTACCTTCCCCCACCCTCCTCCCCGACCTACCGCCTTCATCCCCACCCCCAATCATCTATTATATTCTATGCTACTTTCTCCCCACTCCCACCCTCCACTCATTTATCTCTCCACCCTTCAGGCACTCTGCCTGTTTTCCTGATGAAGGGCCTTAGCATGAATCATCGATTTTCCTGCTCCTTCGATGCTGCCTGAACTGCTGTGCTTTTCCAGGACCACTCTAATCTAGAATCTGGTTTCCAGCATCTGCAGTCATTGTTTTTACCAGAGACAAGCTGGACTGGGAGAGCTGGCCACTCTCGTTTCATTGCACAAGCCTGTACTTTTAGCCTTGAAAGTCTTCTGCCTGGGGCAGTATCTGTTAGCTATTATCAAATTGGCCCTGAAACACTCCAACCCCAGACTTTTCAGAATCTGTGTCGCTTAGAACCTCTCTGGCAAAAAGAAAATCCAAACACAACATAACCTTGTTAATGGAGCAGCTTTTGTCACAACAGGAAGGATATGCCAGCTTTGGAGACGGTGTGGAAGACATTTCTGAGGATGCTGCCTGAGTTATAGGTTATGAGCTATAAGGAGAAGCTAGAAAAACTCGGGTTGTTTTGGCCGGAACAACAGAGGCTGAGGGGAGACTTGGTAGAATTCAATAAAATTATGAGATGTATAGATAGGGTTGATGGTCAGAATCAGAGGTGAGATGTCTCATACAAAGGGGGCATGGATTTAAAGTGAGAGGGGAAATGTTCAAAGGGAACATGAGGGGTAAGGTTTTTATACAGAGCGTGTTAAGAGTCTGGAACATGCTGCTGGGGTTATGGCGGAGGCAGACATGATAGGAGTGTTTGAGCTACTTTTAGCTAACAACATGAATAAGCAAGGAAGGGAGAGAAATGGCCCAAGGACAGAACAGAAGAGATTAATTTAATTTGGCGTCATGTTCAGCACAATGTGGGCCGAAGGGCCAGTTCCTGTGTGCTGTGCAGTTCTATGTTCTATGCGTGGGCTCATTGGGCACGAATTAACAAATTACAATAGTGGGCATAATTCACAAAAAGCACTTCATTGGCTTTACAGCACATTGGAACATTCCAAAGACCATCTTTGAACAACTCATATGCAAATGTAAATCTTTCCGAAAAGTAATGAGCATGACATGCCAATTCTTGTGGGAGGATAGCTCATGATTTAGGGATCTCACCTGCTGTGTGTCTGAGACATGCTTGTGTCTTAGTAGAAAAGCTGAGCATGTCACACAAACCTTCAGAGCTCCAGTGTTACATTCTCGGTGCTGCGGACAAAACCCCCTTTGTTTACCGCCTTATTTTGCCTCTGCAATTTGCAAATGAGCCTCTCGTTAAAACTTTCAAAAGAAAATACACTAGTTTCCCAGCTGCCCAATCAGCTGAATGGGGTAAGCAGAGACTCCTTTAAGTACATTCAGAAAAACACTCAGCTTTCCCAAAGAGAAAAAAACCTTCAATTTTGATCCAGAGCGACTGTGTGGCTGGGCGAATAAGAAAATGTTTTTATCTTGTTTTGATTAAGGTGTTGATTTTTGTTTTAAAAAAGGAATTAACAGAGCTTCTTACCCTGCTTCCAAAACGTAACTTGTTATAAACAAGAGCAGCTGATGAACACTGGTGGTCTACTTTGCTGAATGCCTTGTATTTTCTGTCTTGGCACCAATTGATATGCATTAACCAAGTATCCTGCAGTAATCGCTTGCCAATCGAACTTGTTTACCACTTGGGAAGAAGGCTGTTGGAAAGTCCCCAGGAACTGCTGCAAAAAGAAACCACAGAAACACTAGGCTTCTCTTTCCCTCATCTGAACATCTCATTTGATCTCTTGTCAGTACACACATCGATTCTGAAAACGAACACTGCTAAATATTCACAATAAGATCATACACTTGCACTACACACATTTTGTTCTGCTCGTCTATTCCCTGATTTCTCTGTGAACAGAAAGAGAAAAATAAATTCTTGGAAAGTAACTGCAGACATGCAACGTGAGTGCACTATAAAGATGCTTAGATCAGGTGGATTCTCTTCATAGCATGGAGTGTTCCCTGGTCAATTTTCTTACCTTCCTGTCTGATGCACAAATTTGAGCACTGAAGGAAAACATCTGTTACATAGAATTACATCAAATACACAGGACAACAGCAGCCATCAGAACCAACTGGTCCATAATTTACCTGAGCCCCCCTTCTCTCTTCCTCCCTCTACAAGGATTTCAGTGAGTCCCTCTCTCACTGCACCCCCCAGGTAGCGAATCCTCTTACAAGGATGCCTTCCTTGAAGAAGCTCTCTTCCTCCCTCTACAAGGATTTCAGTGAGTCCCTCTCTCACTGCACCCCCCAGGTCATCTCCTCTGCACAGAAGCTCTTTGACCTCCTTCCACCTATCCCACCTCCATCGCCCCTCCCCCTAGTCCCTCCTCCCTACCTTTTATCTTAGCCTGTTTGGCTCTCTCTCTCTTATTCCTGATGAAGGGCTTATGCTCGAAACGTCGAATTCTCTATTCCTGAGATGCTGCCTGACCTGCTGTGCATTGACCAGCAACACATTTGCAGCTGAGCCCCCCTTCACCCATTTCATCTCAACCAATCAGAATATCCTTTGATCTTTTTCACTTTTAGGATTTCCTTTTTTTAATCCAGCTTCTTCCTAACTGCATCTATGCTTTTCCCCACAAACATTCCCTTTGGAAACATTTTCACCATTCCCTCTGTGAACAACCTTTTTTTACCCCCGAATGTATCATTTATCACAGAATGTACCAATCACTGTTTAAAACTGGTGGCCCCAGGTTTTGAGATCACACATGGGCAGATTCATCTTTACATCCTTTGCAAGGAAATTTCTTCAAAACCTTTAAGACTGCATCAAGGTGCCATTTATGTTATGGCTCCCCGTATGCACATTGAAAATGAGTTTCACTGAAATAAAATTATCCTGCTACAAGTTCGCAGTTTGATGACTGATAGCTCTGTGCCAGCCTGCTGAATTTCACTGGCACATTATGATGATCCCAAAATTACCAGTCACTGGGAACAACCATGACCCAGCCAATGAACACAGATCTCCATCTGTCTCTTCCCATCTCTTTCAGCTCAATTCCCAACTCTACATTTAAGATTTATTCATGTGAACCAGACGTCTGTTGCTGCTTGTCAACATCATTGTGTCACCTTCAGAATATGAAGTACCAATCAATGAATGGTCCCAAAGTTTTATACAAAATTTTGTTTAGACCCCACTTGGAGTACTGAGCAGACCTTAGGAAGGACCTAATGGCATTGGAGAGAGTACGGTGGCTCAGTGGTTAGCACTGCTGCCTCACAGCACCAGGGACCCAGGTTCCATTCCAAGCCTTGGGAGAATGTCTGCGTGGTGTTTGCACGTTCTCCCCGTGTCTGCGTTGGTTTTCTCTCGGTGCTCTGGTTTCCTCCCATAGTCCAAAGATGTGCAGATCAGGTGAATTGGCCATGCTAAATTGCCTGTAGTGAGAGGTGCACTAGTGGGCAATAGGTCTGTGTGGGTTTCTCTTTGGAGGGTTGGTGTGAAGGGCCTGTTTCTGCACTATTGTGAGTCTAATCTTTTTAATAACATAGGTTTACAAGAATGATGCCAAGACTTCAGGGTTTATGTTATGAAGAACAATTAAACAATTTAGGCCCGTTTTCTCAAGGGTTTATTCAGCTTAGGTGGGGGGGCGAGGGGGGGGGGGATCTGATCAAAGTCTTCAATGTATTAACAGGCAAAGACAGGGTAGATAAACACAGATTATCGGCACTGGTTGGGGAATCCTAGAATGCCTTGGAATGCCATGCTTCCAGGAATTCTTGTGCATGTCTTTGTTTGGCTTATCCAACCAGAACTCTTTCAACGAACAAATCGAATTAGACCCCATCTACCACCCCTGAGGAAAAGAACAGGAAGTGACTTCACAACAGGAAATAATATGCTATTCTCTTACTGTGATCTGGGTCCAAAAAGGTTTCAGTTCTGGTTGTGATGGCCCTTTGGTTTCCTCCATCACCACCAGCTGTTTCAGTTTTGTCAGGAATGGATCTTTCTGCTTACAAAGTCTGATATTGTCAGACTCTCCCAGTGACGGTGCCACCAGTCATGTATCCACCAGTGGGAGGTGACTCAGCGCACCTGCATTTGCTAATTGGCCTCCCAGATGGTGTTCCAACTTGTAATTGTACACACTTGGTATTAGAGCCCACCACTGAATTCAGGCGGAAGCTGTGGGCGGCATTGCCTTCTCTTCTATGAGTAGACCAAGCAGGGGTTTGTCATCCATTATTGTTACAAAGTTACTTCCGTTAAGGTATTAGTGAAACTTCCTGACTCTAAGTATGACCTTCAAACCTTCCTTCTCTATCTAGGCGTATTTGCACTCTACATTAGCCTAAGCTAATTAGCATACGCTATTGGGCATACTTCTCCAGTGAGCCAATTATCAGCTAATACTACCCCAATGCTGTACGGGGAGGCATCACATGTCCTAACAGATGTCATAACATGGGAGACTGGTTAGCAGGGTTAGATCTCATGGAATACAGGGAGAACTAGCCATTTGGATACAGGGTTGTTTTTCAGACTGGAGGCCTGTGACCAGTGGAGTGCCACAAGGATCGGTGCTAAGTCCTCTACTTTTTGTCATTTACATAAATGATTTGGATGAGAGCATAAGAGGTACAGTTAGAAAGTTTGCAGATGACACCAAAATTGGAGGTGTAGTGGACAGCAAAGAGGGTAACCTCAGATTACAACAGGATCTTGACCAGATGAGCCAATGGGCTGAGAAGTGGCAGATGGAGTTTAATTCAGATAAATGCAAGGTGCTGCATTTTTGGAAAGCAAATCTTAGCAGAACTTATACATTTAATGGTAAGGTCCTAGGGAGTGTTGCTGAATAAAGAGACATTGGAGTGCAGGTTCGTAGCTCCTTGAAAGTGGAGTCGCAGGTAAATAGGATAGTGAAGAAGGCATTTGGCATGCTTTCCTTTATTGGTCAGAGTATTGAGTACAGGAGTTGGGAAGTCATGTTGTGGCTGTACAGGACATTGGTTAGGCCACTGTTGGAATATTGCATGCAATTCTGGTCTCCTTCCTATCAGAAAGATGTTGTGAAACTTGAAAGTGTTCAGAAAGGTTGAAAGGGTTTACAAGGATGTTGCCAGAGTTGGAGGATTTGAACTATAGAGAGAGGCTGAACAGGCTGGGGCTGTTTTCCTTGAAGCGTCGAAGGCTGAGGGGTGACCTTATAGAGATTTACAAAATTATGAGGGGCATGGATGGGGTAGATAGGCAAAGTCTTTTCCCTGGGGTCAGGGAGTCTAGAACTAGAGGGCGTAGGTTTAGGGTGAGAGGGGAAATATATAAAAGAACTATACAATGCTGTAGAATGCTTGACGGGCTTGATGTTGTGAAGATGGTTCCTCTTATGGGAGAATCTAGAATGAGGTATCTCCATCCAAAAATCAGGGGACATGCATTCAAAATAGAAACAAGGAATTTATTTCTCTCAGTCATCAGTTTTTGGAACTGTCTGAAATCAGAGCCTCTTAAGCAAGCAGATAAAAGGCTATCCGGAGCATGTGCAAATTGGATTTGAGATTACTGCTAGATGATGGAATGCATTCTATCAGATAAATCACAGCTTGGTATGACAACTCTCCAGCATCTGCTGTCCTCACTTTCTCCTAAGACAACTGCTGTACCCAGGACTCTAAGAGACTGTAGAGAGTTGTGAACACAGCCCAGTCCATCCACCTTCCATCCACTGAGTCCATCTACACTTCTCAATGCCTTGGTAAAGCAGCCAACATCATCAAAGACAACTCCCACCACAGTTATACTCTCTTCCACCCTCTTCCATCGGACAGGAAATACAAAAGCTTAAACACACGTACCAACAGGTTCAAAAACAACTTCTTCTCCACTCTTCTGAATGGATGGCCAAATTTTAAATTTAATGTTGATCGCACTCTTTAGGCACCTTCTCTGCAGCTGTAACATTGTATTCCTCGCTTTGTTCTATGACCCTCATGCACCTTGATCAGTCTGTACTGCATGCGAAACAAAACCTTTCACTGTACCTACATACATGTGACAAATAAATAAATAAAATCAAAATCAAAGGTGAGCCATGATCTTATTGAATGGTTTAGTAGGCATGAGAGGTGTATTATGAAGATGTCGGTGTATTGTGCCTTTAAGAAGGTTAAAATCTGGCAGAACTACCTGACAGATTTCTCAACAAGATACAATGTGGCACATTGCCCAGCAGTTAGTGTAGCTGGTTGCCTGGAGATAAAAATAGATTTGAATTAGCCCAATCAGTTGAAATTATACCCCCAAAATTGCCAAATTCCAACCACGTTTGGATTTAGCATGTTGACAATCTTAAAAGCCAATGACACAATCCAATGCTTTGGGGGTATAAGACGGGGGAAAATTGAACAGTTGAGAGGAAAACTGCCATGCCACCAGCATGTAGAGGCTGCCCAAAACATAGCTTTTGGGTGGCATGGCGGCACAGCGGTTAGCACTGCTACCTCACATCTCCAGAGACCCGGGTTCAATTCCTTCCTCGGGCAACTGTCTGTGTGGAATTTGCATATTCTCCCTGTGTCTGCCTGGGTTTCCTCCGGGTGCCCTGGTTTCCTCCCACAGTCCAAAAATGTGCAGGCTAGGTGAATTGGCCATGCTAAATTGCCCGTAGTGTTAGGTGTAGGGGAGTGGGTCTGGGTGGGTTGCTCTTCAGAGGGTCGGTGTGGACTTGTTGGGCTGAAGGGCCTGTTTCCACACTGTAAGTAATCTAATCTTAAAGGTGCTTTAGCAATTTGTGATCTGTGAAACGTAATCCCTCAGAAGAAGAAAAGAACACAGGAAGATCCAAACAGAAAATTCAACAGCTGACTGGTTTTGAAAACTTTATCTTTTGGTAAATCTTAATTGGGGTATTTTATCAGACTAGTATTGCAGAAGGGAAAGTAAATGTTAGGTTAGAGGAAGGAATTGTAATTAGTTGTTAGTTAATTATTCTCTGTTATAATTTAAGAAATAAAGTTGTTAATTTTTACTTAGAATAGCTCTTGCCTAGTGAATTTTCACAGGTTACTGCACAGGATAAATCGTTAAATTAACAGGAGGGTTTACCCCCCTTCCTCCCCCCCACCAATCATAACAGGTGGAATGGTCTACTCTGGGTCCTAAATTGTTCAGTCATATGTGAACTTCCTGTGTCTCAGTAAGACAGACACCCAAGTGCTTTGGAAGTTCAAACTTCCCAGGATCTCGCCACTTCAGAAATTCTCTATGTTTCTGTTTTCCAATCTAAACAAATTTCTCCAGCTGTGTTCCATCTGCCAGATTTGTTTCTCAAATACACAAAAATGTCTTTGTATCATTTTTATAACTCACATTTCCACCCAGTTTTGTGCCATCTGCAATCTTAGAAATATTTAATTTGATCCCCACATCCAAATTATTGATATATCAACAACAGGGGCCAATCAC